>NW_026056801.1:0-331374 GCF_023758085.1 Alternaria hordeiaustralica | reverse complement strand
CCCTAACCCTAACCCTAACCCTAACCCTAACCCTAACCCTAACCCTAACCCTAACCCTAACCCTAACCCCAACCCTAACCCTAACCCTACGGCTACCCTTACCCTATTTACGGGGCCCTACGGGGTCTTGTGGGTCTAATCGGGCCCTATGTAGGTTATAGGTTCTACAGGTTCTACGCATTCTATATACTCTATTAGTGTATTCTATTTATACCTACTAGTACTTAGGTAATTATAGGTACACTTAGAATTATATTTATTAATCTTTATCTATTGCCTATTATTACCTAGTACTCTATACAATAGATACAGTTTACTTTATACTATAAGTAAAGAGTAATATACAAAATATTGTATAATTTTAAAGTTATTAAAATTATATTAGAATATACTCTCTATATTATATAAATAGTATAGACTAGAGTTAGTTTATACACGTAACTACACTAGCTTAATATAGACTAGCGTACCTTCTAGCTACTTATTCTTCTATTATAATATCTTTCTTCTTTCTTCTCTTCTCTTTCTCTTTCCTTACTTCTCTATCTTTTTAGTAGAATATTACCTTTTTTTTCTACTTTTCTAAACCTTGTCTTTAATTCTCTTTAAATTGCAAGAACTATATTAGCTATATATTCTAATAATACGCATATACTTTTCTTATACCTATTAGTTACTCTTAACCTTTATATATTACTTTAGCAATATTCTATTACTTATCTACATAAACTATACTGTTAAGAGCACGTTAAGCAAGACATTAAATAAGAGACTATAGAAGAAAGTAGTTTCTTATATAATATAGAGCAATAATAACTTTTATAGAAGTAAGAGTACGCTATATTAGACAACAAGAAAGTTTAGTAACACTACTATAATAATACTACTCGCGATAGAGAGAAGAATAGCAATTCTAAGATATTAATATATAGAAAGGTTAAGCGCACGTATTTATACATATATAAAAGTAAGTTAATTATAGTAGACTAGTACAAAACACGTTTTAAATAGTAAGATGCAGACTTATAAATAGCTAGAGAACTTAACATTTAAAATAATAATAAGCGCTAGCAACTTCTTAATTATAGTTATAGTAAATAAGAAGGTTCTACACTACAAGACAATAACGTATAGTAATACTACTATAATTTAATCTATTAGTTTCTAGTAGAATACTATTACCTAATAACAGTATCTATATATAATAATTAGAGGCACGTATTAGAGGCAGAAAAGATAGAGGCGCTATATACATAGAGTATAAATTCTAAAGAAAGACGTTAGAGAATAGAGAGAGTAAAGATATTGCATAAGTAGAGTATAAAGTAATATAGCTATTAGGTTTCTAGAGAAATCTAACTATATGCTAGCCTATACACTATTATATATAAGTTCTAAATTACTATACAAGCTAATAGGTAAGTATAGGTACACTCTAAACTAGTATTAACTAGGTTATTATATACTATTTAAGCAGAGAATAAAATTCTTGCTTTTATATAGTTAATAGACTATCTAATTTCTAATACTATATTACCTTTATTTAAGCGTAGACTAACTATTACAGAATCTTCTTTATCTAAGATACATGTAGTTAGAGTTAAGAGTCTTATCTCTTTTAATATACACTATACTACTAATTTCCTTATTTTTATTATCTTTCTTCTCTTTATTATTATTATCTTTGCTATACTCTTCTTTATTATTATTAGAACTCTCTTTAGCGTTATTATTATTGTCTCTATACTCTATATTCTTACGTAACTTATAGCGAATAGATAAGATAACTTAACCTTATAGATTTTTCTCTAGATACTTTCTATTTATAATAATAGTACTAGAGACAGCTCTACTACTCTATATCTTATTAAATAGTAACGCCTCTATTAACTTCTTATTACTAGTTTCTAGAAGCTTCTCCGCAAGAGCAGTAGCCTTATTAGACTTAGTATACTTTAACTAGTAACTCTATTCTATAACTATCTCTCTAACTATTATATATTAGTAGGTGTTATAAGAGAGTAAAGTTTTAACATACTTGCTTTCTAGCCTGCAACGTTATTAAGTCTTACCTAGCTACCTAGCGTCTTTGCTCTATAGCTATTCTTACTACTAATTATCTTAGTCTCTATAATCTACCTAAGTTAGTATTTTAGTACTTTACATTAGTATACAGGCTGCCTACCTAGTCTCTTATAAATTACGCCTTTATACCTTAAAAAAAGTGTTCTACACTCTTATACGTAGTGCTCTTATAGTTAAAAAAGACCTTATATATAGCTAACATCTACTTATTATCTAGACTATTACTACTAGGTCTAAAGAAAAAGTAGTTTTTACTTTAGGCTTAGGCTACCTTCTACAGTGTTACAATAGTGCTTAATAGGTTTGCTATAGTAGTTATAGAGACAAACGTAGTTAAGTTATTAGTAGGTAGTATTATTAATACTAATAAAGCTTTATAATAGAAAGAGTAAAGAGAGAGAAGAAGAGAGGGTTCTACAAGAATAATATATATACACTAGCCTTAGCGTCTAGCTTATACACTAGCTACTTGTTACGTAAATAGTAATATACGTAGATACGTTCTTAGCAAATAGTACTTCTACTACTTAACTTTACGTTACGTATATAGGCTTTACTTTATAAGTGCAAATATAAATTATATTTAAGATAGAATTAAATCTAGATCTTACTATCTTAAACAATCTTACTAGATACTATTTAACTAATTCTCTTTTTAAGCACTATCTACATAACTAGAGATAATTAATAGGCCTCTCTTAGACAACCTATTTATTATTCTTCTTAGCCTTCTTGCTCTTCTTATAGGTACTCTCTCTATTATTAAACTTAGTAACGCTATAGTTATCTTTAGCCTTAGTATCTTACTCTACTTCTTTCTATACCTAATTACCTTTAGCGTAGTCTACGTTATCTGCGATATCTACGTTATTTTTAGAAAGTATAAACTTATTAGAGAGAGCCTTAGGCTTTATATAACCTTAGCGTAGAGAGTTATAAAGCTACTACTTATTAACCTTAGAGATATTACTAGTATAACTATTAATATTATTTATAAAGTTTAAGAAGATAGTGCTAGGCTATTTACTACTATAGGTTACAGGCTTAACATTATTACTAGCGTTATTCTTAGTGCGCTTAATCTAAGCACTCTAACTACTAGTCTTAGCACCTCTACTATACTTCTTACTACTAGCACTAGACAGCTAAACCTTATTAGAGCTAGAAGAGACTAGTTTCTTAATAGAGAGGTAGGTAGAAACTAGATAGAGAGCCTTAACAAGTGTCTGCAGAGTAGTAGAGGTCTAGTTCTAGCTATTAGACTTCTTCTTAGTGTTAACCTTTAACTTTACTATTATCTAGTTATTTACACCTAAGCTAGGCGTAGCCTTAATAGTAGTAGGTTTAGCAGAGGCAGCTCTAGAGGCAGAAGTCTTAGTAGAGGCAGTCTTGCTAGTAGCAGCCTTAAGCTTATATAGATTAAGAAGAAAAGAGTTAGTACTTCTAGTATCTAAGTTATCTAGTTAGCTTATTTTTCTACCTACGTATAATATTACACTTACTCTTATTATTAGCGTAGTTTACGCTCGCTATTAGAGCTTTTACTATAGTAATCTTAACCTCTAAAGAGTATATAGTAAGAATACAAACTATAGTTTTAAATATAGAATTATCTCTAGACGCGTTGCAAGAGAACGCTACTTTAACTAATATATATATTAGTTCTAATTATGCTATACACTAAGTTAGGTAAATATAGGTACTACGCGTCTAGCACATTACACTATAATATAAGACTAGAATTATCTAGTTTCTTATAACGTGCTACGCGTCTAACGCATAGCTACTTACATATAAGACTAGTATTATATAGTTTCTTATATAGGCTCTAAGTAACTTCTATTATATATATTTACTATCTAGGCGTATAATAAACTATATATAAGATAGCGCAGAATTCTAGTTTTAAAGAAAGTACTTATAGATTTAAAGTGTTACAACTAGAAAGCTGTTTAATAGCTAGTTTAGTGCACTAATAGTAAACTTACTTAATATAGCTATAGTTAGGTCTATATTAGAGAGTAGTGCTAATAGTAGTTATAAGGTTTATAGAGTAGTTGCTATTATAGTTAAATAATAATAGTAGTAGAGCAGAATTTAATAAGAGTGTAGAGTAGAGAGAAAGAAAGAGAGAGAGGAGAAAACAATAAGAAGGCTATTAATATACTAAGGCGCTAGTACTTTTATACTTATATAACTATTTATTTACTATTATAAAAGTAATACGTACGTAGTTTTACTTTACTAGTACGTTTTAGAATATAAAGAGTAGGTACTAGCTAGGCAACTACGTATATAACGTACTACGCAACTACATAGAGAATATTTACACTTATATAAATTTACTTAGGCAGACTATAAAGAGGTAGCTTAGAATTTACTAACACTCTATAAGTAAATACACTTAACTAGAAGTTTAACTTTAGATTTTACTATCTTATTATATAACTATAGAATTAACTATATAAACTATAACCTTCTCTAAAATTTTACTACTATCTCTCTATTTCTTAAAATTTTACTACTATCTCTTAAAATTCTGCTACTATACTAATAGCTAAAGTTATAGTTATTAGCACTATCTAAAACTATATTAATATTATAACTCTCTTCTATCTCTACGTCTCTATCTTCTATCTACTTATTCTTCTTTCTTAGCTTAATAACTCTCTATAAAGACTTTATTTTAGCTTCTCTATATACCTAAGAGCTAAAGTTTATCTTTTTAGTAGCCTCTGCGTAGATATTCTTAATCTTCTTAGTCTTCTTCTTATTAAACCTAAACTCTACTACTTAGAGGCGCTTATGCTGCGCCTTTAAACGTTAAAGCTGCTTATTCTCTACAGCCTAGAGAAGTAGATTAGCTTAGCAGTTAACTTCTACGTTTTAGACCTCTAACTTATTAAAGTGTTAGCAGACTAGTAGGCCTAGTAGACTAATTTCTAGGTTATTAAAATTAGTACCTATAAGAGCCTAATTACTCTTAATCTCTAGGTTCTTCTTTAGCGTGTTACGCGCTAGAAGCTTTAACTCTACCTTCTAGTATAGGTTCTTTCTAACTAATATACTACTATTCTCTTCTATAGTAGAGCTATAGAGAATAACTATAGTTGTGTTATAGAGCGTAAGCAGAAAGTTAGTTAGAGATAGCTTCTTGTACTAGTTAAGTATATAAGCGTAGTCTAGGTTTAACTTATATACAATCTTTCTGCCTTTAGTTAAGTAGAAGCTCTTTAGCGCTTTTACTAATATCTTATTACTTTTATTATCTTCTTTATTATCTAATATTTTAAAGACTTAGGCAAGCTTCTCTATATTAATATTTGCAGCAACTACTAGAAGTTGTTACTTAATTACTTTTATTAGAGTTATTGCGTTAAATAAGTATAGGTTAAATACCTTAGCAATAACGTAATAGTTCTCTTACCTAATGCAGACAATATAGCTACAGCATTAATAGTAGACAGTATTTAACGTAGCTAGTTCTAGAAAGATACACTTATTATATACTACCTAATAGTTTGTTTCTATACTCTTATTTTAAGATATATACAATACCTTAATCTTCTTATTATAGTTCTTTAGTAATAGTCTACTACTATAGTGCTTAGCTAGTAGCTTCTAAAACATTTTAATAATCTTACTCTAAGTAGATAAAAAGTAGCGTAACAACAAGGCCTATAATTAAATACCTATAAGGTTTAAGATTAAGTTTATAATCTTTTATTTAGTTAGATAACTACACTAGATAATAACTTTCTTACTGTAATAGGTTACCTAGTCTATAAGCAACGCAAGTATAACGCAAATCCTCTCTAATTAGGCTATAAAGTAGTAGAAAATAATACTAGCAGAATAATTAGATATAGTGTAGACACTGCTCTTGTACTCTGTTAGAAATAGGCTCTAATAGCTATTACTACACACACTAGTAATATAGATATTTACTAGTAGCTTCTATAGGTAGTTAAGATACTTATTATTATTATATAGAGTATAGTATTTTTTATTAATTTCTGCATTATTCTTTATATTATAGATTATATCTACAAAGAATAGTAGATAGCAAAAAGACGCTAGATTTAATATACGTTAATGCTTACTATTTATAAGTAGATTATTATTATTAGGTAGCGTATTCTTATTCTAGTAATAGAGCTTCTTTATATAGGCTAGAGCCTTAGCGTTCTAAACCTCTTAGGCAATAGTTGCATTAAGAATATTAATATAGATAGGCACACTAGGTAGCATAAGAGCCTATATAGAGTAAACGTTACTACTAGAATAAGTCTTATAGAATAACTAGTAAGTACAGCAAATTAATAGGCTCTTTAGCGCTATTCTAATAATATAGCTTTACTAAATAGCGTCTTTATAGCAATTAAAGTAAGTACTATATATAGTAGTAGTGCTTACAAAGAGCTTATTATAAGAGCTAGCGTTAACGTAGTAAGAGTTATTAATTAATCTGTCTAGTATACTCTATTAAGCCTTCTTATTTAGCTCTAGGTTCTACATAACTTTAAGTATAAGTAAGAGCTTCTTCTCTCTCTATAGCACTAGAGTTATAGTTAACAAAATATAGAAGTTAGCTACTAGCTAGTAGATAGCAACCTAGATATTAATATTTTACTTTCTAATGTTATAAGCTTTGTCTATAATAATAATATCTACGTAACTCTTAAGCAAACGCTTCTAATTAGTAGATAGGCAAGATAATATACTTATAGCACTTTTAGTTATAACGTAGTTTAGACCTAGATAATTACAGGCGTAGTTAGCGGCAGCGCTAGGTCTATAGCGCGCAGTAAGCGTCTCTTTACTTATAATAATAATTGTGTTAGCCTTAATAATATTATTATTATTAAAGATTTTATAACAGAACGTAAGTAGGCTTATAAGAACCTTAACACTACTAGGCAGCACGCTATCTTTCTCGCGATTACTATAGTATATATAGATTATAAAGTTTACAGAGAACTTTGCAGCGTTATTAGTAGCCTACTCTAGTAAATAGATATCTATAACCTAGAACTTAATCTTAGGCAGGTAAGTTATTATATAGAAGAATAAACTAGTCTAGTTCTTATGTTTATAGTAGTTGTTTTAGTTAAACTAACGTTTATTAATAAGCTATATTATTAGTTAGTAAAGTAACTTAACTATAATAGTCTAGGTAATTATAAGTAGAATAGAATAAGCAGAGTGCTACGCGTGCAACTATAATGCATAGTCTAATACTACAACTAGAGAAAGAGAGGGAGAATATAAGTAGTTCTTAGGTTCTAATATATAAGCACCTAGCTTATTCTAGTTATTAGGCTAGATTTAGCTAGGTGCTTATAAAGAACACTAAGTAAATAGAATAGAGAATAATAAGAGAAAAGAAAAGAATTTACTTACTAATAAGATAGTACCTAACGCACTAATAGTTTTTCTAATACTAGTTGCGTCTACGCAGGTTTTACTAGTTTTACCTATACTAGTTATAATGCGTTTTTAAGTAGCTATAGTACACTTATAGATAAAGAGAACCTACAGCTATAATAATAACCTTTTACTCTAACTAGGTAGAGTAGAGTAGAACTAGTAGGTAATATATAGCTTACTAAGCGCGTTATAGAAAGTCTCTATTAGAATTATACTCTTTGTAAACGCACTTAATAATATAGCCTACTACTTACGCTACTTTTTATTATTTATATTAATTAGTACTAACGTCTTATTTGCGTACGTAGTAAGACTGTCTTCTACTTTGTATATAATAGAGTTATAGACGTTTACTAAATTCTACTTCTCTAGTATATTACTCTATTACATTAGACTCTATAGATAAGTGTAGTGTTGCAAATATCTAGTTAGATAGTAGAGACGTTTATAGCGCTAAGCCGCAACATAGTTAGCTAAGAATATACTACTAATAATAGCGTTCTTATTATTTACTAGATTAATCTCTTTATTATTTATTATTGCTAAATATTTCTTTAAAAAGATATTAGTCTTAGCGATAACCTTTAGGTACTTATAGTAGGCCTTAGTAGCTATTAGATTAGACGCGTATAGCTCTTAGAGATAGTGTATAACTAATTCTAACATATTATTCTTTAGATTAATATAGTCTTAGTCTTTCTAATTAACCTTTACGTTAACGTCTACATCTAAAAGATATTTACTTCTAATAATATACGCTATACTATTTACTTCTTAGATAAAGTATTACTAATAAAAGTTTAGTAGAGTATTATTATCTATACTTCTGCGTAAGTTAGCTATACTAGTTTTTATTAAAGCCTCTACATTATTATTATTAGGCTCTTCTTTATTATTATTAGGCTCTTCTTTATTATTATTAAGCTCTTCTTTAGTATTGTTATTAGGCTCTTTTTTAGCGTTAGCGTCTTATATCTTAACATTACTACTTCTATCTCTTACCTTACTCTTACTCTTAACATCTACTTTCTACTACTATACTACCTTCTTTAGTTTCTATAAATTTACCTTTAACCTATTCTTAGTAGCTTACTATACCTCTATATAATACTTGTTAAAGAGAAGATAAACTATATACACTTAGTTATTATATAGGTAATATAGAATAGCGCTAAAAGTAAATAATATAGAATCTCTATTATTAAAGAGAATTCTGCGTATAATATAAATAAAGTGCGCTATTTATTATAAAAGGCTCTAGCTATTTATGCAGCTTGCGTTAGCGTTAGTAATAGAGTTCTATAAGTAGCTGTCCTTTAAAAGCACGTCTTCTAGCACTATAACTACTAATAAGAACTAGAGAGATATAGACTTATTATCTTCTAGAAGTCTAGTCTTAATGCACCTCTATATACCTACTTAGGTAGTAGTAAATATAGGCTTAGCTTTATTAATATAGGCCTTAAAAGCCTTCTTATTAGTACAACTAAAAAAAGATATAAAACTCTAATAAAAATTATATAGGTATCTTTCTTTAAACTTTTATAGTGTAGTAATCTAGGTCTAGACAGACGTAAATAAGAGATATATTAAACGCGTTACTAATAGGTCTAGCGTGTCTACCTTATAGTTATAGAACGTATTATTAATAGAGAGCTGCGTAAAGAAGCTTATAATTACTATCTATTTAGTTATAGTTATAGTCTAGAGTACTGCGTTAGTATACGTCTATAGAGAGGTAGGTATTAATAGACACATATATACTATATTAGATATATAGTAGAGGCCTATAGAAATGTCTAGTGTAACTTTATTACGTAAAGTAGTTTCTAGTAGCTATATAATAAATTATAGTTAGCGTAGTGTATTAGAGAGCTAGATAATTCTAGTTAATAACGTACTAGTGCTCCCTCTGCTATAAGAATAAAGCTTAGTAAGAGTCTTCTAGATAATTCTAGTATAGAAACTAAACTTAACTAGGTTCTAGTATAGCTACGTATTAAAGAAATTAGTTATAGGCTTAATAAACAACCTAGGCAATTAGCTCTAAACGCGTAGTAAATCTAAATTATAAAATCTATATTATAAACTCTACTAGCACTGCCTTTAGCCTTCTTATAGTAGTCTATACTTAGTTTTAGTTCTCTTACTTATGCTATAGCGTAGCAGGTATTTCTAGCTATAGGCTATTCTATAGTTAGATTTTAAGTATTAGTAGTTTTTTAGTCTAATTTAGTTATCTAGTGTTAGTTTAGATAGTTTCTACGTTAATATTATTATATTACGCAGAGTAAATAAAAGAGAGAAGGTATAAGAGAGTAGAATTATAAAAGACGTTACTCTTGCTACCTCTAGGTCTTAGCGCGCTAGTATAGCGCTAGGCTTTAATCTTACCTAATTAGGCTAGAATAGATTATGTAATCGCGTTTATTGTTATATATTTCTCTTTTTACTTAGTATTAGCTTGCTCTATTATGTTTTTATAAAACTAGATTTATCTGCCCTCTTATAGATATATACATAGACTAGATTATCTTATATTAGGCTTTTAGTTTATATCTATTCTACTTATAGAGTTCTAGCGATTTATAGATAGTAGACTTCTATAGTATTAGAGGTCGCGTAGGTTACCTTAAGCAACGTCTTAAAGATTATTACACTAGTAGTAAAGGTTTTAAAGTATATATATAGAATTGTCTAGTCTCTTATAGAGGCTCTATAAATACTTTATTTTATAAGTTCTTATTATCTATAGATAAGAGCGTGTTAGGCCTATAACTATAAAGAAAGAATGTCTATATAATCTAGTTAACTTTAAGTACTAGTTAATTAGCTTTAAAGTTATCTTTGTATAGCTCTATATATATAAAATAGTTGCGTATATCTATATCTTTATCTCTATTAAACATTAGTTATATCTTTTTAATTCTTTCTTTCTATTATACGCAAGCATTAGAACATTTTAACTATAGTATAATAAAGGTATCTAGAATTGTATTTCTATTAATATATAGAACACTCTTGTCTAGTATCTATAGTGTCTAACTAGTTCTGTTAGAGCTCTATTAGAAGTAGTAGTTACACAGCATAAGGTAGAACTAATATATACCTTTACTAAACCCCTCTCTTATCTTTATTCTACGCTAGTTATTAATAAGTCTTCTAATAAACCTATAATTATATAAGGTATAGTTATAATTAAAGAAATATCTTTCTATAAAGTATACTACGCAATAATTTATCTAATAATTTTGTGTAGTAGAAAGCTCTTTAAAGAAGAGTTTACTACGTTTAGTAATTTTATTACTATACGTGCTAGCGTAGAAGTTAAGTTACTAGTTCTATTTTACTAATATATAGAACACGTCTAGCTTCTATTTAGTAGAAAAGAGAGATAGTGTTAGTAGTAGTAGACAGTTAACGTGTCTTTTCTTGCAAGGTGTTTTAACAAGGCCTATAGAAGTAGTAGAGAATTCTATAGACTATAGATAGTAATAGAGGAAGATATAGCTAGGTATAGAGCGTAATAATAGTATTCTATACACTAGAGAAGAAGCTGTATTAAATTAAAAGGTGTATTACGTATTAGACATAGAAAGAGACTATAAGGTTTAGTTCTACATAGAGGTGTAAACTATAGTTTTATCTAGCGTAGTAGCGTTAAAGCTGTCTTATAGTGTACGCTTACTACATTATATATATATATTATAATACTCTTCTTTATCTCTATATATAAAGTAGGTTTTATTACTATTAAAGTACTGTATAAGAACTTATTACTTATATATAGAATAAGCCGCATTAAGCTATATAAACTAGTTAACTATAGCGTAGTAGTATTACAGAGCTTTCTTATAATAAAAGTTAGGTAACTATACTAAGATAAGTACTTGTGCAAAACAGTGCTATCTATCTTTGCCTCTACGCTCTAGTTCTTACACTAGATTAATAAGATAGTTAGAAAGAGTTACCTATAGAACGCTGTTAATGTTAGAAATATAAATACTAACTAAGAATATAGTTATTATAATAAGCACACCTATACTATAAGAAGAGAAGCTTATCTAGAAGGCCTTATAGTCTTCTATATCTATTTACCTATAATATACTACGTAGTTTAACGCTATGCTTAGATTATTTACTATTTTAACAAAGAGTACGTAGATAAGAAGCTTCTTAGCCTAGGTTACTTTAGTTTAAATATAGCTAGCAAGAATTTTAGTCTCTTTACCTTCTATTATTATAAGGCAACACACTTACTAAGCTAGATTTATCTAATTAGTTAGTATATAAAAGAGAATAGTGTCTATTAGCAGAGAAAGTAACTAGAAAAACTTAACTTTCTATTTAACTAGTATTATCGCTAACAGAAGAGTAAGATAAACGCTAAATCTTACTACTCTTTATAATTTACCTAGATAAGGTTAGTACGTATAATTATTTAAGAGTATAAAATAAACCTTATCTAGTATAATACGCTCTAAGTCGCTATAACTATTTAGGCGTTATACTATTTCTATAAAGAAGAGTTTAGCGAGTGCCTCTAGTGTTACTAGAATAATAGACGTAGATTAGTTGTAGTGTCTATCTTTCTAAATACTAGTATAGATATAGTAGGCTTTATAATGTATAGCGATGTCTTGTCTTAATACAGTAAGTAGAATAATAATAATACTCTGCTAGTAGTTATAGTAATAGTAAGAAAGAAGAAATACTAGGCTTTTGTCTACCTCTATGCTAGTAATATACGTAATAATAGTATTACTACGTATAATAGCTTTAATAACGTCTTCTTGTTTTAGATAAAATATAGCCTTTTTACTAAAGTTTTTATATAATAGGCTCTTGTAGTTATACTAAATACGCTATTATAGGTTGTTAGTTAGAGTAGAAGGTAGCTAAGTAGAGTAGCTGTCTTTGCTCTTTTACTTAAACTCTAAGGTAGAGTACTATTTAATAGAGACCTTAAATTAAGATTTTACGCGTTTAAATTTCTTTTAAAATATAGTAATAATAGTCTAACTATAGATAGTAGTTTCTATTCTAGCAGAGTAGCTTACCTACATTTCGCGTTTCTCTACGTCTGCAGCACTTACTATTTTGTTAATCTCTTTTAGCGTAAGCTTCTAGAGTATACGCTTATCTACGTTAAACTTCTATCTAAATATAATAATAAGATACTATATTATATTAATGCTAATACAGCACTCTATCTACTTCTTAGTAACCTTAATAATAACACTAGACAGACGCTAGAAGTTAGTTAGTTACTAACTATCTTTATTAGCCTAAAGAAGACTACTAGTAGCCTAGAGAAGATATAGTTCTTTAAAACTAGTTAGTACTATATACTAGAGAAGAACATAGAAGAGTTAAATAAGCTAAAGATACTACACTAATAAGCTGCTAATAGAGCAGAGAAGAAACTAATATATAATCTTAATAGTCTTGTCTACGTTATACTCTTTATAGTACTATAGTATAATAGTAATAAGCTTATTATATAAAAAGATATTGTAAAGTTCTCTATTACTTAGATTTTTATAGTATACACTAAGTAGTTCTATACCTTACGCTAGCTAGCTGCTAGTAGTATATATAAGAGTAAGAAAAAGGTCTAGAAACCTCTAAACGCTATCTAAGTAAGCCTTAATCTAGGTAGTGTTCTAAGAATTATTAAGAAGAACGTTCTTACGCTAAGTGTAAATAGAGTCTAATAGTTGTTTATAGATAAAGGTAGATTATAACACTAAGATAGGTAATTTAGAATTAAATAGTCTAAATTCTGTGTTATAGTTACTTAGGTTTTTAATAATATTATTCTATAGAATAGATAGTATAGACCTCTAGTCTAGTATAAGTGTAAGCTTACATATAAGAGTAGTAGCCTCTTTATATATATTATAGACTATAGACGTATACTTAGAGAGTATTATATAGATACTATAAAGAGTTATAGTGTTACTATTCTAGTTTATAAAGGCGTTAAGGTTCTCTCTATATTAGAAGTAGCTTAGGTACTAAGTAGTATTAATAAGCTAATATATAGAGGTTTAGTGCTTCTACGTTAGATAGTTATAGATCTAGTTCTTAAAAAGGTCTACAGCGTTCTAGTTACTATAATTATCTCTATAGCTTTAAGCTATAATAGCCTCGCTCTCTTAGGTTAATAGGTACATTTTACTCTTATTAATAGCACTATCTACGTTTACTTCTTTCTATACTAGGTAAGATATAGTAAACAATTCTCTAAACTTTTAAATACTAGCTAGGCAAACTATCTTCTTTAGCGCGCTAATATTTATAGTAAAGTTATATACTTTGCGTAGTTTCTAACGCTCTTAGAAAATATATTAGAAGCTAGTAGCAATAATAAGTAGATACTTAAACTTGTTCTAGAGAGATGTATATTTAATAAGAGTTAGCTAGAATTTATAGCATTATTATTCTATAGCTTCT
This sequence comes from Alternaria hordeiaustralica, assembly GCF_023758085.1. Classification (NCBI taxonomy): domain Eukaryota; kingdom Fungi; phylum Ascomycota; class Dothideomycetes; order Pleosporales; family Pleosporaceae; genus Alternaria; species Alternaria hordeiaustralica. The sequence goes on along the minus strand of NW_026056801.1, from coordinate 317,400 downwards.
AGATTAGTATAGTTATGTCTTACGTTAAGTAAGAGAAAGACCTTATAGTAGCTATCTAGTTGCTTAACTACGCGCTTTTACGCCTATTATTGCACAGTAGATAGCATAAGCTAGCTAGAACTAGGCTTCTTAGACACTAGCACCTAGAATAAAAAGATAAAGACCTTTTATAGAGAAAGAGCGTATTAAAGTAACTTATTCTAGTACATCTTAAGTAGGTGTATAGGTACATGTTACTTGTCCTCTTGCATTATATAGATATAGGCATAGCGTAACACTTTAGTTATTAAATTCTACTAGATGCGTACTATACTCTTAACTATATTATATAGATAGAAGAGAGATAGCTTAGTTACCTATGTTAGCATATTAGTTAAAGTATACGCCTCTTTCTAAGTCTATAGTAGTATCTTAAGAAAGCGTATATAGAATAGCTATAGGCTAGTTTATATAGTTAGCGCTAAGAGCATAGCTATAAGCTAGGCTTAATATTCTTTCTTTACCTATACCTCTACTTTCTATAGTTATTCTTCTATATTATAGAGTGTGCTATTATTATAACTTAGCAGAGCTATAAGTAGTAGCTTAATATACTATAGCTAGACGCCTAGAGAGGTATATTTGTTATTGCGTTTGTTTATATTAGAAGTAGAGCTGTGCGCCTATATTAGTAGAGGCTTATCTCTAGTATAAGTAGAGCGTATTACTTTAAAGAAGCGTTATATAGTAGTATTAGTGTCTATAGACACGCTTCTAAAATAGTGTTAAGTAGACATAGTTTGCGTATACTCTTATAGTAGAGAAGTACTCTAGGTTTTACTAGCTATATAAACACTATAGGCCTTTTATAAGTACTTCTTTATATTCTTATTAGTACTTTTTTAGATAGTAATATACTTATATATACTATATATACAGCCTTTATATATAGAGAGATACTTAATTTATAGAAGTAGCTGTCTATTAGGCTAGATAAAAAAGAACTTATTATAATTAGCTTTTAATAGGTACAATGCTTTAAGAGCAAGAGCTTCTACTTATATACTAGCACGTTGCTTTACCTTAACATTATAACTATAATACTTATTAAGATAGGCTTTAACACTGCGCAGTAGCACAACTTTTAGATAAAAAAGGTAGATAAAAATACTATAGTTAGCATTTAAGATAAATATATTAAGTAGAGCAGGTATAATATAACGCTAGTGTAAATAGGTAGAGAGGTTAGACAATAATATTATAGTAAAACGTATTAGAGGCTGTTATTAAGAAGAGAACAAAGTCTTTTAACCTATATAGAGAGAGAAACTAGCTATAAAGTAGTATAATAAAGCTGTTCTATTATGCTCTAAGAATACGTAGAGTAGGCGCCTCTTTATCTAAGTTGTAGAAAATTATACTACTATTAGTAGCTCTATTACTTTAGTCTATATATAGTTAGAAACACTAGCTAAATTAATTTTGCACATTAAGTAGCGCTTAGGTTATTAGAGGCTAGGTATTCTAAAATCTAAGCTCTAGCGTTCTTAGCGTTCTTAGCGTTACCTATACTATAGACACTAGGTAACATCTTATACTTAATAGTATGCACTATCTCTATTATATATACGTGCGCTAACTAATATAGCTATATAGCTACGAAAGCTTAATCTTATTCTAGTCTCTATTAATAAAGATAATAACGTTAGTTTACTAGTCTAGAATACTTTTATAATGTTAGAACTCTATATAGTAGTATTCTATGTTCTGCTAGACACAGTAGAGCCTATCTAGGCCTTTCTTGCACGCTCTCTAGATAATGCAATCTACTAGATCTATTAATAAGTTAGTAAGAAACAACTCTTAAAGTATATTTAGTAGGTTTATAATAATTCTTAAGTAGACACAGAACGCGCCTCTACTAATCTAACTAATAAGAACTACGAGCGTCTCTCTAAGCGCGTACGCAAGAAAATAACTATAAAATAAGTAAATAAGCGCCTAAAGAATTAACTAGATTATACGTTAGTAGAAATAGTAGTAAATTTCTAGAATATAGTTACTACAAAAACAAATAAGATTGCGTATTCTAATTATAAGCTTAAGTACTAGAATGTAGCTAAGATATTTAAGCGCATAGGTATTAGTAAGGTAGCTAAAATAATTAACTATATAAAGGCAGTCACTATAGTTAACTATTTATAAGAATAGAAGGCAGTTCTAGGTACATAGAGGTAGTTACATTAAGAAGATTTCTATTTATTCGCAACTGCAGAATTAACTAGACATAATATTATAGAAGATATAACTACTAGACTAAGTAATAATATAGATACAGTTTCTAATACATAAAACAACTAGCTAGTGTTATTCTAGGCTAACGCAGGTAGAATATTAACTAACGTACTAACTATAAGTAAAGTTAAAGAAATCTAGAGATTAGTTACAACTATACAAAAAAGAGAAACTGTAGATATACTTAGTAACATACAGCATCGCTAGAATATGTTAACACTCTACGCTAAATACAAACGTCTAGAATATCTTTTACGTAGTAGAATTAATCTAAAAAGTATATAAGAGTAGAGTGTAGCAATAGTAGCGCAAGAGTAGCTATTTGCTAAGATTAGTAGTATTACACTTTGTATATAGAATAGATAGTTAGAATATAGAAAGCAATAGTTTATGCTCTAAGAGAGATTTAGAGTAGAAATCTTTGCCTTGCTGCTAAGAGGTAGAGTGCTAAATTTATTTATTAAATAGAGACTAATTGCGCGTCTATAGAACTAGATAAATATAGTTATAATCTATAATAGTAATACTATAGAGATAGTAAAAGTTATAGAACTAATCTTTACAAGTTATATAAGAGCAGAGTCTCTACTAATATAACTTCTACTAGAGTCTATTAAGAAGTCTAACCTTATTAATTAAACCTTTACAAATCTACTTACCTCTAGTTAAGATACGCAATAAGACTTTAAAGTAGTCTAGAACTTAATAGATAATATAAGTTAGTCTAATTTACTAGCGTAAATAGTAGTAATATAAGAGAATAGGTAATTCTAGGTATACTTTACTATTAAAATTCTGTTAATTTGCGTATATAAATAGGCAGGTTCTTATAGACGTAAAAGGTTAGGTTAATCTAGTAATATCTAGAGATTTGTATACATATAACGTTAGAACTTTACCTAGTAATATCTAGAAATTTATAGGTACAGAATGTTAAATTTTATTCTAGAAATATAGAGGCAATCTAATAGCATAGTTTCTATCTATAAGGTAGTAGAAAACAAGCCTAGAAGTTATAATACTTGCGTTAATAAGCGTACTTCTAGAGTTAGCTTACGCTGTTAGTGCACTTCTAAAGTTAGCTTGTAGTGTTAAGCGTGCTTCTAGAGTTAGCTTATAGTATTAAGCGTGCTTCTAGAGTTAGCTTATAGTGTTAACTATACTTACAGAGTTAGCTTATAGTGTTAAGCGTGCTTCTAGAGTTAGCTTATAGTGTTAAGCGTGCTTCTAGAGTTAGCTTATAGTGTTAACTATACTTCTAGAGTTAGCTTACGCTGCTAGCGTAGTTCTACATATAGCTTATAGTGTTAAGCATTCTTCTAGAGTTAGCTTACGCTATTAAGCATTCTTCTAGAGTTAGCTTACGCTGTAGAGCGCACTTTCTAGGTATAATTATAGTAGAGAACGCGCTTCTAGAGCTAGCTTATAGTATTAAATAAGCTTCTAGAGTTAGCTTATAGTATTAAATAAGCTTCTAGAGTTAGCTTAAGCTATAAGGCTAGTGCTAGAATGTAAAGGTGCACAAACTAAATTTTACAGAATTTAATAGTAAAAGTTGCAAACCTAATAAAGTTAGAGTTAGATATAGTGCTTAGAAGAAATAGTTAAAAAGTGTATAGAGGTAGAATAACTCTCTAGTAGTTAGAGAAAGAAAGAGTAAAGTAAAGAGAGAACGCCTAGATTAATATATAGACTATTACCTTATTAATAGTTATACGTTTAGTCTTTACTATAGATAGTTTTATAAGTATCTCTACCTACTTAATACCTATATTAGGCGCTACTAACTCTATAATAGTTAATCTATTATTAGTGTAATAATTAACTTACTTTAGCTATAGATAGCTCTACTATTCTAGCTCTTTAATTAGCTACTACCTTTATATCTAGATAAACTAGATCTATATATAAAAGTTTATGTTTTTATAGCTTTAATTTAATAGTTAACTAAGTATTATAGTAATAATTAACTTAGCTTCTCTATAGATAGCCTAAGTAAATAGTACTTCTATTATCTTTTACCTTTAGGTTATTATAGGCTAGACGCGCGTAGAAAGACCTATATTTATATAGCTTTACCTTAATAATTAACTCTATATTATAGTATAAATAAGCTTAGTGTTATAGTAGAAACTAAATTACCTTTACTATATATAAGTCTATTCTTCTAGTGCTTAGAGTAGCTATTACCTTTACGTCTTAATTACCTAGAACTATAGAAAAAGGCTACTATTTATATAACTTTACCTTAATAATTAAACTACCTTTACTATAATAATTAACCTACTCTTATAGATATCTTAACAACCTAGATACTCTAAGTAGCTTCTTCTTTATAGTAAAATAATCTAAATCTATATAAAGAGGCCTATATTCTTACTCTACTATTAGATTAGTATAGGCTAGATACGTATAGAAAGGCTTATGTTTACGTAGCTTTACCTTAATAATTAACTCTGCGTTATAGTATAAATAAGCTTAGCGTTATAGTAGAAACTAAATTACCTTAACTACTAATATATCTATTCTTCTAGATCTCTAACTAGCTACTACCTATACGTCTTTATTACTAAGAACTAGAATAAATAGCTAGCGTTTACGTAACTTCTTCTTAATAGTTAACTCTATATTATTATAATACTTAATAGGTTTTTACTATAGATATTCTTATTACTATAGTACTTTAATTACCTACTATCTTTCTACTATAATTAGCTAGATACGCATATAAAGGCTAGTAGTCTATAACTTTACTTTTATAGTTAATATATCTTTATAGTAGAAGCTATAGCTAAGTATAACTATCTACTTATAAGCTTCTCTTTTAATATACTTATAGCCTTAAGTATCTTCTACTTATAAGCTCTACTATTTAAACTTTTATAAGCTTAATATTTATTCTTACTATTTTTTTTATACTCTCTTCTATATTAAAGCAATACTATCTATACTTACTTTCTCTCTCTCTTCTCTAACATCTTCTTTACTATTATAGTCTACTATAACACTACTAATAACCTTATCTAGGTATTTAGCTACTAGATTAGTAAGTATAAGATAACTAGTACTTTCTTTTATACTAATAATAACTATACTCTTATATTAGCTAACTTCTATTATAGCTATAGTATTCTTAAGATTAGCTTAAGCTATAGTAAACTAATTACTAATATTAAGCTTATTATTAGCTCTAGTTTCTATATTATAGTTAATATAGTATAAGGCTTTATTACTATAGATATTCTATAAACTATTTATTACGTGCGCTTCTCTATCTATCTTTTAAATATACTTAATAATAATATCTATCTTCTATATACTCTTACTACTAATCTAGGCTTCTACGCGTATATTTATAGTTTACTAGAAGCTCTATAAAATAGATTTAACTAAATCTTTATAATCTATATTCTTTATACTATTCTCTCTAGATAGCGTAAGAAGTTTCTCTACTAATTACGCATAATACTTGCTCTAGATAGTATTCTTATTACTAATATATTAGCTTACTTTCTTAGTATTACTCTAAGCGCTAAGTATACTAGCGTTCTAATTTAGTTCTGTAATAGTTACACTAAGGCGCTAGAGAGTATAGTTATTTTTAACTTCTAGAGCACTATTAATACCTCTATTAGTTCTTTTCTATATAAGGTTATTAATGCTATAGTTTAAATCTTATATAACTAACTATAGATTAAGTTCTATATATAGGCGCGTATAGCTATAGAAGTAGCTAGCTTTATAGTCTATAACTCTATTAATCTTAGTAAAGGTAATCTCTTTTCTCTTACAGCTCTCTCTAGCTCTCTACCTTAAGTAACTTTCTATAATATATATTATAAAGACCTTATATAATAGAATAAGCTAGATACATTATAGCTAGAGTATAAGTATATTAGCTAGGTATTCTTTAACTATATTTTACGTAAACCTAGCTTTACCTATAAGCCTAATATAGTAAAGTAGAGTACCTTTGTCTTACGCACGTAGAGAGCTATTAAGAATTTTATATAAGTTAACTATTAGATAGAAAGAGTTATTAAGTATAAGTAGATAGATACTTTATTAAAACTAGGTAAAGTCTAGATAGATTTAGTAGCGTCTAGAAAGTAGCAGAAGTATTCTAGCTAAGGTTTCTAGCGCTTTTAGAAAAGATAAGATTAGTCTAGAATAAAGTAACTTTCTTAGTCTTATAGATAGTTAGTAGGCTTATATTAAACTACTACCTTTTCTCTTACTTTACTAGCACTAAACACTTATCTCTTTTCTTTATAATATAAAAATACTAAAATTTCTAATTTCTTATTTATTAGCTTTAATATAGATCTAGTGTATTTAGTATAATAGTAAGTAGGTATAATAGTATATTAGAAGTAACTAAACACTATTATTATTACCTATTATACGCGCTAACTTAATTAATAATATAGTAGAGTATCTATAGAACTATATTTAGCTTATAGTTATTAGAAAATCTATTAAAACTAGTATAAAGCTATCTACTATTACTATAGATATCTTAAGTAGCTAGGCGCTCTAATTAGCTCTCTCTTTATATTAGAATAAGCTATATCTATATAAGAAGGCCTACGTTTTTATAACTTTACTATAATAATTAACCTAGCCTTACTATAAATACTTTAAGTAACTAGATACTCTAAGTAGCTTCTACTATCTAGTTTATATAGACTAGATCTATATAGCAAAGTCTATATATATATAACTCTACCTAAATAGCTAACTTAGTGTTACTATAATAAATAACTTATCTTAGCTATAGATATCTTAAGCTTAAAACTACTATAGCTTTTAAAGCTCTAACTCTCTTTTCTTACCTAAATTTAGATTCTATTAACTATTATTATATTATTAACTATAATCTACTCTACTAGTTTTAGTTCTTTCTTTAACTCTAGACGCTATAGTCTTTATAGTAAGCGTATTACTAATATTTACCTAAGCGTAAGAAATTACTCTATTTTACTAAAGTCTAATCTACTAACGTACTAATAGAAGAAACTTAATATACCTACTAATAGTAATCTTTATTAACTCTACTAGCTTCTATAAGTATAGCTCTATTATAATAATAAGAATAATATAGCTTAATATAATACCTATATTTACTAATATATTTTCTAATTTACTTCTAAAGCCTTTTCTTCTAACGCTGTAACTAATTTTAGAGATAGTATCTACTTTAGTTATAAAATAAGTAGTAGCAATATCTAGGTATACTTTATTAGAGACCTAGCTAATACGTATTACTATAACGCGCTCTAACGTACCTTTATCTTCTTCTAGTAGATTAATAGTAGTAATATTTAAGTAGTAGTTATACGTAGTCTACACTTGCTAGTAGATATTACTAGATAGAATAATAGAATTAAGAGTTAAAGTTTTATTAAGCGCTTTTACTTTATCTATAATACGCTTATTAGTAAGGTAAAGACACTAGTATTTATAAATAATAAATACTAAATTACTACTTCTTATCTTATACTTTTCTTAATAAAAGTGTATCTTACTTCTTTATAATATAAATATTGCTAAAGTTACTATTAATTATATTATTAGCTTAGATAGAAAGGTTAGCTATTTAGTATAATAGTACGTAAGAAACTAAACATATTAGAAGTAGGTAAGTACTATTATAATAGTCTATTATAACTACTATCTAGCTACTAATATTATATAGAATTCTTATAGCTAAGTATAAATTTTAATTATTAGAAAATCTCTTAAAATTAGTATTAGAACTCTACGCTATCTTGTCTTAGCTAGTTCTACTCTTTTCTTCTTTTACTATAGTATTCTTCTACTAATTATTTATCTTGTATTTATCTTCTATATAGCTATAGTGCGTATTACTCTTAGTATTATTATCTAGCTTTTCTTTATATTTATTGCTTACTACGCTTATATTATATACTCTAGTACTAGAGCGCAACGTATTGTTTTCTAGGCCTATAGTAGTAAGAATAGACTTAGGCTTATATTATCTAGACTTATTAGTATAGGTATATAATTAGAGAACGTATTAAATATACTACTAATACTTATCTTTTACTATTATTAACTTAGATAGCTATAGCCTAGCTATAAAGTCTATCTACTCTTTCTTTATCTTTAGGCTCTTAAACAAATTTACTTAAAGCTTTATAAATCTATTATAATATATATTACGTATAATAAGCTTAAGAGCACTACTACTACTATAGATATAAAGAGTAGCCTAGTTTAGAAGCGTAGCACTAGAGTAGTCTTTAAACACTAATATATTCTTAAGAACTTTTATATAAGGTTAGAGATTAGCTAGAAAAGATATATTAGCCTATTTCTTATAGACTATAGTAAGAGCTAGCTAGAGCTATTTTACTACTATTAGTAAGTATAAAATAGTTATAGACAGCTTTAATAACGTACTACTCTAGTAGTTAATAAAGCGCTTCTACTTAACTACTTCTTAGGCTCTCTTTAGAGTAGTACGCTATACTACTTATAATATAGCTTTATATAACTTTTTTCTCTTAAGCTTTTTTTTTATCTAATATTTTATAGTATAGTTAGTATTACCTATAGTATATAAAGCTTACTACTCTTTATTTTATAATCTTATCTTATCTCTCTAAGAAATAGTGTAATTACTTTTACTTAGATAACTCTTATAAAGTACCTTTAGATTTATAAATTAACCTTTCTAAAATCTACTCTAGCTATACTAGATAATTATTGCGCGTACTTTATTCTCTTTAGATTAGAAGCTCTATACGTATTAGCGCTTACTATTATTATAGATAGAGATAAGTACTCTAGTTAACGTTTCTCTTTTATTACGCTTAAACCTAAATAGAATAGCTTTTACTAAGAGTGTAGTAAAATCTTTAGATATATAGTAATACTTATCTTTAAAAACGTATATTAAAGTAGTAAGATAACTAATAGTAGAATTAAGTGTAGTAGTAGTAGGTAGATAAAGAGGTAGATAGGTAAAAGAATAGAGTTTAACTTTAGGCTAAGGTATTTTAAAAGTTTAAACTATTAAACTTCTACTAATCTATCTACCTATCTATATACTTACTACTACAGCAGCCTATATACTACACTATAACTATCTCTAACGTTTAAACTATCTAATATCTACTATTCTATCTACTAATATTTATAGCTTATAGTTATAGTAGCCTATAATAATAGCCTATTACCTAAGTAACGCGCAATCTATCTCTATTATTACTAATCTCTAATTACTACGTAATCTATCTTAACATCTATAATATAGCTTATATAAAATAAACTACTAGGCTCTCTACTAGTAGTAAAAGCGTGCCTAAACTACTAGTAGCTAAAATAGTACGTAAGAAACTAGCTATAAAGGTAATAAATTAGCTAGATAGTAAGAGAAGGCTAAAGAAACGCAAGAAGCCTAGTAGTATATTCTTATAACTATTACTTCTACTATAAAACTAATAACTAGTAGTAGTTATAATTTAAAAGATCTAATAGTATTAAAGAGACTTTAATCTTCTTCTACCTAAGCTACTCTTTACCTATCTTACTTGTAAGATAGCTTAGAATTATATAGTAGATATTTAATTCTAAGTAGCTACGCTTAGTACTTTATAAGAGATAATAGAGGCTTTTATTATTAGGTACTTTAAAAGTATATCTAGTAATCTTTAATATACCTATAATCTACTAATTACTATAGATATAAATTTAAACATAATTTATATAAAATAGTTTACTATTAACGTAAGAGACTTAAGCCTAGCGGTCTAGTACTATAATAAGCTAGAATCTACTATAACGTTTAAGAGAACTTAAGAACTTTTATTATTATAGATATAAGATATAGAAAGAAATAATTTATACTTCTAGAGACCTATAATATAAACTATTATATATTATAGTAGATAACTATAATAACTAGTATCTATACGCTACTAGAATTCTAAAAAGGTATTAGATATACTTACTCTAACTATAACTATACTAACTTTACTCTATCTACTAATTTACTAAAGTAATATCTTTATCTACTTTCTAAATAGTTTATAATCTATAAGATCTATTTCTTAAAAGTATTAATTTCTTACTAAAGAAATAGTACTTAGTAGTATAGTAGTAGTTAACTTACCTTTACTATAGGTATCTCTAAGAGCTTCTATTAGCTACTACTTTTATACTCTATCTAGCTATAACCTCTTATAAAAGCTAGTAGAACTTACTACGTAATATTACTATAATAGTTCTCTACGCGTTATAACTTAAGTAAGCTTAATATTATAGTAAGAACTAATCTACCTTAGCTATAGACGCGTCTATACTTCTAGTGTTAAATTAGCTTTCTCTTTAAACCTATATAAGCTACGTTTAATAGAGAGACCTATATTTTTATAGCTTTACTTCTACTATTAACCTAGCGTTATTATAATAACTATCTCTTCTTTACTATAGATATCTTAAGTAGTCTAGCGCTTCTATAGGTGTTATCTTCTTAGACTAAGCTAGAGTAGCTAGATACGCGTAGAAAAGCCTATATTTATATAGCTTTATCTTAACTATACCTCTATATTATAGCTTAAATAACCTCTATATTATAGTAACTACTATATTACCTTTACTATAGATATATCTATTCTTCTAGTGCTCTAATTAGCTACTACTTTTATATCTCTAATAAATAGATCTATACGTAAAGACTAATATCTATATAATCTTAGTCTAATAACTAATATACCTTTAAAGTAATTACTACTTTGTCTATAGTATATATATACCTATTATTCTAACTCTCTTACTAGAAGCTACTTTTATACTTTTATTAGTAAGATCTATATATAGATAGCTTTAGGCGCGTAAGTTTACTATAGGCGCTATAATTATAATATAGAAGTAGAATATAATAGTCTAGTATAAGTATTTACTTTTCTCTTACTTTTAACTTATTTAGCTTTTTAATTATTCTTAACACTATACTTCTTATCTTCTACTAAGACTCTTTCTCTTTAACTAAGATCTATCTTCTTTAATCTAAGCTTTATCTTCTCTAGTATTCTATTCTTCTACACTATTATAATAATTACTTAGTTTCTTAATACCTACTATATAACGTAGTAGTACTGCGCTATAGCTCTATCTATACGTCTATCTTAGATTTTTATTACTCTACTAAGGTCTCTTTCTTCTAAGTGTAAAACTAATATATATTATAGTAGCGCTCTTATACCTCTACTAATATTCTATAGTGCCTATCTTCTTATTAGATTTACTATTCTATTAGTATAACTTATAATAATAAAAAAATTAAGAAAGATATTAGCGCTAGCGTTTACCTTAATATACGCTAACTTCTAGAAACCTATATCTCTATTAGCTACCTCTACTTTAACTCTATCTTACGTAATAGTAATATAGCTCTTACTACTAACCTAAGTACCTATATAGCTATCTACTCTAATACTCTAGTTATTACTATAGATAATACTAACTTAAAGATAGAGGTTCTGTATTTTATCTTTACTAAGTTTATTCTAGATAAGTAAGCTAATAATATTATTATTAGTGCCTAGAAGAATAGTACTATTACTATCTATCTATATATAAGAGCCTATAATAACATAGACTATAGCTTCTCTATAACTTTCTACTTTAAGAATAGAGAATAGTTTAAAAGCGTTAAAATTCTAGACTAGCGTATTATTAACTTTAACTATTACTATGCGCTCTCTAATACTAGCTAGCCTAAAGTCTATACTAAGATATATAAAAACTTCTATAAGCTTCTTAAGAGTTACCTAGATTAGAGTAAGTAGATAGAGAAAGGTTTAAGTAGAAGTATAGGTTATAAGTAGTAAGATAGGCTAACTAGAATAAGATTAAGTACTCTAATATATTATATATTTCTCTAACTTTGCTTTCTACTATAATTATAAAGTAATACTTATCTTATACACTTTAAGTTTACTAATATATAAGTTTACCTTCTAAGGTTAAGTTAGAATAAGGTTATCTTAGTAGTAGCTCTTTTCTAGCTAAGACCTAAAAAGCTTATTACGTAGATAACGCTAATAGTCTAGAGTAAAAGTATCTTATCTATTATATAAGTATTGCGTATAGTCTATTTCTCTAGAAAGGTTCTAAGAGCTTATATAAGTAATAGCTATACTTAAGAACACTCTAGAATAGATTTTAAGTTAGACTTAAGCACTATACTAGTTAATTTAGAAAGTATATCTATTCTTCTAGTATTAAATAGGCTTTCTCTTTAGACCTAGATTAGCTACCTTTAATAGAGAGGCCTACGTTATTACAGCTTTACCTCTATAGTTAGCCTAGTATTATTATAATAACTAACTTTTCTTTACTATAGGTATCTTAAGTAGCTTACTACTTTTATAGGCTTTAGCTTTAGTTTCTTAGGCTAAGCTAGAGTAGCTAGATATATATAGAAAAGCCTATATTTACATAGCTTTACTTTAACTATAACTCTACGTTATAGCTTAAATAACTCTAACGTTATAGTAGCTACTAAATTACCTTTACTATAGATATATCTATTCTTTTAGTGCTCTAATTAGATACTACTTTTATATCTCTAATAGATAGATTTATATATAAAGTCTAGCATCTATATAACCTTACTCTAATAACTAATACACTTTTAAAGTAATTATAACTTTATCTATACTATATATATACCTATTCTTCTAACTCTCTTACTAGTAGCTACTTTTATACTCTTATTAGCTAGATCTATATATAGATAGTATTAGGTGTATAAGTTTACTATAGGCGCTATAATTATAATATAGAAGTAGAATATAGTAGTCTAGTATAAGTATATACTCTTCTCTTACTTCTAACTTAGCTATCTTTTTAATTATTCTTAATACTATACTTCTTACTCTTTACTAAGATTTTTTCTTTTTAATCTAAATTCTTTACTTTCTATATAAGCTTTATCTTCTTCTATATTCTAACTCTCTACGCTATTATAACTCTTAGCTAGTTAGTTAATATCTACTATATAACGTAGTAGTTCTACGCAAAGGCTTTACCTATACATCTATCTTAGTTTCTTATTACTTTACTAGTGTTTCTTTCTTCTAAGTATAAAGCTAATATAGATTATAGTAGCTCTCTTCTAAGTCTAGCTATATTCTAATCTACTATCTTTTTTCTTAGTTTCTTTATTCTATTAGTAAAACTTATAATAAGAAAACTATTAAAGAAGATAATAGCGCTAGTAAAACTATTAATATCTATAAACTTCTAGATAATATTACCTCTATTAGCTACCTCTACTTTAACTCTACCTTGCGTAATAGTAATATAGCTCTTACTACTAATCTAAGTATTTTTATAGCTAATATCTCTAACGCCTTTATTATTACTATAGATAGTTCTAACTTAAAGAGAGAGGTTTTTTATCTTATCTTTGCTGCCTTTATTCTAAACAAATAAGGTAATAATATTAATATTAGTGCCTAGAGAAATAGTACTATTACTATCTATTTATATACTATAGCTTATAATAATAATAGCTACTACTTCTTTATAATCTTCTACTTTAAGAACTAAGAATAGTTTAAGAGCGTTAAGATTCTAGACTAGTAAATTATTAACTTTAATAACTATTTCTAGCTCTCTAGTACTAGCCTACTATAAGTTTATACTAAGATCTACTAAACTCTTCTTAAGCGTTTTAAGAATTACCTAGATTAGAGTAAGTATATAGAGAAAGGTTTAAGTAAAAGTATAGGTTATAAGTAGTAAGATAGACTAACTAGAATAGAATTAAGTACTCTAATATATTATAAATTTTTCTAACTTTACTTTCTACTATAATTATAAAGTAATACTTATCTTATATACTTTAACTTTACTAGTATATAGGTCTATCTTAGGTTTAGATAGAGTTATCTTAATAGTAGCTCTTTTCTAGCCTAGACCTAAAAGCGTATTATATAGATAATACTAATAGTCTAGAGTAAGAGTATCTTATCTATTACGTAAGTATTACGTATAGTCTATTCTTCTAGAAAGGTTCTAAGAGCCTATATAAGTAATAGCTACGCTTAAAAACACTTTAGAATAGATCTTAATTTAGGTTTAGGCGCTATACTTATTAATTTAGAAAGCGTAAGAAGCTAGTAAGCTAAAGATATCTACTAGAGAAGAGATAGTAGAGAAATATAGTAGAAGTAGATACTAGCTAGTAAGCTACCTCTCTAAAAGTATATACATCTAGAAATAAGGCTACGTAGCTACCTATAGAAGTAATTACTATAAGATAGTTTAGAGTATTAATAAATAAATATATATAAAGCTTTTTATTTTAGTAGATAGTACTAGTATCTTTATATGCTAGCTGCGTACTATTATTTTAGATAGTGCTAGAGAGAGCGCTAATATAGAAGTAACGCTAGGCTTACGCCTAATAATATAATAACATAGTACTTTCTTTTAATAGTACTTTATAGAATTATTTATAAAACTATACTTAGCTTATTCTAACTATTTTTTAGTATTATAATAGCTTATAGTTAGAATTTAAGCTTCTTTACGTAGGTAGCTTTCTTAGCTCTTACTTTCTTTACTATTAGAATATCTCTATACTTACGCTATTACTATACCTTTACCTCTTTAGCTATAGATTTTTTATATACTACTACTACTATCTTAATCTCTCTTTTAGAGCTTTTCTAAAGTTATAGTAGCTTAGCTTTATTTTATTATATAGCCTTACGCTCTTAGGTATTTTATAAACTCTAGAGATTCTAGAATAGAATACTACTTTAATCTCTAGTATTCTAGAAAAGTCTAATACTCTTACTCTACTTTATACACTCTTTTATAGCTAAAGACATAGTTATAAGAGCTTTATTTTCTATATAATAATACTTATTTTAAGTCTATACTCTATAAAGTGTAACTTTAAGACGTTTAGCGTTAGAACTTATTCTTTCTACTACTATATCTACGTAAACTTTTAGAGCTAACTTTATTTATTACTATTACTATTATTTTTAGTTTATAGACTTCTATCTTATTATAAAGTAGTAGAGTAGAAGCGCTTCTATATAACTACTATATCTATTAGCTATACTCTAGTAGCTTTAAAGCTTCTTATAATAGAATAAGATTTTATCTTTTTATTATACTCTAGACAGCCTAAAATAAGATAAAGAAGTTCTATATCTATACTCTTATTAGCTCTAGTAGTTACTAGAGATAGCTATTAAGTTCTAAAGAGTAGTACCTTTCTAAAGGCGTAAATATAATAATATTAAGTAGCTAGAAACTATAGATTACGTATAAGAAAAACTTTATTTATAGAACTCTATAGGTATTATAATACTCTAGATATTTACGCGCTATATAGCTACTATAGCTATTAAGAAAAAGAAAATAGTAATTATAAGTAGCTCTTTCTCTTATTATGTAATAGAATATATTCTATAGCTAGAATAATTCTATCTTATTATTAGTTCTACTAGAGACTAAATATAAAAGAAAAACCTAGTGTTTATAAGCCTCTATAGTGTCTACCTAGCCTAATTAAATACTAAAAACGCTTAGATAAACTAGCGCTAATAGAGGTGCCTCTCTAGAAATGTATACGTACACTAATAGTGTACTCTATTTAGTATTACTATTCTAGATAGTAGTTTAGACTTCTTTTAATACCTAAAGTACCTTAGTAAAGAGTTTTTTTAACTATTTTATAATACTAATAAAAAAGCTCTTCTTATCTATAGTGTAGGTATTTATAGCTAAATCTTATAGTATTTTATTCTTAAATATAGTATCTCTAAGAAAAGTGTATATTTAAATAGAGAGTCTACTAGATAATACTATTAGTTAAGTTAGGCGCTTAATTTAAGTATTATTATAACCTTATAATAGTAAAGAAACTATATAACTCTACTCTAGAGAACTACGCATATTCTAATTAAAATAGTAAATTTTATACTATCTTTTAAGGTAGTAGTAACTCTCTTCTTATATAATATTTAAGATATATTATAAGTTTCTACTCTTATTATAGTATAAGAAAGTGTTAAGTAAGAGTAGCGTCTATATTTAGGCGTGTTTTTATCTAATACTACTATAATAATATTATTTAGTTATAATACTACTATTTTATAACTTTATAATAGTAAAGATATACACTATCTTTACGTAATTTAATATCTTCTATTATATTCTATATTAGGTTTATATTTATAGGCTTATAGCGCGTTAAAAGTTAGAATAGTTAGAGTAATTTAAGGTTTAGAGTAGCCTATTAGCTAAATAAGCTTACCTAGTATCTAATTACTATAATAGATAACTATTACAGAAATAAAGCTGCGTTATTTAAGATAGTAGTATTTTTAAGAATACAGAATAGTAATTATTATAGTTAATTATTATAGATTAGAAAGTAGATAGTATTAAAATCTCTATAGAATAAACTAGAATAGCAGGTATCTTAAGTAATATAGAACACTAAGTAGCTACTATCTTTATACTCTAACTAGGTAATTACCTTATAAAGGCTAGCAGAACTTACTATATAACTTTACTATAGCCTTTAACTTAGAATTATAGTAATAGTAAGCTTAGCGTTACTATAATAATTAACTTCTCTTTACTATATATATCTCTAATACACTAGTACTTAAATTAGCTTTTACTTATAATATAAAGTAGCTAAAGCTATAGATAAAGACCTTTGTTTTTATAACTTTATTTAGATAGTTAACCTAGCGTTATAGTAATAATTAACGCACGTTTACTATAGATATCTCTAGCAACTAGATATTATTATAATAACTAACCTATCTTTACTATAAATAGCTTAAGTATACTAGCGCTTCTATAGACTTACACTTCTAGAACTAGATTAGCTATATCTACGTAGAAAAGCTTACGTTTGCGTAGAGTTATCTTAACTATAACTCTACTTTATAGTATAAATAAGCTTAGCGTTATAGTAATAATAGTTACCTTTTTTATAAATATATCTATTCTACTAGCGCTATAGTAGGTAGCTACCTTCTAGTATATACCTAGTAGATACGCACGTAAAAGCTAGTAGTAGCGCAACTTTACCTCTATAACTAATACACTTTTATAGTAACTACTATATTATCTACACTAAGTCTATAGCTATTTACCTAATACTCTAATTAGTTACTATCTTTATATCTCTATTAGCTAGATCTACATAATAGTAATAGTTACGTAAGTTTACTAGTAACACTAGAATTACAACACTAAACTAGAGTATAGTAGTCTAGTATAAGTATTTCTACTATCTTTCTACTAGCTTACCTATCTTTTATATTTTATTTAACTCTACTTTTCTAAATAGTAGCTAAGAAGCTTTTTCTTTAACACTAATATTATCTTCTTCTATATTCTATTTACGCGTACTATTATAATACTTATTTAGTTTACTAAAATCTACTTTCTAAAAAAGTAGTTTTCTACTAAGACTCTACCTATAAGCCTAACTTAAGTTATAGTTTCTCTACCTATAAGTCTGTCTCTAGTTCTAATCTCTAGCTTTATTCTCTTACTTCTAAGTGTAAAACTAATATATAATATAGTAGTACTCTACTATCTCTACTACTCTAGAGTACTAGCCTTCTTAGTAGGTTTCTTATTCTACTAGTGTAACTTATAATCTAGCTATTATAGATAGCTCTAAGTACACTATTAGCTAAATAGTTAATATTAGTAAACTTAGTAATTCTACTATAGCTATTAGCTACCTCTACTTCTACTCTAATACGTGTAATAGCAACGCAGCTCTTACTACTCTACCTACTTTCTTTATAGCCTATAACTTTTTAGCTTTAGTTATTCTTAGAGAAGTCTCTTATCTAGTTCTTACTAGCTTTATTATAAACTAGCAAGTTAATAGTGCTATTATTATTAGTGCCTATAGAGATAATACTATTATTATCTACTTCTATACTTTTAGTTATAATAATAAGAGACGTTACTTTAATATAGCCTTCTACTTTAAGAATAGAGAATAGAAAGAGAGTATTAAGATTCTTAACTAGCGCCTTATTAACTTTAATAGCTACTTTAAGCTCTCTAGTACTATACTATCTAAAGTATATATTATAATCTATAAAGAGCTTCTTAGAAAGCTTAAGAAAACGCTAGGCTAGAGTAGCTATATAAGAGAAGGTTAGATTAAGCTTATAGGTAGTAAATAGTAAGCTAGGCTTACTAGAATAGAATAGAATACTCTAATATATTATAGATTCTTCTAACTTTACTCTCTATTATATTTATAAAGTAGTGCTTATCTTATATACTTTAACTTTGTAGGTATATAGGTCTACTTTAGATTAGAATTAGGTTATCTTAGTAGTAGCTCTTTTCTAGCTTAGACCTAAGACTTTATTACGTAGATAATACTAATAGTCTAGAGTAAAAGTATCTTATCTATTGCGTAAGTATTACGTATAGCCTATTTTTCTAGAAAAGTTCTAAGAGTCTATATAAGTAATAGCTACGCTTAAGAATACTTAGAAATAGATTTTAATTTAGGTCTAGGCGCTATACTTCTTAATTTAGAATATTAACTCTAGCTACGCTAGTAGAAATATATAGTAGATTTAAGTTATAGATAAATATAGCTAAGTAAGGCTAGGTTATATAATATATAGCTATATTTAATAGTATAGAGTAGCTATTATTATAGTTAATTATTATAGAGTAGAGTATAGAATATATTAAACTTAGAATTATATAAGTACGTAGTACTCTATATAGAACTAATCTATTATAAGAAAGCGCTATACAGAATTAATATCTAATACTATTAACTAGGCTATTTATTATAGAAATTACTATAATTACTTAGATATATTAGAGTCTAACTATAGTAATAAGTTCTAGAGAATAGAACTATATATTATACTACTATACTTATAATTAGAGCACCTTTTATTTACTTAGAAAAGAAATAAAGCTTACTAGTTTAAGAGTAGTAGATTTAGAGGTTATATAATATAGCTATACGCCTTTTCTACGCTAGTACTTATATTCTCTTTACTCTTCTTCTCTATCTTCTTAGCACTAGCGCTTATATTCTCTTTACTCTTTTTCTTCTCTTTATCTCTATCTTCTACTTTTTTATCTAGTTTCTCTACGTTTATATTCTTTTCTACTTTCTAACTATTAGATATAGTAGTATTACTAAAATAGTGTAATATAACTACACTCTAAGTAGACTTAAGATTAGACTAACCTATCTTACTAACACGTTTATAAATTATATAAAGTTTAAGAAAAGAAGTAAGCTTATTACTTACTTCTACGTCTAGGTCTAGGTTATTAGCTAAAATCTCTAGAGTAAGATAATTAGCTAGTAGTAGCATATTTTCTATAAGTCTTTCTACTATACTACTAATACGCGTAGATATAACCTTAACCTATAGATAGTAGTATAGAATAAGATAAATCTATAGTAAAAATAACTTATCTATTAATATATATTTAATGTATATATTAGGTATACGCGTAGATAGTAATAGAGTAAATATACTATAGCTAAACGCTATCTTAAAAGAAAGCTATTACTTACTATATTTTAATATACGCTAAAACTACGTAAAG
The DNA here is from genome assembly GCF_023758085.1 of Alternaria hordeiaustralica. NCBI lineage: Eukaryota > Fungi > Ascomycota > Dothideomycetes > Pleosporales > Pleosporaceae > Alternaria > Alternaria hordeiaustralica. Next base: position 297,492 of record NW_026056801.1, on the reverse strand, counting down.
TAAGAATTAGAGTGCTTTAGTTTGCTAGAGAAATCTAACTCTTTAAAGAACTAGGCCTAAATATATTAGTACTTATATATTATTACGCTATCTAGGTTATTACTAAGGTAAGATTTATAATTAGCGCGTAGACGCGCTGCTAAGTAACAGCGCTTAATAGATAATCTTATACTTATCTACTTATACTTTTTAAGATAGTAATAGTAGTACTAGAATAAGAAATAACCTTATCTTTATATAGAGCAGCGCACTAGTGTTTATAATAGATACTAGAAAGATAGTAGTAATATCTACTTAGTATATTACTTACGCTAACTTTATAAACTAAGCTATAGCTCTTATAGCGTGTCTAAATTTCTAATAGTAGTTATATAATATACTATCTTAGCTATAATAGTACTACTAACTTCTTTACTCTCTAGTTACGCGCTAGTAAACTAGAGCTATTAGATATGCTTATTATTAAATTAATTCTTATTAAGTATATTCTACTACGCCTCTTATAAGTTGTACTAAAAGTTATAGTATTAAAGTTTAGCCTCTAACTACTACTTTTACTCTATACTCTAGGTATTTAAGAACCTACTACTACTATAGACCTACTTAGAAAGCTAACTACTATCTAAGTTCTTATTAGAATTCTTTTTAGTATATAATTACTTTTTTAAATTCTAGACGCTCTTTAGAAGAGGCTTCTACTACGTAATATAGTATATCTACTATAGCGCTATCTATAGTATAGTAGTAATAAAAATAGACTAGTTAGAATTTACTAGATTAAGTAGCTAATAGACGTCTTTCTCTTTAAGGTAATCTATAGTAGTAAGTATCTATAGCTCTTTAGCTATTAACACTAGCTTCTTAAGATTATATTTAGAAAATAAAGTTACTACGTTAGATATAATAGAAAAGAGATACTATAAATTCTATCTAAAAATAGAGTAGAAAAAGAAGAAAAGATAAAGATAATACAATATAGATAATAAGTATTATACTTAGCTCTTAGTAGGCTTTAGAGATAATAGTTAAGTAGAGCTATAATAAACTCTAGATATAGCTATACTACTAGTAACTCTCTATTAGAGGCTATAGTATATACGTAGTATAATAGTTAAGTTAATACCTATAGTAGTCTTACTACTAATATTAGCTATAGTATAGATATAGAAAGTCTTTACAAAGTAAGCTAATATACCTAGATAATATTATATACTAAAGTAATAGGCTTTATAGTAGTACTATAAAAAACTAAATACTATTAATCTTTATACTAGCGCTAAATACTAGAAAATAGAAGTAAATATATATAGAGGCACTATACTAATATATTATACTAGCATAGCTTCTTATATAGGTAAAATATTAGTATTATTAGAATATATAGTAAGTAAGTATAGTATAATAGAAAGAAGATAACGTATTCTAAGACTTTCTTCTATATAATATATATATACGTAATAAATAGAAAAATAGTAAATAAATAGTACTATTAGAGCTAGATAGTTTAAGACAAAAATACAACGCGTAGAAGAAGTAGAACTAGATTAGATAGACTATTCTAGACTAAGAAAAGAAAAAGATATACTAGATATATAAGAAGAGTAGATCTTCTATATAGAGTAGTAAGCTAGATAATAGTGCCTAGTAAGACTAGGCTATAAATAGTCTATAAGCTAGTAAGCGTTATAGCTATTATATATAAGACATACTAATACTATATATAAGTATAATATATAAATATCTATACACGCGCTTAAAACGCTAATAGTATCTAAGGTTTATACTATAGTATTAGCGCTAGTAGAAATAAAGTAGAGTATAATATTACTAATATTATCTACGTTTAGAATAATAATAAAATAGTAATTCTACTAACGTATAGATAGTATATAGAAAGAAGATTATAGAAAAAGATATAAAGGTATACGTAGAAATAGTAAGGCTTATAGATAATAAACTTAGCTTACTAGCCTCTATAGTAGTAGTACTACTAGTAGTGCTATATAAATAGTAATAAATAGATATATAGAATAGACTACTAGCCTACTAATTACGCAAAAGACAAAACTACCTATAAGAAGTACTATAGTAGATTTATCTTCTAGAGCTAAGCCTAACGTATAGAGTACGCCTAATATAGTTAGAATATAACATAGTAATAGACTCTTAAAATCTATTCTCTATTACTAAAGTATCTAAATAATAGCTATAGTAATAGAGGCCTAGTATAGGCGTTTCTATAGCTTATAGAGCTATAGAAGAGAGTATATAAGCTAGAAAACTCTATAGTATAATAATAGTTCTAAGTATAAGTATAAGGTTTTAAGACTATTAACTAAGAATAAAGAATAGTATAAGATACGTAAGAAAGATAATATTTAAGTAATAATACTAACGCGTAAATATACTCTTAAAAGAGATCTCTTTTATAAAAGATAGTATATAGTAGTATATATACGTATCTTTAGTAATAGTACCTATTTCTAAATTTAAGTAATACGCTTTCTAACTCTAACTACACTATAGACTATTCTATATTTAACGCATTAGATATATATAGTATATAATAATAGATATTATAGTGTATATAGTGTATATTCTAATAATACCTAGGTAGTAATAAGTTTCTAACTATAATAATAGATAAGTTAGTAAACTCTATATACTCTACTACTAGCGTAATAAACCTAGATAATAATAGATAGAAGGTTATAGCTAGTAGATTTAACTTCTCTAATAAGTAGTATAACTTTTATTTTAATATACTAGATAAAGTTCTTCTCTTTAATATTAGCTATAAAGTAGTAGTAGATAAAAAACTATTTCTTATTATATATAGTAAGAGTAGAGACACGTCTACGTTTATAAACGCGCTATTAGAACTATATAGTAAGAGTAGAAACGCGTCTACGTTTATAGACGCACTATTAGAACTATATAGTAAGAGTAAAGACGCGTTTACGTCTATAGAGGCGCTATTAGAATAATATAGTAAGAGTAGAGACGCGCTAGTAGAAGAGCGTACTTTAGCTTAGTATATTTCTATACTATAAGCTTTATATAGACTCTTAGTGTATACACTATATAGCTAGGTAGTAGTAGAGATAAGTATAAAAGTATTTATAAAGGCCTACTAGCGTAAAGGTAGATATACTCTAGAGGTAACTAATACTAAGCTTAAAGTAGTATTCTAGATCTAGAAAGATAACTATAAGAACTTAGGCTATAGTAAGAAGAGCTAGATTACACTATAGACACTACTAGAACTAATTCTATTTATTACTATAGTAAATATATTTCTATATTCTATAGATAACTATAAGAAGCTTATTACTATCTCTAGAGGTAAGATAAAAAAGCTAGAATCTACCTAGAGAGACTATATAAAAACGTAGTATAAGATTACTAAGTTTACGTACGCCTACTATCTAGGTAACGTAACTACACTATAGACGCGCCTTAATAACTAATAGCTAGGTAGTAATATACTAGCGTAGAGCAAGATAGTTAGAGTATAGTAGATATTTAGTTAAGAATACTATATTACTCTAGCTTTCTAACTAGAGATAAAGCTAGCTTCTCTAATAATTAATTTATAAAAAGTCTTAGCTAGACTAAAGTAAGTTATTATAGAAAAGAAGAAGGTTAGACGTTTATATATTACTCTACCTAGTTAATATAAGACAAACTTTTAAGTAAAGACTATTAGCTTTACTAACACTATATAGAGACTCTACTATATTAATATAAGATAGATACTTAATTATATAGATAGAGATGTAGATAAGACTTCTATAAAGGTATTTAATATAATAAAAATACTACTAGTAAAGTATTATACTACTCTAAAGAATATAAAAGTTTATTAATAGAAGATATTAAAGTAGATAAACATAGAAATATCTATTATTAGGTTTATTAGCCTTTATAAGGTAGATACTACTATTAAGATAGCTATAAGAGTAGTCTAGTAGTGTCTATTATTTTTTACGTAGATATAATAGAGTAGTAAGATTTATATAAAAGTACTAGTATATATAACTAATATAGAGATTAATACTATATAAACTAACTTATATAAATATCTAAAGAGAGAGGTAGAGGTTAACCTAGTTAGCTAGAAATACTTATCTAATAGTACTATTCTTACTACGCTAAAGAGGCTAGTGCTAGCGTTGTTTGTATAACTACTATAGTAAACTACTAATAATACTAAGTTATCTAAGTTAGGCCTAGTAGTAGCGCTAATAGTTCTAGAAATTATACTCTAGAAGAAGAGATTTAAAACTATAAATAAGTATAGTTTAATAATAACGCACTTTATTAAGATAGCCTAGTACGTAGTAAACGCTATATATATTAATATAGCTAAGCTATAGATTCTAGTAGAAGAGGTACTTATAATAAATATTAATATAACTATAGTCTAGGTTATAAATATAAAGTAGTATATATATACTATATATAAGGCGTACTAATAGCCTAGCAAAATAATATAGCTTAATAAGAACTAGGCCTTTCTATATAGAGAGTACTAGCTTAGCCTCTACTAGCTAGGCCTTATTATTATAGGTTTACTAGAAGAATAGTAAAGTATTCTATATAACAAGTTACTATAGATTAATAGCCTAGATAACGTACTAATAATTCTATAGAAATACTTAGTAGATATTATACGTAATAGCGCGTTTAAGAGTTACTAGATAGATTTTATAAATAATAGAGCGCTAGTGTATAGTAATAGCTAGCTTAAAGACTATATTACTACTATATATATAAATAAGTTTATAGATACTACTAGAACGCGTATTATAGATAGAGTAGTAGTTAACTACTATTATAGTATAGAGAAATTTACATTCTCTAGTGTTATATAGGTAGTCTTAGAAATAATAATATTAATACGTACTATAACTATAGCTACTATTTACTAGCGTAATAATAATAATAGTAGTAAGAAGTAAAACTTAGTAGTATAGCGTAGCTACTTTACGTTAGTAGAAGAGTATATAAAGACTTTCTAGGCTAGGCATAAGGCTTTTATATATATTCTTTTAGATAAAGTAGTATAGCTATAGAGTTTATACGTATAGCTTATATTACTATTTTAGAAACTACTAGAGGTATTATCTCTACTCTAATATAATAAGTAGAACTAAGGCTTTCTCTTCTAACTACTATAAGAAAAGTAAATAGACGTAGTAAGGTAGGTATCGCCTATAGTGTGCTAAGCTACTATAACTATTCTTAGTAGAGAATTAATATTATAGTCTATAAAGTAGTTAGTTACCTAGTTAGTATTATAGTATATACTAGCTAATATAGTAAATATAAGAGGTTTTATAAAAGATATAGATAGGCTCTAAAGAGAGGCAGAGGTAGTTTAGAAAAGAGAATAAAAAGATATTACTAGAATTTAGAGACGCTATAGTAATAGTAGAAATAATATAGATAGTAATAATAGTAATAAGAAGAAGTACTTATTTAAAAAGAATAGTAACTATATTAATAAGTATAATCTAGTATAAGCTACTAGCGCTAGTAGAAGAATAGATACTACTACTAGTAAAGAATAGTTTTAGAAATAGCGCTAAGAGGTACTAAGACGCTAACGCTTAGCGTAATAGAATAGCTATTCTCTATAGATAGAGCTTACTAACTATAATAGTAATAAAACTATCTATTCTAATCTTAATAAATTAGTAATATAGTAGTAGATAGTAGTAGGTAAGTTTTAGTATAAGCTTCTTAAATTCTCTTCTACTATAAAACGCTATAATAATACTATAGTATACTATTAGGCTTATAAGAGGCTATAAGAGTTAGATAGATATATTTATTAGGTAAAGCTAAAAGTTAAGGCTAATAGTATAAGCTAAAATATTAATAGTAGTAATAATAGTAAAGATAAGACACTATTAGTAATAAAGTAGTAGACACTACGTTAGCTACGTACTATAGTATAGAATAATAAAGCTATTTTCTAAAACTAGTAATAGATAACACTAGATACTCTATTTAATAGCTAGAGTAAGTACTTACTAGTAGTAGAGCTAACTAGAGGCAGAAAGATAGTACTATTACTTCTTCTAACGCTACGCTCTAGAGCGCATCTAACTATAATTATAATACCTTTTATTACACTTTAAGTTAATATTAAATGTTAATATATAAAAGTCTATATTCTATATCTTATATAGAAACTAACTAGTGTTACTAGACTAGGTATATTTCTAGATATAGAGGTAGTAGTTATAATAATAGAATACCTTAACACTAAGAATATTAGAGTAGAGCTATAGTTACTTTAAGCGTAGAACTACTTAGAGTAGATTATAATTAATAAGGCCTACTTTATTCTAATAGTAAGATACTAGAGAAGTGTAGTTATATATATATCTATTCTAACTATAATAGGTACGTATTTACTATTTCTTACTATAATACTCTCTCTATTATAAGAAGTAAAGCTATTTAATATAATAAACCTAAGTATATAGCTTATATACACATTATAAGTATCTATTAGATAATCTAATATAGTGTACTTAGTAAGAAATACGCTAAAGAAAATTAAGAGTAAACTAGACTTATATAGCCTACGCTAGGTAGCTAATTTTATAAAGGTATATTATTTACGCGTAGAACGTAACTACGCTAGTAGAGTATATAAGATAATTATTTTCTTAGACTATAAAAGAATTCTTAATAAGAGAGGTAGTGCCTCTCTATAAGATTTTATATACTACTCTAGAGTTAATTTAGATAAAAAAAAAACGTTCTTAATAGCTTTTATAAGATAAAGAGCGTAGTCTTATAGATAATAACTATAGTAGAGTACTTACTAGATATAAGTAACGTAGACAACATTATTTATATTACCTAGCTAGAGTTACTAGAACTATTTATATAAGAGGTAGGTTATATAAGTTATAATAGATAAAACGTAGAAGTAGTTATTCTCTCTAGTGTATAGTATACTCTACTTTTAAAAGCGCTAGAGAAGGTATAGATCTATAACTATAAGATAATATAGATCTTTATATAGCTAGAGATACTATAGATAGAGGTAAAATACTAGTGTAAAATAATTACTATATATATAGATAGAGATAATATACGTAAGAAATATATTAAAGAGAAAGAGTAGTAATATAATATATATATATAGTACGTATAGGCTAGCTCTAGTAGAGTACTAGGCGTAGAAGAAGTAGAATATAAGAAAGAGAGTAATAATAAGAATATACTAAAGAGAAGTATAGAAGAAACTCTAGTGTAGAGATTATACGCGTACTAGAGTAGTGCGCTAGCTAAATAGAATATAACGTCTATAGCGCGTAGTAGCGTCTAAGCGCGTAGTACCTAGATATCTCTATTACTACTACTACTACTACTACTACGTAAGAACTCTAATAAGTTATATATAGAATAGAAAATATTACTATAGTGTAGTACTAACTATACTACTAGGTCTTTACCTATATAAAGATAAGCGCTACTAGTAACATCTTATAAAACCTAGGCTTAATAGTCTCTACCTACACTAGAGATAGCTACTCTACGTAGAAAAGATAATAAGTATATATTTAGTAATTAAAGTATATTATAAACACTACTACCTTTATATAGAAGTCTAGTAACTATAGTACCTCTAAGAGTAATAGATAATAACTATAATAGAGCTAGAATAAAGTAGTAATAGATAGTAGTATAGAACAGCGTTAAAACGCTATGTAGCTCTAACTAAGTAAAATCTATACTAGAGTTTTAGGTAATAAATTACCTAGTGTACGCGCTTAAGAAGAGATAGAAATTCTATTACACTAAAGTAGAGTATTAGAGCTCTAATCTAACTATTAAACTTAGAATAGTATTAATATATTAGTTAAAGAGAGAGTTAGAGAGTAGCTAGAAGATATAGAACTACACTAGCTATTTTTAATATAAGGTTCTCTAACCTTACTATCTAGAATATAGTAAGTACTATAAGAGTTAGAAGTATATTATTATAAACGTATAGATAGTCTATACTATACGTAATAATATATAAAGCTAGCTACTATATAGTATAGATAATTTAGATAGTCTAATATTATTAATAGCTAAAGCCCTCTTAGAAAAAGTAAGATATATACTTAGTCTAGATAGCTATTATAGCAAAGGTTCTAATCTAGTTATATAGTTAGTAGACGCTATAGAATAGTTCTTTACTAAAAAGAATAAGAATAGAGCGCATAATCTCTTATAAAAAGTAGTAATATTATATATATTAGTTTAGTAGAGCTATATAGTTAAAGAACTAGCTAAGAAGTAGTTTTATAAAAGAGAGAATATTAATATATATTATATATACTACTATTAATAAATAAAGTAGGTTATAAATAGTAGTTACTTTCTCTAGAATAATATAAATCTACTTACTATATAACTATACTTACTTCTTATCTTAGATATATTTTATAATAATAAGGTACATTAGTATAATAGATACTAAACTAGAATAGATAACTTTAAGAGCGTAGAAAATATAAAAAGATAAGTATTATCTATAGTAAAAGTTATATTACTTTGCCTATCTTATAACTAAGGTATATTATATAAATATCTAGAAAACTTACACTTTTATAGATTTCTCTACTTCTATATAACTTAGATTTAGCTTTAGATATTATCTATCTTATAGTGCTAATAAGATTTACGCTAAATATCTTAAACTCTACTAGCGTATAACAGCCTTCTATAAAGCTTTCTAGAAGAAATATAAGAAGATAACCTCTTCTCTTAAAAGTTCTATTAGTAATATCTAGCGCGCTATCTATACTTAACTTAGCTAGATTATAGTAGAGTATAAGAATAGTGTTACTACTATTAAACGCCTCTAAACTAGATACTTTAATATTACTTTTATAATATCTAAACCTATAGTTAATATCTAAAAAAATATTATCTTCTACTAGATTCTTTAGCTAGCTAATAAGAATAAAGTAGAATATCTAGCGTTTCTACTCTACGTAAGAGTCTACTTTAAGAAGTTTATTATAAACTAGTTTAAAAAGAAAGCTACTAATTCTAATAGACGTATTATTCTAGAGATTAGTTTAATAGTAGCTAGCTTGTTTAGTAACTAGAAGTATATAGAGAATAGCCTTTCTTTTATTAATATTACGCTAGCTAAGCTATATAAACTCTACCTACCTCTATTTAGTATCTATAATACTATAGATATAAAGAAAAGTTAGTTACGCCTAGACTAGTAAGAGAACTTAACTCTAGAGATATACTTATAGTAGATACGTAATATTAGAGCTAGCTATACCTCTATAATACTCTACTTATTTACTACTAAAGCGCCTACTATTACTATAGCAGCGTACTAGCGTACTATTTTATTAAAATAAAATATACTTTCTAAGTAACTCTAGCTAGACTACTTTACTATTCTTAGTAGCTTAATTCTTAACTACTATAAGAAGTTTATTCTATTATATAGCGTACTTACGCGTAGCGTTCTACAGCGTGTAGTTATTAATATACTTATCTAGGTAACGTAACTACGCTATAAGAACGTAATAAGTACTATTACTATATACTATAAGATCTAGAAGAGAGAGAAGTCTTTATTAGATTAAAAGAGAGAAAAACGTATAGTAACGTAGATAGAATAGAATTAGAGTAGATATACTACTAGTTAATATACTTAGTTATTATTTATTAATAGGTAGTAATTTCTTTTTAGTGTAGTAGTCTTTGTTACGTTAGGTAACTATAGTAATAGTATAGTAGAAAAGATTATTCTTCTCTATATTCTAGTATAAAAACTTAAGCTTATTACTATATTATAAGTAATTATACTATCTATATTAGTAGTCTTACCTAGCGTAATCTTTTATAGCTACTAGAATAGCCTTCTATCTATTAGAGTATATAGCGTAGAACTATTTTAGATATTAGTTCTTTTTCTCTATTTATACTCTTCTCTTAAACTAATAGTATATCTAATAGATATATCTTCTTAGCTAGTAGTGTAAGCGTTCTATATAAAGATACTTAATAGTGTTCTAGAATTCTACGCTTTTACACGTATTCTTAATATTCTATAGTAACTATATACTTTTACTAGCTAGCCTTACTATCTCTATAGGTAATAGCTTTCTCTTCTAGAGCTTCTTTATAAACTAGACGTTAAAGTTAGAATTAACCTAGTAATAATAACTATACTTATTAGCTAGTATAGCTTTACATCTAGCCTTGCTTTTTACTATAATTAAGTTAATATTATATATATACTAGGCTACTATAGCTACTTTATTTACTATAGCTATCTTACGCTATTATTACTTATAGTTTTAGCTACTCTTTTTCTTCTTCTTCTTATCTACGTATACCTAGTGTATAAGGCTACTATATTACGCTTTATTACTAATTTTACTATTAAGCTAGAAGAATAAGAGGTATATGCGTATAAAACTCTTATCTTTAGTAGCTTTAGCGCTCTAGAAAACTACTAGCTTTTTATTAAGCGTAGAAAGTAGGTTTGTAATAAGTATTCTAAGGTAAAAGAAGAGCTAGCGCTTCTAGATTACTACCTATATTAGATTCTATAGTATAATATCTATAAGCTTAGATACCTCTAAGCCTTTTCTCTACTAGTAGTTATTAATAGCTTAGTAGATAAGCTTTTCTTTATTTATAGTAAAGTTACTAGATTTTTACTAACTACTTTAATTCTATATATCTTATAAGCTATAATCTATTTAAGCTTAAGGTATATAATATTACTACTAGTAATCTTATCTACTAACGCTACATTCTTATTTAAAGCCTAATACTTATTAACTTTCTAGTAACTCTAACTAAAAGGTTAAAGAGTAAGCTATTTTACTAGAATATATAGAAGGTAATATAATAGAGCTTTACCTTACGCGAGAAAGACGTAAGTACCTATTATTTACTTCTTTCTATACTCTCTATTACGCTCTTATACTTACTTTACTATCTATAATTATTATTCTCTTAGCTAACTATAAAGTATAGACTAAGTAGGTATTAGATATTAAGATAGCTACTATAAATTACCTATAGAAAGGCCTAGATAGTAGATTTACTACTAGATAGTAGACACTATACTTTCTTATAACTAAAACTAGGTTTAATATAGACTTAGAGAGTCTTTCTAGGTAAAGCTATATCTACTACTTTTCTACTTAGACGTCTTTATAAATAGTTATCTTTTTTTTATTTTTTTTTTCTTTTTAAAATTACTATAATTATTACTAGATAGCACTATAGATTAACTATTAGTTACTCTCTTTATAGTAAAATACTCTTATTATACTTACTATAAAGAGTAGTTTTTAAACTCTTAGGCTATCTAGTTAGTTTTATTACTTTCTTTATCTTTTTGTAGGCTGCGTTTTTTATTATAGAGATATCTAAACTTATTATAAGTAGGTTTAATAATAGTAATAGAAAGGTAGTATAGAACTTAGTGTATATAGTAGATTAGAGTCTAACATTGTAACTACTAACGTAAATTATATAAAATAACGTTTATTATAAAGATATACTTTTCTATAGAAGATATAACTATATTAATTAGTATCTAGAACACTATTATATATATTACTAGTTAGAGACGTAACTATTACTATATATAATATAGATAAAGATTAATACGCTAATAGTGTATAAATCTTTTATAAGCGCTAATTACTTAGTAAAAAGTAGTATTTAAATAAAAAACTATAGTTAAGACTCTTTTCTTTTATTAAGAGTATTATATCTAAAGACTATAGTAGATTTCTATATAGATTAGTGTAATACTAAAAGCTATTAGTAAGAAGCTACTTACTTCTTCTTTACTTTCTATAGTTCTAGATCTAGTCTAAATATTATACTAAGTTCTTACTTAAGTACTAGCTAAGCGCTAGCTTAGTAGTTAATATAATAGAATACTACTTATTAAGACCTACTAGATTCTAAAAGACTAGCTTTAATATATTAGATTTATATAAAAACTCTAGTAGAGGTAATAGTAATAATAACTATATTAATAGAGAGTAGATACTCTAAAAAGATAGAGACAGTAATAGTAATAGTAATTATAATAAGCCTCTCTAGCAACGTCTTGTAAGCAAATCTACTATTACTAACTAAGAACTAGTTAGTACTAAAACTATCTAGATTATCTAAGTACTTATATTAAACTAGAAAGACAACGTCTATTAAGAAGAAAAATCTACTTAAAATAATAGAGATTATCTATACGTTAGGTATCTAGCCTTAAATATATTATTTAAGACTAGATTAAAGTAACACTAGAACCTTTTTCTTTTATATAGTCTAGTAGTTTACTCTATTATAAAAACTTATAGTGCTATTTCTTTATAATAGAACTAATAGTAGTAAATAACTTATAGTTAACCTAGTTATTTAGTCTTATAGTATTAGAACTTACTTTATAAGAAATAAATAGTAATAAAGTAGAAATAAGTATAGTAGATTAACCTTTATAGTTATCTTATATCTACTATTAAAGTTTTTAATCTCTTACTCTTTAATAAAAGAAAAATTATATATATTTATTATTAGTATAATAGCTCTAGAAAAGTTTAGAGCGTATATTTATAAAGCTTTATTATTCTTATCTAGGCTCTATATTACCTTAAAGCTAACTTATACAGCGCTTTATAATATACCTCTACTAAAGTAGAATATATTAGTAGATATAAATTACTTTCTTTTTATTAGCTTTATTAAATTACCTTTTTTATATAGAACTAGTTTTGTTAATTTACTATTAGAGTTAATAGGCGTATTTTAGAACTACCTTTTAGATAGCGCTGCGTTTACTATATAGTAATTACTTTTCTTATAGTAAAGAAAATAGATTTCTCTCTTAATAAACTTACTCTTCTTATTATACCTTCTAACGTAGATATTCTAGTAGACAATTCTAGTATTATAAAACGCGTTAAGTTATTATTCTTCTAGAGTTATTACTCTCTAATATACTAGATAGTCTTCTATATTATATACGTCTTAGAAGATATTAAAGCTTAGTTTAGTAACGTAGAGTTATAGTAAGAAGAGTACTTTACACTTTCTAAGTACTTAACTTATTTTAATATCTTCTATATATTAGATAAGCTTAGGTTACTAATTATTCTTATTAATATTTAGCACTATTACTAATTTATTTAACTTCTCTAATCTATAGTTAGTATTCTATATTTCTTATACCTTTTTCTGTACTTATATAAAAAGATCTACTTATAGTACTTTATACACTAGAGGCGTAATTCTCTAAGTCTAACTTCTTATATAATATTATTATATATAATTTATTAAATCTATAGAAAATCTCTAGACTATAAACTCTTAGACTTACTAAACTTTAAACTCTAGAGCTCTACTAAGTTACTAATCTTTAGGCCTAGTTCTTAGAGAATAATAATATATATTATAATATAAATATAATAAATAGCTTTATAAACTAATAAAATATATAAAAGCTTCTCTAATATTAGTAGATATAGAATAAAAAGAAACTTAAAGATAAAATTACTTTCTTAATATTTCTTAGAGCTACTAAGAAGAAGAGAAAGAAGGCTACTAAAAAGATAACTTTTTAAAAAAAGAGAAAGTAATACTAAGAGAGTACAGAGCCTTAATTTAGAGTTTACTTTTCTACTCTTAACTCTAAATATCTTATATTCTATATAAAACTTAAATACTTATATCTAGTTATAGTATCTATTCTCTTAAGACTTACTAGATTCTAAGAATTTAGCCTTAATATGTTAGGCTTACGTAAGAACTCTATTATATTAAATAATAATAATAACTATATTAATAAGAAGTAGACGCTTTTAAAAGATAGAGATAGTAATAATAATAGTAAATATAATAAGTTTCTTAGGCAACGCTTTATAAGTAAGTTAGCTAGTATAGATTAAGTAGCGTATTACGCTATTAGAAGATAGTTTCTCTAAGTATAGAGAATATAAAGAAAAGAGAGAGAGTAAGAGATTCTTTTTAAAGTGTACTATATAAATAATAAAAGAGAAAGTAGATAATAGTTTAATTCTATTACTTCTATCTTTAAAAGAGTAAGTACTCTTCTAGTATCTACTTAGAGGCTTAGCTCTAGTAGAAAGTTATTTTTACTATACTAGAGGTATTAAAAGAAGCTAAGAGTAGTAGTATCTAGACGCTAGTAAAGATAATAGTGTAATTCTATTACTTCTATCTTAAAAGCTATAGGTAGTAACACTAAGCTTACTCTATAAAGATAAGAAAGTGCCTTCTTACCTAGCTTATCTATTCTCTTTCTTTCTTTCTTATTAAGGTAGTTAAAAGTTAATTTCTTTTTCTTTAGAATAAGCTTCTATATAAAGAACGTAGTATTATAAACTCTTAGGTTATACTTATTATAGAAAATAGAGTACTACCTATAGTTAGAATTATATAAGTAGTTAATAAACTTTATTAGTCTATCTATAAACTTAGCGTTTATAATATAGAGATCTTCTTTTTTAAAGCTTTCTAACTTAGTAAACTTATTAAGTAAATATAAATAGAATACTTTTTCTTTTAAAGATAAGGTTTCGTAACGCGTAGCTTTAGTATCTATTATAACTTTACTATAGTAGGTATTAATAAACTAGCTCTTATATAGATTTTATTTACACTAGAGACTCTAGCTAGTAAGAGTAGTAGCGTCTATAATAATAAAGATATTAGCTAACGTTATTAAGTATATTATTAGTAACTTTAAGCCTAATAGGTTTAGTGTTACTTTTTTTAAGATAATAATAAGCCTCTAAAGAATAGGTTTATAAGTAAGTTAATAGCTAGAAACTAAGATAAAGTAGGTATAGAAACTATATAAGCTATAAAAGTACTAATATTAGATAAGAAAGAGAATATCTCTTAAGAAAAAGAACCTACTTAGAAGAAGAAAGATTATCTACGTATTAGTAAATTAATATACTACTTATACTATTACGCTAACTATATAAAGTTTAGCGTCTAGATATAAGTATTATATAACTATTATAGAAGACTAATTAACTAGGCGCTATTTCTAGAAGATAACTATATAGTATATAAGTGTTGCATAACTATTATAGAAGACTAATTAACTAGGCGCTATTTCTAGAAGATAACTATATAGTATATAAGCTAAATATAGCTTATAGCTTTAATAATAATAAAAAAGAGGTTAGATAACTTTATTACAAGTAGGTTACTTAGAATTAGAGATATCTTATAGATAATATCTTCTTCTTTAAATATCTTTAGGTAAGTAAGAAGACTAGAGGCATAAAATAAATATAGAAGAAGACTTCTAGAAAGAAGAAAGTAGCCTAGAGTAAGAAAATATAAGGTTAAGTATTTAGGCTATAGATATTATAAAACTTACCTTCTTTTGCGTAATTATATCTAGAATACTACTAACTCTTCTACTCTAGAAAGCTTATAAAAGTAAATAGAAACTAGAGTCTTCTTTATTTTCTCTACTAATCTTATAGTAAGTTCTTTTATACTCTACTCTTTTCTAAAGCTTTTTTTATCTTTACTAATACTAACTATATAGAAATAGAGATTTCTCTTATCTATCTTATATTTTCTCTATATAAATTATATACCTCTAATCTATTATAGACTTTAGTATTTAAATAAACTCTATTTAAAATTAGTAGTAAGTATAAGTACTATATAATAGATATAATTAAAGTTCTATTAATATATACTTACTACTTAGATTAATATAGTAATTTATTTTTAAGTAATTTTATCTTCTACCTACCTTCTATTTCTTTCTAATAAATACTCTTTTCTAAATACTCTAAACTTATCTTAAAGCTACTAGTATTTCTAAATAGCTAGCCTAGAGTATAAATAATAAAAAGTACCTACCTTTACCTTTTATATCTATATAGCTTAAGTATATTACTTTCTAGAATATAAGCCTAGAAAGCGTAAGAGTATCTTAATAATAATAGAACCTAGCGTATAGGTTAAAAAAAAAGTATAACTAGTATAAGTTAAGTACTATATTATACTATTAGAAGATAGTTTCTCTAAGCGTAGAGAACGTAGAGAAAAGAGAGAGAGTAAAAGATTCTTATTAAAGCGCGCTATTTAGCTAATAAAAGAGAAAGTAGAATAATAGTCTAATTCTATTACTTCTATTCTTAAAAAGATAGATACTTTTCTAGTATCTACTTAGAAGCTTAGCGCTAGTAGTATATTATTCTTACTATTATAAGAGCTTCTCTAGAAACTAAGAGTAGTAGCATCTAGGTAATAGTAAAGATAGTAGCCTAATTCTATCTCTTCTAGCTTTAAAACTAAGAGTAATAGTACTAAGTAATAGTAAAGAAATAGCTTAATTCTAACGCTTCTTTCTTTAAAAAGTATACACATGCTTCTTTACGTAAGTTATCTATAGATATATTATTATAATATAAATATAGAATATATTACGTATATATATATAGTGTATAATACTACTAGCTATTTTATAAAAGATATTATAGCTATTAGCGTATTTCTCTTAGAGTAGGCGTATATTAAGCTTAAGAAAGTAAGCTAGAGTATTATAATAGAGTAATAAAATACTTACTAGAGAGTTAATATATTATATAAATAGTAAATTAGAATTATCTTTCTTACTCTTAATACTTAGATTAATAACTTTTCTATTAAACTTATTCTAGAAATTCTTCTTCTAATAAGTCTTTCTTAGTATTAGGCGCTTTATATCTTAGATAGGTTAAGGTAATAGTAAGTTAAAGTTAGACTCTTTATTACTAAATATATTTATTAAAATATACTTACTTCTTTCTTATAGTATATTTTATTTTATTAGTTTTCTCTCTTACTAGGTAGAGCTGTAGCTTACAAACGTTAGTAACTATCTAGATATTAGTAAACTAGCATACCTTTTATATTTTTATACTAATCTAGTATAGTTAAGTATTAGAATATAAATATCTTATAACTATTAAGAGAGGCTAATATAATATAACTAATATTTAAGTATACTTTAAGAATTAAATACGTTTAATAATAATAACACTACTAACACTAATAGCTCTTCTCTAGAGATAACGCACTAGATCTTTAATAGGTGCTAGTTAAGTAGTAGCTTAGTCTAGCGTATAAAATACTACTTATTACTAAGTAGTAGTAGTTACTAGCTACTATACTACTAGGTAGATAGAGGTATACCTATCTAACCTCTATATAGCAGCTTCTTATAGAAAAGTAACTCTATAGTTTACTACTAAACTTATAGATATAGATCTTTCTATAACGTTATAGCTCTAGAAGTAGAAATAATATTTATAACTAAGTAGTAACTATATAAGTTAGAAAGTAGTAGAAATAGAATAGTAGAAAATTATAAGATAGTACCTACGTGCTATTAGTATACGTACGTAGAGCGCTTATATAACGTAGCCTATATATAGTAAGAGTAGCACTTTAGCGTATAGCGTATAGTATAATTAAGAACTAACCTCTATACTACTATAGCATATAAGTAGTAAAAAAGGCATAGTAGTATACTACGTACGCTAGTATAGATAGCTAGTCTATATACTATAGTAAATATTATACACTAGTATTATAAAAAGAATATACACTATTATAAATAGAGTAAGTATTAGACTTTATATTATATCTACTAACTACTTTTAAGAATATAACTAGAGTAAGCGCCTTTTTACTAAAGACCTCTAATAAGACGTAGTACGTAGTTTATATTAATCTTACTTAAGATAATAACTCTTTATAATATTATTATATACTTTTAACACTACTAAGTCTACTAGTGTATAAGCTAGCTTATGTCTACCTTAACAAACGCCTTTATAAAGAGAATACCTTACCTTTTCTATATCTATAATAATAGCGCCTAAACACTCTACTAAGATACTCTAAAAAGTATTTCTCTATACTTAAGTTATTTTTCTTACTAGGCGTGTACGCTATTTAGTTATTAGACAACTCTTAGTATAAAAATATTATATTAGATAAGCTTCTTAATATTAAGTCTATAGATAAAGTAGTTTTATACTTCTATATATAGTATCTAATATAGTTAATAGAGATAATATAACTTAGCTCTATTAAGTCTACGTAGATTATAGATTCTAGAAGTGTTAAGAGCTAGCCTATAGTATAAAAACTAACTAGAGAGTCTTATAAGTATAGAAATAGAATAATCTATTATCTATCTTACCTCTAGTAGTATAGTACATATTACGTAAAGTTCTTTATTTCTTTTAGAAAGAATAGAACTTTATAAGTTATTATTACTTTAGTAAATCTAACTTCTTAGAAGTAGAGTTATAAGAGTTACGTAGATAGTAGAAAGAAAGCTTCTACTTTAATAGATAATATAGTCTTTATAGTAGACCTACTCTTATAGACTATAATAGTAGTAGTGTTAACTTAGTCTAACTTTTAAATTAAGTTTTAGAATTTTTTATAATATCTTTAGGTTTAGCTATTATTACTAGTAGTAATTAATTAATATAACTTTAGCGTATATACGCACTTTAGTTTTATATATATAGAGTATATTATACTACTATAAGTATTAGTTCTAGCTAATAACTATTAAGAGGTCTAAAAGTAGCTTTATCTAGTTTTAAGTTACTAAGACACGCTATTATAAGTCTTAGACTTACGCTAGTAAAGTAGTATACATACCTTATTCTATATATATCTTATAGTACTTTAATAATTAGCTATATTAGTAATATATTTACTAAGTAGCTGTTTAGCGCGATTTAAGACTATAAGCTAGAATAAGTAGTTATTAAGAACGCGCTAAGAGAATTACATATTTATTACCTCTTCTAATTATTAGCTCTTACTACTCTAAATAGTAATCTATACTATATATTCTATTTAAAGAAGCTAGTAGAGAGTTATAGAATATACTTAATTCTAGATTAATACTTAGTAGATATAAGAAAAAGAAAGTAGCTTATGCACGTAAAGATAATATAGATCTAGTAGTAGAATAATAGCGCTACTAATAATAATATACTTTTACGCTACTACTTAATCTTTATAAGTTTATAGAATATATTATTCTTAGCGTAGAGTAAAGAGAGCTATAAGTGTAGAGTATTATTTCTAATACCTAGGTATCTATAGAAAGGTAGAATTTACGCTAATATTAGTATTACTAGTTTATATTATAATATAGATAAGGCGTAGTTTAATAGGTAGACTAAGAAAGAAGAATAGGTTAGACTTAAGTTAAAACCTATATACTTTATACTATATAACGTAAAAAGCTATAGCTCTAGAAGCTATAATAGAGTTATAGAGTATTCTAGTATTATATATAATATTATCTTATACGTAACGTTAGCTTATATATAGCGTTAGCTTACACGTAGTATTAGCTTATATATAGTATTAGCTTATATATAATGTTAGCTTATATATAGTATTAGCTTACACGTAGCGTTAGCTTATACGTAACGTTAGCTTACACGTAATAGAGTTAACTCTAATAGAAAGTTAGCTTATATTTTCTTTTAGTTAGATACATTTAGTACTTAGCTACTATATTATAATAAAAGTTTTGTATATTACTAGCTAGTATTATAGATTACTAAGGTTAGTAGATTATCTAAGGTAATCTACTATAGATTACGTTTTATAAATATATATAGAGAAAAGTAAAGTTAATATCTATAAAGTTATAAACTAGAATAAACTAAGTAAGAGTAAAAGATAAATACTATAAAGATAGAAGGCCTTTAAGAGCGTTAGATAGAGAAAGTAGTTTAGTAGATACTATAAAGTAAAAGTATAGTAAAAAAAGATACTATAAAAGAAAAAAAAAATACTAAAAGAATAGATAAACGCTAGCTATATAATAATATTTACTAGTATAAGACGCTAGTAGAAGTGCTAGTATAGTGCTTATAGAATGCTAGGCTATAAAGAGTATAATAAGTAAAAGAGAAAGTAAAAAAAATAAAGCTATAGAGTATACTAGATATATATAGAATAAAAGTAGAAATAAATAAATAATCTTAGTAGTAAAGATATAGATAACTATACTAGCTAAATATAGTAAGGTAAGATATAATTATCTACTATATATACTATATATTAGAGTATTAAGAATCTTATACTTTTAAAAAAATATCTACTTTTATAGATTAGGCTATAGTAATATATTTACTATAGTACTCTAGTAGAGAATAAGCTACTCTTTATAGAAAGTCTATCTACTTATAGAGTTCTATAATAGTAGTTAATATATAGCTAATAGTATCTAGCCTTATTTATATAAAAGACACTAGCCTAGAATAGACTTTTAGATAGATACTATTTTATAACACTAAGAGTATTATATTAGAGATAATAGTAGATAAGCTTTTTCTATTTATCTTTACTTAATATATTAAACGTAGGTATAGACTTTCTAAAGATAACTTAAGTTAATCTTACTATATATGTTTATCTAAATATAAGCTTTTATAAGTAAAATAAACTATATTTATAAAAGTAGTAAGAAGATATTAGTATAAATAGTATAAACTATAACTATAGATAGCTTAAAATAGTATAGTAGCTATAAAGAAATAAGAAGATAAGAATAATAGTTAGAGTATACTAGGCTTATTAGCTAATAAAAGCTAAAGATTATATCTATTTAGAAAGAATATATACATAATCTAGTTTAAATCTAGTAATAGATAATTAACTTTATAGTTATTTCTATAGTAAACTATTTTACTAAAATATATCTAAAAGTCTATAGCGTTTTCTAGGTTAAATAATAGCCTAACTTATTATATATAGTATATCTATTTACGCTATATAGTAGTATATTTCTATAGTATAATCTATATATCTATAATAGTATACTTTAGGTAGAAGTTTATTAGTATTATATACTAAAAATATATACTCTTTCTCTATTTCTCTTCTATCTTACTAGTTTAGTAGTATCTTATAAGCTTTCTAATAAGACGCTAGTTATAGCGTATATAGAGGTAATCTAGACTATTAGTAAAGTAAAGTATATATATATTAATCTAGAATTACTATATAGTAGAGAACTCTTTATTAAAAAAATAGGTGTAATCTCTATTCTTCTATAATATAGTAGTATAGTTAAATACTAACTTTTACTATTACTTTATAATATAATAGTAGTATTCTAAAAAGTTAGTAGTAGAACTAGTTATAGCTATAGAATAACTAAGCGTAGTATAGATAGTAAAGAAAGTAAATATAATATACTTCTTATATAGACTAAAGAGATAGATATAAGAAATACTAGAAAATCTAATAGAATAACTATAGTTAGCGTTACGTAGGCTTTACTAGTAGAGATAACTACTAGAAACTTTATAGGCGTAGAGAGATAATATAAGAAAATCTTTACTAGATAATATAAGTTTCTTATCTACTTAGCGCTTAGTTTAGGTTACTATAGAGGTAGAAAGTAAAAACGTAATAGTAGACTTAGAAGTAGAGAACGCTAGTATAGCGTTCTTTTAGTAATTATAGTAAATATTATATAATTCTTTTTCTTCTTAATAGAAGTACTAATTAATAGAACTATTAAAGTACTCTACTAGAACGCTATAGTAATATATAGAATATTTTATATTTAGTTATATAAATATATTAATAGTTACATAATTAGCGTTAAAGGCTTTATAGTAATAGTAACTTAATAGAGTAGAGAAATAAAGAATATAAATAATAGTAGGCCTTTTATTATAACTAGCTTATTTACTACTCTATACTAAGTTAATAAAGTAGTTAGATAATCTAACCTATAAAACGTATTAGATATTATTAATATTAATACTTACTAGAAATATAGACGTAGTAATAAGAACGCTATTAGCGCTTATAGAAAATAATACTTATATACACTAATATAGATTTATTAATATCTTAGCTATATATATATTATAATCTAAGGCTTAACTAAGACTATAGACTTTCTCTATAAGTAGAATATACACTAAGGTCTTCTTAAGCTTTTTTATCTATCTATAGATAGACTTAGCTAGTGTAAGCTAATTATTCTTCTTATTAAGTTAAACTAAGTAAACTTACTAGAATAACTTAGAATAGTTAGTAGACTTATAAAATAGAATAGTTTAGAAAGATAAGTATATATATTAAAAAGTAGTAGCTTAGTAGTAGATAGAAATAGTTATAGATAGAAGAGTTAATTATATACTAAAGAGAGTAATCTTATCTAGTTTAAGAAGATAACGCTAGTACTTATAGTTTTTTAGAAGTATATAGTAAAACTTATCTATAATAATTCTTTTTAGTAGACGCTTAGTTATATATTATAGGTAGTATAATATATCTATAAAGGCTAGTTTACTAAGGTACTTTAGCGTAGTAAGAATAATAAAAGCTAATTTATTATAATAGCTATTTTACTAAACTATAGTAGAGATAGAATACTTTTTACACTAGATAATAAAGTTCTATTATAATATAGTAAGAGAAATAATAATTATACTTTAGCTATAGTAATACTAATAATAGAAAAGAAGAAATATAAAACTCTTACTAGTATCTATATCTATAATATAAGTAATAATAGTATTACTATATATAATAGCGTAAATAATAGCCTCTTATCTAGAGTAGAACTTAGTATTAGAGCTAAAGTTTACGTAAAGAAGTAGCTATAACTATAGTGTATTACGTTCTATATAGTTAGCTAAGAGAGTAAATAGATTTCTAATAATATTATCTAATTTATTATTATTAAAGAATCTAAGAGCTATATACTATTTTATAAATACTTTATACTATCTATAAGCTTTCTTAAACTTCTTATTAAATACTATAATAATACTTTAGAAGTAGATAATAGCCTCTATTCTTACTAAGTGCTTAGCCTATATTTTATAATTTTTAGCCTTTTAGTTATCTACTATTTTATTAATATTCTCTTAGGTTAACTTAGTATATTTACTATCTACTTTTCTTCTAAAAGTAATAATAAAATAGCGTATAGTGCTAATATTAATTTATATATCTATATATTTCTCTATATATATAGTAATAACTATATAAAAGTGCTAGAAAGTAATAGACTACTTACCTTTAACGTTAGACTAAAGTAGACTACTTATAGCCTATTATAAGTAAAGATTCTAAATATTATCTAGAGTAAGAGAGAGAATAAGTGTATAGAAAGAATAAATAAGCTAAAGGTACTATATAAGTTAATAACTAACTACTTTAAGTAAAAATTAATAGATAATCTTAATAGACTTATTATAGTTATATCTTTTATAATATTAGAGAATAATAGTAATAAAACTATTATAGAGAAATATATTACAAAGTATACTATTAGATAGATTTTTATAGTAAATACTAAGAAGTTTAGTGCTTTATACTAGTTATCTACTAGTAAAATAGACTAGGCTAAGAAGTAGATTAAGAAAGTGTTAGGTAAGATTATAGTACTACTTAATTTAATAAGAGTTAATAAAGTTTATAATAAGTACTTTCTAGCTCTATTATATAGTAGCTAAGTACTAGTTTTTAATAAAGTTAGCTTCTACTTTAAGTAGTATAGACTTATAAGAAAAAAAGCTATAGTCTACTATTTTATTTTTAGAATTCTCTATAAGCTACTTCTAGAGTATAGATAGTAGTTAGTTTAATATTAGTATAGAGGCTAATTAGTATAAAAAAGTAGATACTTTAACCTCTACGTTATAGACTATATTACTAAAAGAATTAAGCGTAGTATAGAACTCTTTTAGTATAATCTTTTTACTATTTTAACTAATAAAGATATCTAAGTTATTACTATAATAGAAGTTACTTAGAATATATATAGTATAGATAAGCGCGCTTATTAAAGTATTAAACTCTATTATAAAGTAATTCTATATTTACTACTAGAATAATATAGCTAAAGTGTAATTTATTTCTTCTATATTAGTATAAAATACTTTAGAAGAGATAGGCTTATTAATAAACTTAAGCGCTTCTTTCTTTATTATAGTATTATTAAGCGCCTTCTTCTCTATTATAGTATTTTTAAGTAAAGCCTATATTATATTTAAAGTAGGCTAAGTAAAATATTTATAAAAATATTAGATATTTATAAGTTAGACTATCTTCTTAAGAGCTATAATATCTATAGTAAAGTTATAGACTTTACGTAAAGTATACTTCTTTTTAGAGAAAATAAAAAAGCTAGTTATAATAATAAGAGAAAACTTAAATTTATTACTAATATATATTTATATAATAAAAGATAGCTGTAAGTAATAATAGAGGTTCTCTATAAAGTCTAGCGTAGTACGTATATAGTTTATATATACTATAGAGTAGATACTATAGTAGTTACGTAATATAGTAATAATACTATTCTAAGCTTTTTACTAATTAGAGTATATAGTAAGTTATAAAAAATAAGGCTAGCTATTAATAAGAGTATAGAAAAAGAATATAAAGATTTTTTATAGTAGTAATATATATAATATAAAAAGATTCTAGTAGACTTTAAGTAAGTAGAGTAGAATATAATATATATCTTTCTATATTACTTAGATACGTATATACTATAAGACGCGTAAAGTAGTATTCTACTATATATATACTATACTCTTAGTATAATTATAGAGAAAAAAAAGTATAGACTTATTTTTTTTAGTAGAGATAGTAATAGTAGTAAGTTTTTTATTCTAGCTTATAGAAAGTATATTAAGAAACTTAGTACTACTAAGCTAGAAGCTAGTCTTAATAGTAAGCTTATAAAGTATAGTACCTAGCTAGTTCTTTTACTACTATTCTATAAATATATTAGTAGATATAAACTATATAGTAAGATAATAAGTAGTATTATTTCTATCTAGTAAAGGTTTAATATAAGCTAAGGTAGTAGATATAATAGATAATCTAGAGTTAGAAGTACTACTAGATTAATATATATTATTCTTATATAATAAAAAAGAGAAAAGAATCTTAAAGTAGCGTAATAGATTTAGGCTATTAACTTTACTTAGAATACTCTAGAAGTAACACTAAGTATAAGTATTTTAAATAACTATTTAGAAGTTAAACGCTATAGTAGAGTTAATACTAAAGCTTATCTAGTATTAAGAGCGTAGATAATTCTTTATATTATAGTTTCTACTCTTTTTAGAGTAGATATAGATAGAATTAGAATAAATAGTATACGCTAGCGCTAGATATATAAAGAAATACTAAATAGAGTTAAAAAAAAAGCTATCTAGCTTTATAAAGAAGAAATCTATATAGTTTTTCTTAAAGCTAGATATATAAATAAGATTTAGTACCTTCTACTATATAATAGCGTAATTCTTAGATTAGATATTCTTAGAATAATATCTCTAGAAGTACTTCTTAATAGCTTTAGAGAGTATAACGCACTAGTACGTTAGATAAATAATAAGCCTATTAGTTATATTAATTTAGAAAGTGTAGTTAAGAAAAGATATACTAATAGATAGATATAGATAAGAATATAGTAGTAGATTAAGATAAAATAAAATAGAGAAAAAAGAAAAGCTTAAAAAGAGTTTTTATTCTTATATATTTCTAAATCTATAAACTAAATAGATATATAAAAGTAGTATTTAGACTAAAGAAATCTACTACTACGTTATACTAAATAAAAATAGCCTATATCTTTATCTTTATCTAAAGCTTCTAGAGTTTAAGGTAAGAATAGTAAAAACTATATAATAGTAACTAAAGAACTAGAAATTATACCTAATACACTCTAGAAAGATAAAGATATAAGTAAAGTAGTATAAAAGATCTACTAATATATAAAACTAGATAATATAGTCTATTATATTCTTCTAGATATAGTAGAAAGTATATAGTTATTTATTATATATATACTAGAGAATACTATATAGTAGCTCTATTAGCGCGTTATAAAAAAGTACTTAGTGTAGTTTATTAACTATACTTATAATAATCTATAGTTAAATAGAAATACCTTATCTAATAAGAAAGAGTTAGATTAGCTATTAAAGTAAATAAGAAAGAAAATAATAATAAAGTAGATTAATTAATAATTAAAGAAATAGTTAGACTACGCGCTAGTAGAAACTATTACTAGTATATAAGACTTAGTAGTAGTATAATAGAATAAGATTATATATTTAGACTATAAGATTAAGTACTATAACTTTATAAAATAGTTAGAGAAGATTAGTATAAGTAAAGTAGCTAAAATAATAAACTACGTAAAGGTAGTTATAATAGTAGAAAGTTTAAGAGAATAGAGAGTAGTATTAGAAATATAGAGAGAGGTAGCTAGAAGTAGAAGATAACTATTTATAACTATAAATACTATAGTACTAGCTCTAGTATATAGAGTAGAGCTATAAATAATATAGAGAATAGATATTATTTCTAATTTATAAGCTAGTAAGCTTATTCTTTTATAGTAAAAGAGTAGGCGTTCTAAGAGAGCGCTATCTACTAGTAAGATATAGAGTTTTTATACGCTACTAGTAACTATATATTATAGTAAAACTATAGAAATTATAAGTAATATATAGTATTAATAGATAATATCTACTCTTTACTTAGAATATAAATAGCTAGAGAATATTCTAAGAAGATAAAGAAAGCTTATAAGTATAAAAAAGTAGAGCGTAGTAATAGTTACTAGAGAATAACTCTTCTATAAGATTAGTAGTAATATAGATAAAAAGTTAATATAGATTAAGTATATAGCTAAGTATTATAACTAGAACTAGTACTTAGAATATAGAAAGCGTTAGTAGATACTAAAGTAAAAGTTTAGTTCTAGTATCTTTATACTACTACTAAAAGTGTTTATTCTAAATTTATTTATAGAGTAGAAGCTAATTCTAAGACTAGAAAACTAGATAGAAATAGTTACTTAATATAATAATAATATTAGTAGTTTTTATAAAGTAGTAGAACTATTACTTATAAGCTATATATAGAAGAAACTCTTTTCTAAGTAACTATTTCTTAAAGTAATCTATAAAAGTAACCTAGAAAACTATCTAGTAGAGTTACTAATAAAGCTAGTAGAGAATAGGTTAAAGTTTTTTTAAATAGTAAAGGTGCGTAATTTAGAAAATTATAAAAGCGTAGATAGTATAGATATAGCTAGTAATAGTAATAAAGATAGAAAGTAGAGTATAGATAGAGACTAAAAAAGGTAACTACGTAATAAAAAGTACTCTATAATATAATGTTGCACATAATATACACTACGTAGAGTAGACTTAAAAATATAATATATATAAAGAATAAGAAGTAATAGACTATAATATAGATACTATTATTAGAACTAGTATAGTATAGTTAATAAAGCGCTATATAAGCTAGCGCTATAGAATAGACTATAAAAGTTATAAACTAAAGAATATAGATAGATAACACTAATAAAACTAGTATTACTAGTAATAATATATTATAGTATATAGAACTATAGAAGTAGAATAAACCTAACTTAGACTCTAAGCTTTTATTTAAGTAGATAGATTAGACTATCTAAGCCTAAGATTATCTAAGATAAAAGATAATAGATATAAAATAGCTATTTTATATATCTCTAGAATAAAATAAACTATATATAATATTATATACCTAGCTTCTTAGGTAGAAGAGAGATCTACTATATTATATAGAAGAAAATCTATATATAATAAGTCTTTTACTAGTATCTTTTTAGATAAACTATTAAGTTATTAGTTACTATTATATTCTTTATTACGTAGCGTAGCTATACCTTAGACACCTTTTACTTAGATATAGTAGCTTTCTAATATAGCCTTTTAATATAGTCTTTTAGTATAGCTTTTTAGTATATTCTACCTATCTTTTACTAGAACGTAGAAGCCTTTTACTAGAGCTTTATACTATATAGTATTATTTAGAGCTTTTTTATAGCTTATTATAATATTATTATATAGTCTAATACTATAATTTAGAAGCCTTTTACTAGTAGAGTAGAGTCTTTTACTATACGCTATACTATTTTAGATCTAGTGTAGAATAAACACTTTAACTAGTTTTTATAGCCTTTAGATATAGAAGTTAGAATTCTAATATAGTTAGCGTAAGTATTATAATAATATAAATAGAGTAACTTATATAGATATTATAATAATATAAATAAAGTAATCTATATAGCGTTATATAAACTTAAAAAATAAAACCTACTTATTTAATATAGTAGCGTTAATAAGAAAAATAATAAATATACTATATATAAGTAAACTATAAAGTATTATAAGTATTAATTTATTACACTAAGATAAGATATACCTTAAGTAGATAGAGGTAACCTATAATATCTAGTATAGACTTACTATAGTAGATAGTAAATATAATATAAGTGTGCGCTATAGTAATAATAATACTAAGACTAGTAATTAGTAAATAAAAGCGCTAAGTATTATATAGTAAGCCTATCTATTATAAAGTAGATATAGAAGTACTAATACTAAAGAGTAGATAGAAAGATAATATATATAGACTTAGTGTTCTTAATATACTATAAAATACTTATATAGCCTACTTAGAGTTATATATAAGCTTTAACTTTTTATATTAGTATAACTCTAATAATAATATATAATAGTATATAGAGTGTAGTAAGTATTAAGAAAAAGAGTATATATAATTATAATACTACTATTAAAATCTAAAGATATATTTTAATAGTTAAGTATAAATAATTATAGCTATAAAGAATAAAAAAACATAGTAGATAGCTAGTGTAGACGCTAGTAATTTATTAGTAAAAGTAAAGAATTTAACTCTAATTCTTTA
The DNA here is from genome assembly GCF_023758085.1 of Alternaria hordeiaustralica. NCBI lineage: Eukaryota > Fungi > Ascomycota > Dothideomycetes > Pleosporales > Pleosporaceae > Alternaria > Alternaria hordeiaustralica. The sequence continues at coordinate 268,641 of NW_026056801.1, read as the reverse complement.
TATAATAGAGTTAGAAGTTAGTATATAAAGCTTAGAGTAGAAAAAATCTTATAGATAGTATATAGCTAATAAGTAGCTTTATAAAAAAAAGTAAAAGAGTATTAGTATAGAGATTTAAACTCTTACTTCTTAATAGTACTTAGTAATACTAGGTAAAGATTCTAGATAGTTAGAGTATCTCTTTTTAGTAAAATAATCTATAATTAATAACTATATATACTATAATAATAATAGCTTCTATATATAAATATACTAAAAGAGAAAAATAAGTCTACTAGATCTACTACTATAGATAAAAATAGGTCTTATACTATATAAGTAAGTTTTATAAATCTATAAGTACTATATAGTAAAAAGCTTTTTATAATATAAGTAAGTTTAGTAAATTTATAAAGTTAGTAATAATATATAAATCTAGTAGTAAGTACTTCTAGATCTACTAGACCTAGAACTACTTTCTTAAAATACTCTATTTAGATTTATCTTAAATAGAGTTAGATATAGAGTTTTATATATAAATCTTTTAATCTAAATAGACTCTATTTAGATTTCTAACTATAGTAAGAATCTAAAAGTTTATATAGTAAGTCTAGATCTTATCTATATCTTCTCTATTCTAGCCTAAGCTTAGGTATAGTCTAAGACTATTATATTATTATAGATATAGTAGAATTTAATAGTATATTAGTTACTAGTTACTTATAATAGTATTCTATAGTATATATTAGTTTTTATTTTAATAGTATTTTTTCTAGCTAAAGTTTTAATAAAGCTAGAATATACTCTAATACTTTATTAAAGCTATTTTTATATTTAGTACCTATAGAAATAGTTCTACTAGTATTTAAATTTTACTTTCTATCTTATATTAGTATTTTATTAGTATATTATTCTACTATAGTATTTTTCTAAAAGCTATAGTTATAATATACTCTATATATAGCTTTCTATAGAGTTTATTTTTCTATTAAAACTATCTAGAACTTATAGACTACTACGTCTAATACTATTCTATTCTTACTACTTCTTTATAATAGTTTTTATATTTACTACTTTTTTATAATAGTTTTTATAACTATATTATTAATATTTACTTCTTTATAGTAATATTTCTATAACTATAGCTTTACTTACTATACTCTTAGAGTATTATTCTATTTCTATTATAGTTTTAATAAGCTTTTAGAGCTTATATACTATATAATAATATATTTATAACTATTCTAAAGTATTTAGCTACTAAAGTATAACTATATATTACTTTATAGTTTTAATACGCTATTAGACTACGCGCGTATATTACTACTAAATTACTATTCTAGATATTTTTCTTAACTTTTCTAAGATATAAACTTTTAGACTTTTAAGTTATATATTAGTTACTATTTATAAAAGAAAATTATACTTAATATACTATTATTAGATTAGATATTTTTATTCTTTATATACTATATAGCTTTAATAAGCTATTAAGCGCTAGCTTAACGTAATATATAATAAGTATAATCTACTCTACTATAATTAGTACTAAATTCTAGCTATATATAAACTATACTAGTAGTAAGTATAGTAATTATATAAAGAACTTTAAAATTTAGCTCTAAACTTCTTTACTTTATAACTTTATAATATAAGTAGCTATTAATAATTTAAGTAAAGTATTAAATTTATATAATTATTCTTTATAAAATAGCTTACTTAGATTTTATCTAAAACTTTAGGTAGTAAAGTTTAAAAGTCTTAGAGCTACGCTTTAGACCTACTTACTACTTCTTAGTAAGACTTATTACTTTTACTAAAAATTACTTAGATCTAGTAGCTTTAGAATATTCTCTTAGATAGAGTAGTAGCGCCTAGTTAAGAGAAACTCTAGAGAATAAATTAATACTTATTTAATAGTATTTTAATTAATAACTAACTATATCTTACTAATATTCTTTTACTTATTTCTAGCGTAATATACACTATTTACCTATTTCTACTTATAACCTAGGTATACTAATATAGTACTCTAGCTATCTAAGCTTTATTCTTTTCTTTAAATAGCTTCTTTATAAAATTTATATTTCTTTTACTTATAATCTTTCTTATACTTTATTTTTATTAGAACTTAGTAAGAGTATTAATCTAATACTTAATAATCTTCTCTAATATACCTTCTCTATTATCTTAGTAGAAGAAGAAAACTTACTAAAAAATAAGCTAGCTAGTTTATAAAATAATATAGACTTTCTTAATATTAACTTATACTATAACTATATTATTAGTACCTATTTCTTATTTAATACTAGTAATATTTTTTCTAAACACTAGAGCTAGATTACTACTAATATTATAGCTATAAAGTTTTTTAATTTTATTATATAGCTATAGAGAAAGTATTTTATTATTAAAAAAAAAAAGTAGAAGCTATAAATAATAGATTAAAGTTATTAAGAATTTAATCTAGAAGAAGAGTTTTATAGCTATTAAAGCGTATAGATATCTATTTAGTTAGTAATATATAGTAAAGAGATAGAAAAGTACTTACTAATATAGTAGGTAAAGTAGGTATTAGAGAATAGAAGAATATCTTTAGAAATCTTTATTTATTACGCTTAGTATATACTTATATACTCTTAGTACTAACTTATACTTAATAGACGCTTATAAATAGATATTATATAAATAGATTATAGTACTAAAGTAATCTTTAGTAAAAAAAATTAAAAATATTAAAATATTAGCTTAGAGGCTTAGCGCGCTAAGTCTTTATAATTATTTAACTTATTTAATTATAAGTAGGCTATAGAAGCTCTACACTTTATACTTATTCTTATATATATATACTATTGCTTATAACAAATACTTAATAAATTTAATTATGTTCTCTTAGATAGGAATATATATATAGTAGAGGCGTTAGGCTAATATTAGCCTAATAGAGCGTAAGGCCTAGAATAGTTACAAGAGTAATAAAGGCTACGTTAACACGTGTATAATTGCTAGAAGTGCGAAAGCGCGAGACTTCGTCTTCCTGCTAGCCTGGCGCTCTCTCTTCGCGTCTTAATCTGCCTATTGTCTTCTACGCATTACCTGCCGCTGTTGCTACGACGCTGCAGATGTTGCGGCCGCAACCGAAGGAGGCGCAGAAGAGAAAGCCGCGTTGGCGATGCGGCGACGTCGCGTTGTTACAGGTCGCGGTTCTGCTGGCTGCGGCGGCGGGGTCGGAGCAGGGGATTGTCGTGGGGAACGACGAAGAAGAGAAAGAAGATAGAACCAAGGTTGGACGTGGTGACGCGGCCGCCGAGGTGCTCGTGGACGAGCTGCCGTGGGTTGTCGTGGAGCAGATAACGTCGCTGGAGCAGATCACGAGGTTGGTTTAGGGCGCGACGGTAACTAAGGAGCATGTCGCGACGAAGGAATAAGGAAAGCAAGGGCAGGGAGGAGACGTGGTTAATACTCGTAGTGAGCGAGCCGAGGTGCCGGGCCGTGACGACGACGACGCGCTGAATAACACACGGCAAACAGTTTACACACCACCGCGCTGGATATAAAAGAGGCGGAGGATGGCAGCGCGATCTTGATAGTGCGTCCGGGGAGCTACTTCAGCACGAAGAATCCGCCGTTCTCTACGTCCACGACATTGACTTCCTTTTGTTCTGAATCCGATGCCTTCTCTTTGCCCAGCGCCCATTCCAACGTCCGTGAAACATCCGTGACAATTGCCCATAACAGCCCTCGATACCGTAGCGGCGAGTTATGTGTCGCAATCCAGTACTTAGCATCCGTCTGCCTCTGCAATTCCAACCCCGTCGCAACGCCGAACGTGGTCTGCCAGTTGAACGTCCAGCTCTCTTTGAGCCCGTGAAGGAGGGCAAGCACCTTGAACTCCGGCGCCGACCGATGCAAAAGAGTCTGCAGAGACTCCTGGGAGGTGCGCATGCCGTGCGGGGAGTACAACACCGCTTCGTGCACGTCCGGTGAAGGCGTGTAAATGATTGCGCTGGCGAAGTTAAGCTCGTGGTGGCCGCGGGCTCGGAAGACGGTTAGCCAGGTTGGTAATGGGCTGCCTGGATGAAGCGATGTCCAGTCGCCGTTGAAGATACCCGGCTCGAGGTCGCTAGTAGTGATGATGTTGTCGAAGTGGTTCCAGCCGCGAATGATCGCGCTCGCTCCTGTTGTCGCGAACACGGGTATGCTTGATGCGAATGTCAGCAGAGTCGGCTTGTGCAGATGATCGTTGTAGTGGAAGCGTATGAAGATCGCATCGATTGGGGAAGCATCTTGGGTGATGGGTGCTGTGGTAGGAAGGATCCCGGCGTCTGCGGCTGCAGCTTCGACGTCGCGCGCGATGCCTTCTACATCGCTGCCGTTATTGACAGCAGGTGGAGACGACAGGCTGAAGCTTGCTAGCCATATCCCCAATAGATTGACAGGACCGTTGAACCATGGGTCATGTACGATGTGAAAGAATGCTTTCCCGCCGGCAATCCGCTCTTCTGTTGGACGTGGAAAGGAAAGAAGCCACGAGTTGTCCCCGTTCAAGGACGTGAATATCGGTCGCAACTGCTGCTGGCCCTGAGCTGCGTCACGAATCTGCGTCTTGAGTGCGATAGCACGATCGTTGGCCATAGCATTCGTGAGTTGTGCCGGAGTTGCAGTGAAGTACGAGAGCAAAGACGGGGTGAATTGAGTGCATGCGTCATATCTGACGTGAGATCTAAGGCCACCAGCGTGTGATTCAGCCTTCTATGGATGACATGCAACAGATTGCGAGATACGGGTCGCACAATGAGGGGTAGTCAGGTAGCGCTCTAGCGATCCCTGGAGAACGTGAAAGTCAGCAACTTGACAATAGTGAGTAGCCTTCACAGTACAAGTTACGACCATGCATGTACGATGCAGCGGTCAAGATAGTCTCCTGCGGTTCTTGACTACAGTGCTGTACATCGCTGTATAGTGGTACGTAGCCGCTTAGCGCAGCTATAGCATAGTAATCAGGTCGCGCGGGTGATCATGTCGCCCACAGGCTACATCACACGATCGAACCAGATAAGACCGCCCTTCACGTCGCTCTCGAGGCCCACACCGACCGCGACAACCTTCCCAGCCTCCATTCGAATCTCGCCTCGAATGGTACTATACAGCTTCCCCTCCCACACGCCGTGCATCTCTACCGCGAACGTGTGACCGCTGAGGTGTGCGAACGTAAGCATGTACGGAAAGCATCGATCGGTGCAGTCCGCAACAAGCCTGCCGTCCTTCATTTCGATTACGAGGCTCTTGTACCCAACGTTCTGGTAGGTGCCTACTATCGCGTCAAGAGGAACGTCAAGCGGTAGCGCGTCTTCCACCTTCGTCCACTCCGGTTTCTCCGCTTCTTCCGCATCGTCCATGGCCTGGAAGTTCTTGAAGAACGCGCTCCAATCGACGCGGTCTTCGTCGCGTACGCCGAGAACATCATCCAGCAATGTGAACTTCAGGATGTCGTTGACGTACATGGCGGTGTCCGAGTTCCCGAAGATGACGAGGCCCCAGGCGAACTTGGGGAGGAAGCAAACCATGGCTTTGAAGCCAGGCACCGAGCCGTAATGTCCGATGACCGTGTGTCCGCGATAGGTCGTGCGGGATAGGCCGAGGGTGTAGAGTTCGTCGCTCTTGTAGGGTATGGACCATTTCTCGTCGCCGAGGAGATCGAAGCTGCGGGGCGTGGCGAGCGCTTTGTGGCTGTCTTCGGATAGAATGGGGTCACGTTTGATGAGCGCGCGGATGTATTTCGCGTAGTCGCCTGCGCTGCTGAAGACGCAGCCTGCGCCGTGACCTTCGGGGGCAGGAGGGTAGTGAGGGAGTGCGACGTAAGACTCAGATTCGCTGTTCCAGTAGTATGGCCTTGCGCGTCGGTCGGTGTCGCTGTTGGCTTGAATGTCGGGTACGTCGTGGAATGTGTTGGTCATGCCGAGTGGTTTCCAGAGGTTGGTCCGGATGAAGTCGGTGTAGGACATGCCGGTGACAGTTTCGATGAGGTGCACAGCAACACTGAACATGATGTTGCAGTAGATGTGCTCGGTACGAAGTGGTTTGACGGATTCGAGGTTGCGCAAATTGCGCGTCAGGGACTTCGCATTGTCGGGGTGCTTCGCTCGTGCGCTGAGGTAGGACTCGTCGTGCGTTGCAATGCCACTCCGGTGACTCAGAATATCTTCAATGGTGACTTGTTCCGTGAGATCTGGGTCAGGAAGAACGAAGTCCTCGGGGAGAATCTTTGACACGGGTGTTGTCCATTGTACGTCTGGATACTGCTCATCGTCTACGAGAACAGCCACGGCGGCCGCAGTGGTACACTTGGAAGTGCTTGCGAGGTCGAACAGGGTGTCTGTAGTCGCTCGGGTATCGGGCAGTTCCGAATAGCCATACGCCTAAGGGATGTGAGTGATGCACAGTAGTTCTCGTGAAAAGGCCTAGATACCTTGGAGTAGATGTCGTCGCCTTGTACAACTGCGAGCGAAAGACCGGGGACGCGAAATTCATTTATCGTCGCTAGCACGAGCTTCTCGAATTCGGGAGTCTTGTAAGCCATGGTGTGGATCGAATTCTATACTTTATGCATGCGAAGGTCGCTCAATATATACGTTGCTCGATGGACCGGTTCATGGTCAGCGTAGTAGCTCTCGACACGCTGAGCTACACGTACTCTGGGTCAGAATGATTCATCTGCACTATCTCGAGTCTAATCCCTTCATGGCATAATTCCGCATATCATAGCGTGCCGTTGAAAGCGGAAGGCATGATGTGAGTCAAGGCGCGCCGCGGTCAAATCAGGCCGGCGACCATCCGCGTATATCGAGCCAATCAGCTGTTAGCGCCTGGAGATTCTCGCCCAATCGGTAGGTGGTGGTGGTATTCTGGGTATGGAAAGAGCGCCCGTTACACTACTCCTTTGACAGGAACGGAAGCCACACTTGATCCAATTGTATCATGCATACGTCTACATTTCGCAGCTACAAGAAGTTGCCGCTCGAGAAGCGATCGCCAAAACCCTTTGACTTGCTGAGCATCTCGCGCTTCTGCTTGTGGTTGAGCGAGCCGCTCACAGCCATGTCCTTCTCGTAGTCAAATGCGCGCTTGCTAGGATCGTCCTCCTTCTCCTTGCCGGTGCCCTTGTCTTGATGTTGCTCGACCAGACTCTTGCCGCGTGTGGCATCGATCTTCTCGCGCATCTTGCGTGCCCTCCTCTCCTCCTCCTTGTTCCGCTTTGACTCCGAAGTGGCAGGCGCAGAATTGGTGGGCGCGGTTATGCCCAAGGCCTCGTCTTGCAACCGCTTGAGCTTTTGCTCTGGTGTCTCGGTCCATGCGCTGCTCATGCCTCCTGTACCTCCTGCGCCCTTGCCCGTGTTGAACTTGCGTGCGCGCATTTTTGTAGGGTCCATTCTAGCGGCGAGGTCGTCCTGCGTCGGGGGCAGCGTCATCCATTCGTCGCGCTGTGTCTTCTTCGGCGCATCGGTGAATTGCGGTTCCGTGTCGAATGCCGATTTCCCCATGGCGTTGTCGAAGCCTGAAGACGCTCCGCCAGCTGGTGGCGGCGCGGGTCCAAAGTCATCGTCGCTGCTGTCGGAGTCGCTGTCTGGGGGGTTGGGCGGCCGCTCGTCGAGAGGCGCTGGCGGTGGAGCAGGCCCGACCACGCGCGCAGGCCTCGAGGTTGGTGGGGGCGTAGGACCGACGTCGCTATCGACACTACTGGACCGTGATGTCGCGTCTGGTGGTAGTGAAGGCCCAGCTGTGCGCGGAGGTGAGGATGCGGAAGGTGGAGGTGCTGGGCCGATGACTCGTCTGCGCTTGTCGCCGGATTCTGGACTCGATGCGCGATCATCGTCGTCGTCGCGACTGCGCTTGGAAAGGTGCGGCGGCATGGCTGGTCCTATTGAAGGCATCGCGGGTTGTGGGTGTGAATGCACAATGTACCTGGCTGCGCGTCGAGTGACGTTCTCTGGAGCTTGGACCTTGACCAACGGCGCGGCACATGCGGCGATCTGCGAACTGCCCAGGTGCGCCATGAGCTCTGGAGACGCGCCATCCTTGCCAGCCCATGCCAACCCTCGTGGGCGACCTTCACCCTCCAACTGACCTTGACACCCGTCGCATACGCCCTCGGTTGCCGCGCTATCCGCCCGGACGCACGCCTAACTCGCCTTCGCGTAGGCAGCACCGACCCGTACCGCATACCATCACCGAAACCCCCGCGCCGAGTCGAACACACCCACGATCCACAACATTCCAAAGACCAGATATTAGACATCGCGCAATTACCCACAGCTACCAGATGTGCGCCTGAAGCAATGCCCTGCGCAGAACGAGCCTGATGAGCTCAGATTCGGAAGAGAGCCACTCCAGCGCTCACAACGACCATGGAGACGAGATAGACACCAGGGAAGGCGCGGTGGGCGCTTTTGATGCACAAGAAGATGATTCTGAGGGAAGCGCGACCGAGCGAAGAAGCTTGGACGAAGAGGACAGCGAAGATGTGCAGTCGGTAGACAACGGCATCGAGGGCCTGACCTTTGCCAGGACACGGCGGAGAAGCCCCCAGGAAGAGACGCATGATTCAGCATCAGTGCTGTCCATACGACCGACTATAGAGGTGGCCCATAGCCCTGCCTCGACGGACATACCCGACGACACTCCTTCGGTTCAGGTATGCAGCATGGCAGATCCACATGGGAATCCTCTGACCAAGACAGGGTTCCGGTATATCCTCACCCACGAGCAGCGTGCCCGTGTCGCACAATTCGCTTCGCCCTCACCGACCGACATCGCTGCAGCCATTCGAACGCCGCTTCTCGTCCCGCCTATCTCCATCCCCTGGGCCGACACCGCGCGGCCAGTCACCGGCCTTCCTATCGCCGCACTCGCGACAATCCTCCGTATCGAGCAACCTCGTCTTCCAGCAACTATCCGATGATGGATCCGAGACAACTCAGGCGCCGTGGGAGGTCGTGCGATGGACAAAGCTGAAGAAGATCACTGGACAAGTCTTCTCGGAGATTGGGAAGCGCAACTTTGGCCGGCCCACATGCTTACATGTGACCGTCTCGTTGGCGATAGGAACGTCGAAAGGTTTCATCCTCATCTTCGACTACCAACAGGTCCTCAAGTCCATCATCGGACCGGGAACCAAGGCTGTCGAATGCGGTGCCATCACTTCGCTAGCCATCGCTGCTGATCACTCGGCCATTGCAGGGGGGCATGCGACAGGTCACATCTTCACATGGGAGTTGGCGAAGCCGGCCAAGCCATTCTTGCACATCCCGCCTCTGGAAAGAGCGTCTCTGGAGGACAACAAGTCAGATGGCCATGTCTCGGGTGTAGCGATTCTGCATCTGGGTTTCCTCGGCACCCGGCGCACAGCGCTCGTCTCCGCAGATGACGCAGGCATGGCCTTCTCCCATCTGGCGACACGTGGGCTAGGGGCCATCGCGCGGACGGTCAAGACTACTCGCATCTTGGGGAGATATCCATTGTCGGTAAAGTCATTGGAGAAACCTCGGAAACCAAGTTCTGTGCTGGCCTTCGCACCCCTGCCGTTAGGCAACGTTGAGCAGCCAACCGACAATATGGGTCTGACCGCATTGCTGACACCCTATCTGTTAGTCATTGTCTCGACTACTCCGGTTGCACAGACACAGCACAAAGCGCCCCGACCCAAGGATGTGGAAGCGCACAGCGCGTTGAGCGGGTGTTTGGCTTGGTTTCCGGCTGTCAAGCTGAAGAGTTCCTCCGACGGTTCCGAGAACGCGATATCCAAAACAAAGCTCGTGTACTGTTGGTCTAACGTCCTGACTATACTCGAAGTCGACTCCATCCTCCCGCCCCCGTCGGAAAGAGAAAAGCCTGTTGAGCTTCGCTTCAGACCTCGGAGTCGCTGGAAGGCGGAAGAAGCTATTGTTGCTGTTCAGTGGCTGAGTCGATCAGTTCTCAGCGTGCTTACCATCAGTCAGCGCCTCATGATCTTGGAAGACAATACTCTCCGCGTGACAGACTCATTCGACTTGCTGCAGAAGCACATCTACCACTCGGACCTTTTCTCCCGACAGCTCAAACCGGTTGTTGAGCAGCTGAATGAAGAAGATGCGTCGCTACATGGTGTTGTGGCAGATGCCTTCTACATGAGCTTCCGGGCGTACAAGGGTCGGCTGTTCCTCCTGGGTTTCAACGACTGCTCCATCGGCACTCTCTCAAACTGGGCTGACCGTCTGCTGGCCTTGATGGAGGATGGCGACTACATTGCCGCTATCGGTCTCGCGACTTCGTACTACCTCGGGGATGCGGACAAGCTCACCGTCGGACTGCCCGACGATGACAAAGCACGCTATGCGCTTGTACAACCAAAACTGCTTGACATGATTACTGCCTCATTGAAGTATTCCTTCTCCAGGCAGGACGACGTCGATCGCGATGCGCAGGAGCGTCGAGCGAAAGAGCTTGCTGAGGTGGTCTTCACAGGTTTGCTGTGCATGGAGGAATATGACTTCTTGTTCGAAGACGTTTACGATACCTACGAAGAGGCGTCAGCGGAGAAGTCTTTCTTTGAGACCCTCGAGCCATACATACAAGACGACGAGATCACCGCAGTACCACCGAACGTCTTGAAGGACCTCATCACGTTCTATGCCTCAGCCAATCGCTCCGCCCAGCTCGAAGAGATGATCTGTCGGCTCAGCACCGATACGATGGACCTCAACCAAGTCACCATGCTCTGTCAGCAATACGTATTGTACGACGCGTTGATCTACGTGTGGACGAGAGCTATTGGCGACTACATCACGCCACTCACCAACATTCTAGAGCTCATCAAGCTTGTAGACTTTGATGTGGATGAGACAGAGAACATATATCTCACTGCCGCGAAGAAGATCTTCCCATACCTGGCGTACACCTTCACTGGGCGAGTGTACCCTGGCGGCGCGTTCATGGAGGATGATAAAGCGTATAGTGCCAAAAAGGACATGTATCGGTTCCTGTTCTCGGGTAAGAATCTGGAATGGCCTCCAGGCTCGGGCGATGTCATCTTGACACAGTCTGACGGCAGCCCAGAGCCTCCATTTCCGTATCTGCAGCTCGTCTTGGACTTTGACGCTTCGAGCTTCATGAGCATGCTGAACGAGGCCTTTGAGGATAGCTTCTTGAATGGCGAGCAAGATGCACCAAACGGAGCCCAGCTCAACGGCACGCACAAAGGGTCTGCTCTCACTCCCACTCGCCAGTCCATCATAAACTACCTTTTCGGGATAATGAACACCGACAACTTCGACCCAGAAGATATCATCTACTTCTACATGTTCGTCGCGCGAAATTTGCCGAAATACCCGCAGCATATCATGCTTCCGGGCACTTCGCTGCACCAGGTCCTCATTGGTCTCTGCAACTATCCTACAGACACGATCAAAGAAGACTGCCAGCTGTCAGTCGAATATCTTCTCTCCATCTACCACCCACCCAGTCCGCAGAGTCTTGTACCGCTGTTCGAGAAGGCTGGCTTTCATCGCGTGCTCAAGTCTGTGTATCGGGGCGCACACCAATACGCGAAGCTGCTCGAAACGTACCTTGACGACGAAGAGGACGACGAGGCAGTCTTTGGGTGTATTGCTGACATCTTTCGGCCAAGCAAAGGTGTTAATAAGAAGCAGCTGAACGAGGTGAAGACAGTCATCGTCAGTCGCGCTGTAGACTTGGCTGCTATCGACGCGTCGCAAACTGCGGTGACACTGAAGCAATATGCGGTCGATCTGCTGGAGCCAGTTCTCGGCGCTATCGAAGCCGGTAGCGATGCCCAATACCGCTATCTACAGGCTTTGATCGAACCAGAGCAAGCTGCGACGGGCAGCGTCGCAACTATGGATGAAAATCTACCTGCTGGATTCATCGAGAACTATGTGCAGCTCATGTGTACTTACAACAGCGCGCATGTGGCAGAATTCGTCGGCTCGTTGAAGTCCAGGGACCTCCGACTGGATCCGGTTCTGCCCGCGCTGGAAAAGAGCGGCGTCATTGACGGTGCTGTCATATTGATGGCACGAGATGGCCTAGTCCAGGGAGCCATGGATCGACTTGTGAAGCATCTTGGTACGCTTCAGACTGCCTTGATAGGTCTCATCGGAGCCGCATCAGAGACGCCAGATGTGGCCAACACCGAGGAAGCAGTCCACGATCTTCTCGAAGACATCCAGAAGTACATCAAGGTTGGCATATGGTTATGTCAAGGACAGACCCGATCCAAAGAGCCGCGACCAGAGTCAACTATCGACAGACGGAAGTCGGCATACGGAGAGGTTCGTGAAGGGGATCTTAGGCCAGACGAACTATTATGGCTTGAGCTTGTCGACACGTCCGTGCGACTCATCAGAGACACATCCAGCGCCGTTGCTGACCACGATGCCTCCATCACGTCAACGGGTATTGACCCAGCCGACACCGTCGACACCGCACGCATCGTATCCACTCTCCGCTCCTCGATCCAACTCACCTTTTCCGCCCTCCTCACATCCACCACCATCCCACCCACACGAAAGACCACCCAATCCCACTCCACCCAAGACCCAACAACCCGCCCACCCATCCGCCCCGCCCAATCCCGCGCCCAATCCAACCCCTCCTTCCTCCGCATCCTCCGCTGCTTCCTCACCCGCGCAACACAAACCTACTCGCCCTCGCTCTCCGACCTCCGCTCCGTCCTCTCCGAGATCTTCGCAGCCTACACCTTCGAAGAAACCATCCTCAGCCTCGCAAACCGGTTCCTCGACAAAGAGTCCTTCGAGCACGTCCACGAGATCACCGAGCTGCGGAAGCGCGGGTGGAGACCCCGCGGCCAGGTCTGCGAAGGGTGTAAGAAGAGGGCTTGGGGGCCTGGTGCGGGCCCGGGTGTGTGGGAGGCTTGGGAGAAGAGGGAGGAGGGGAGGAGGAAGGTGAGGGATGAGGTTGTGAGTGGGGAGGGGGAGGGGAGTAAGAAGGCGAAGGGGAAGAGGCCGAGTCAGGCGGATGTTTTGGATGATGGTGAGGAGGAGGGGGAGAGGGGGGAGGGGCTTGTGCTGTTTGCTTGTAGGCATATGTGGCATCGGGGGTGTTTGGAGAAGGAGAGTGCGGGAGAGGAAGGTGGGGGCGAGGTGGGGAGGATGATGGGGAGAATGGGGTTGAAGTGTCCGCTTTGTTGAGTGAATGATGAGGTAGAAGTGTATGTATAGTAGTAATTTATGGTTCGTTTCATTGCGATTCTTACATACATCTCGCACCCAGGTCGCGCGATCATGTCTTCACTACGACACGAGTCCCGGATCTGAACCGATTCGATGTGGTATAACGCCTACAAAGCACGTTTTGGCCCGACAGAGGCAAGGTAAAAGTACGTTAGCATGCGACATGTATCTTGTATTCCGTGTTTGATTCGCCTAATGTACAATGTAGCCTTGACGCTGTTGCTACCTAATCGAAAACTTGCCCTGCACGCGCTGCGGCACCTCAAAGCCCGACGACAGACTACGAGATCATGCGACCTTGCCATTGTTTGCGTAGTCACCCACGATGCCTTTGTAGATCCACCTAGCTTTTCTTGTCACCTTATTTCTTGTAAAGGAGCACGTCCAAGTCAACGTGTACATTGGGAAGCGAGAAGACATTCGCCACCATGGAGCACACCTTGGCCTTAATGTCTAGGTCCTTGAATCGAAACCACGTAGTAGAGAGCCCCTGAAACTCGCCGAATTTCACCTTGACTCCAAGCTGAATATGTTACAGGCTGGGTAGTATCCAGTGCGGGTCATCCAAGAAGGTAAGCATATTATATTCCCAAGAAGATTGGAACGTGGTGAGCTGATGGACGTCGAGCGGGGGCAATGACACGCGGGGGTATAAGTAGTCGGGCACGTCAAGATCCACGGTTGTACCATCAACGCGTCCATCGAGGGTTATTCCACCCAAACTGACTGAGGACACAGCCAGCCGCGCGACGTCCGGCAGTGAGTCGACCCAGAGGAAGAACGACTTGGCGGTGCCGACTACGAAGGTACTTGATGAATACAATAGTGGCCATGCCTCGAGGTGTATTTGGCGCGATGCACCCAGCAACGTCGAGCCGAAGGATGACCTCGGCTCGTAACCGCCTAGGGGTTTTCCCCTGTATAGGTTGAACATTACATAGCCATTGTCTTCGGCATCTTGCTTCTTCTGAGAGTTGCCGACATACCACCGTGGATTCCCGAGTACATATCCGTAGATCGTGTTGCGAATTTCGCCGGGCAGCTTGAGCAGCGGGGACATGCGTTGGTTGTGTAGAGCACATGCATTGTTAGTATCAATGCCAATTTGTATCTTAGTGGACCTTCGCGCATACATTGCTTGCTTCCAAGGCGATTCATCGGTGAGCACGACCATCTTGCAGTGTCGTAGGTTGTCCGGGAGTGGAAAGTGAGGGAGTAGCTGAAGAGACAACCACGATAAGTTATTGATAGCGTAGAGAGCGATTAGGCAACAAGGTGACGTAAGTGCATTCGTATTTCTGCCTTCACGTCGGAATACCAATGCAGTTGCAGTCGTCGCAGCGGTATGTCGTCGCCAACGATGCCGCTGCTCGATACATCCATGACTCATTTTCGCAACGTAGCTCACAAGCATACCTGGAGACTGGTAACATTCCCATTCATACGTATCCAAACAAAGCTCAAGGATCACTACCGCTTTGCACAATGTGTGACAATTGTCATGTGCCACTAACAACATCCGTGTCCGACAAGTACATGCACATCCATGCTCACGCGAACCGTCGGCCGCCCAAGCATCCTCTCGATCTCGGGACGTAGCTGTGCGATGGCCATAGTTTTGGCGCGCCGAACAGCCGCGTCATCTGGCTTATCCCAACTCACCGCGAATTTGCTGACATTAAGGACGAGATGAATGCGTTCAAGGCCCGGTAAGAGCGCATACAATTCATCCACGCCATCTACCATGCGCATATCTTTCACGGGACCGCGCATTCGCATAACGCGACGCTCTTTATGCGGGTGTCCTCGAGTCCACCATACGGGGAACCTCGTCTCAAGAACATCGTTCGTGATCTCGCCGCAATGACCTTCATTCAATCGAAGAGAGCGGATAGCAGATCTTGCGGGTTCCGGCAGCTGGTTTAGCCACCACACCAAAGCATCGATCGAAGTGCCTCCATAATAGTCCGCCTCGAATGTGTTGAGCGCGTAGGGGAGTAACCATGTCTCTTGGTGTATCTGACGACAGACCCGGTGGAGGGTAGACCCGAAAGCCCGGATTGTAGGTTCACCACATAGGACACATTCGCAATCGTCGTGATAACGTGAGACTTTCCGCCAAGCATAGTCTTTGTGGCAGGTGATGTGCCAAGTGACATGGCTATCAAGGACGTATCCGTATATCCGGTTCCTGAGCTCACCGGGCAGTCTGAGAAGGGAAGAGTTGGATTGATTCAGTGCACCGCTGACAGTTGTTAGTCGCTAAGACTTTGGACAAGTACGCGTAGAGTGTGGGACTTACATTGCTAACTGCTCGGAGTGAGCATCACGCAGTATCACCATATTGCCGGTGATGATATGTACGATGATTCTGGGAGGAAAGGAGTTCCCGTTGGGAATCGTGGCACAGAATTAAGATCACAAACTGCAGGCAATTCACGAAGTCGATATATCGGATTGTGGACCCAACAATGTCATTTTGAAGTGCGCATCTCGCATCCTGCAAGTGGTATTGACCTTCACAGGCCACGGTGCTTTGGAGTGGCACGTGAAAATGGTTGCGCGGATGTGACATTGCTTTGTGGCGCGAGCGTTGTGAGCCGACAGCCTGGTTGTCGGATTATAGCGTTCATCTGTACTCATTTCGGTGATCCGCGCCAGTAAATGTCGTCTCCAGGTACCCATATAGATATGATAGTTCACAGTGGATGCATTGGTGTGTTCGTGGTTCGGGTGTGAACGTCTGCCAGACATCATACGATCCGACAAGGCTGGCGAGCCTCGGCTCTTGACCCGATTCGGTGCAAGGGTCTGGAGTGGGTCTCCTCAAAGCCGTACACCCGTATCGCCGAGGTATGCTCGCAAAATCTACTTCAGATTGTATACAACAGTTTTCGGCCTCAACATGACTACCGCGCCTCTGCCCGGTCATCCTAATAGAAGCTTGGCCAACACCCGAGGAGCCATCCCTCTCAATGAAGCGTTTGAGCGTCTCCGCTGGTCGGTCTTCGAGGACATCTCCAACATCCTCGTTCTCGATGAACCAAGAACCCAAAAGCCCGACCTACTGCCCTTCGAAGGCCACCCGATTGCGTCAGAACCAGCTTCCGAAATCCCTCTCACCAAGATAGCCTTCACCATCTACGAGCTCAATGAGTTCGCAGCTCTTGAAACAGGCTTCAACGATGACGAGTTCGACGAGCCTGGGTTTGAGGAAAACCGTCGCTATCAGCGACCAGAACCCTTAGTTGTTACCAGAGGAGATGGCGGTACTGTCACAGTTGCAGACGTCGTCCAGCAACTATCAGGGTACTTTCTCACTCACAAGGAAGACATACTCAAGGCGAAAGCCTACATAAATGGGGACTCGAGCGATCACGGAGCGGACGACGAGGCAACTGTCACCACTACCCTGGGCGGAGACCGGGGTGCACCCCCCGGCACGAGAGTCTTCTTCGAAGGATTCTTTGGTATCATAGAGCCCACCATGGAGTCGCTTCCCGTGTTACTATGGACCGAAGGAGATGGCTCGTTTCCATTAGATGACAGACTGCGACAGTAAATACGGCATCGTTCTCGGGCATGGTGGTGGCTCGGAGGCTATTTCTGCCGAAGGGCCAATTGGTAGTGTACTTGCTGAGTGTCGCATGCGGCGGGAATGGGTTCAGGGAGAATAACTACTGTCGTCATCGGCGGCATGTAGCTTTTTGAACGAAGCGTCGCCAACAGCAGCGAAAAGGCGAACATCGAAAAACGGGGTAGGCCTGACGCGGCGGTGTTCCCTGGGTGCGAGGTTCCACGCCGTATACGGTTCATGCATTCGCTATTTTGATAAAATTTGTGTCGCTATACCTTTGATTCTTTCCAGATAAGGGTGTCGGTACCGATGCGTTCGCGCGAGCCTTCCGAGGTCTCTTTCGAACGCGGCATGGGCCTCTGTCCCATGAGGATTGTCGCGGCTTATAGGCAATCTCTCCGCGCATTGAACGTACAAGGCTGACTGGAAGCGCCGCAGGTGCATGTGAGAAATGAAGCTTTGAGTCGCACTCGCATCTTGTAGTAGCTTCGCAAAGGTGCAGCGTCCGATATTGTCCCCAACAATGCTGTAGTAGCTGCCAGACGCAGGGTGGCAGGTGCGCAGGTTAACGGCCTGGCTTACGGGATCTTGGAGCCGGGGGGCGGCAACATCCGGCGCTCACGACAACTTTGGCGATCGTGGCAACCACTCGACAACAGGTCAGACGAGGCTGCGCACCAATGTGAGCAATGCGTCGCTACGAAGGTAGTACCACCTACATATGCTTCGAGCCGAAGCAGTAAAACGCCCCCACACAATGGATATCCGCGCGTATGGGACGTTTGCCGATCTTCGCTCCCATATTGAGGTCAGCGAGGCGTATTCTGACACTACACTATATATTCGATAACTGTCTAACAGGCCGATTGGAGTGTTGAGGGTTGACCGGTCTCCGCGCCTCACGTACGCGTCATTTCGACCCTTCGATGCGAATTCAGCCTTGCGGCTTCCGTAGCGCCACAAGTTGATGTTTTGTTTGAGATAAAGACACAGCTTTCGAACTTTATTCTATAATCTTGATGTATCTCTGCGTCTGATTTTCCACCATGGCATCTATCTCCGACGATATTAGTCTGCGAACAATGTCGAGAGCCAACTCGACCTCTGTACACGGCAACATCAGCCCCTTGCATCGGGCACCGACGCCGGTCTCTTCGGTTCAACCGCATCCCGATGCACAAGAGCAAGCATTACCTGATGTGGGAGATCCCGACGACGAGAGCGAAACGCAACCTTCTCTCTCCTCAGTGTCAACGTCATCGAACCCGGCCAGCCCAGGACAGGGGAACGACCGACGCTCTGAGCCCGTTCGACGCACACCGCACTGGAAAACAATAGGGATAATCATAGGCTTCAACTTTGCGGGTACGTGATCGCATGCGTAACGTTGAACAGAGTTAAACTCGTGTAGCGCTTTTGTCCGCCTTGGGGCATTACTTCCTGTTTTGTAATCTGGATCACCAGCTCACTGAGACGAGCTATCTCACACAGCCGCAGGTCTCCGCGGTCTCAATCCTTCTAACAACCATCTTCAAAGCCGCCTTGGCGGCAAGCATTGGAACCTCTTTTGCACAGCATTTGTGGCTCATTCTTCGCGGGAACCCATTGCCAATTGACACCGTTGAGAAGATGTTCATACTTCGCACCAACATATTTGCACTGTTCGACTTCCGAAGCACATGGAGATCACCCATGCTGATCGTGATGGCGCTTTCCGTATGGTGTCTGGGACTGGCGACAATTTACCCTCCAGGAGCGCTGATCGTTGCAATCGAACCTTACACGTCTACTGAGAAGCTCGACATAGCTGTGATGAACCCGCCAATTCCGCGCGACCTAGACTTTGCTGGAAATGAAACCTTTCCAACATTGAGTTTCGGCGGGTTTGGCTTCCAGGCGGGTCTTTCTCTCACTGTTAACGGCAAGCCCGTAGACGCCTCGCCGAATGCAAGAACACTCGCATACTAGTAAGTAGCCCTGTTACAGGGCCCATACATGCCTCAGTACTAACTGGTATAGCGGACCAAATCCGGCCCTGCGTAGCATTGCGCAATCTATCATAATCGACAACCGCGTATTCAACCTGCCTGAACATCCGGGTGAAAACTCAACGTATAAACTCCAGTTCCGAGGTCCACAGTTGCGATGCAATTCTTCGCAGTACAGCAATTCTATTCCACTCGAGGAGACGGATCCTAGAGCGCTTTCCGGAGATGTTTTTGTTTCAAAGTGGCTGCCAGATTTGCTATCCCTCTCTGTTCAACAGCACAACATCAGCGATTATTCGATCTCGCGTAATAATCAAAACATCACAGTTTATGAAGCTCACGTGGAGACAACCGAGCAGGCTTGTATTCCCAAGTCCGTCTTGTACGATGTCAATGTAACTTTTCCGCGCGGAGTTCAGAAGCTAGAGTATCACTTGAGCGACGAAACAGATATACGGAGGAAGTGGCACGATGCTAGTGAATCCTATTCAGGGCAGCTTAAATCCTCAGCACTAAGCCTCACGATCCCCGCCAATCCCCAGGCAGCTCTAGATTGGAACACGAAGGTGCTAGATGCGCTTCCGGTGTTCAATGAATGGGCAATATTGGATGCCCTGGGCAGCTTGCTCGAAGGTGTAGGCAAGGAGGAATCGACGAACCATAACTACTCTCGCTGTGGTCCGCTTACTGCTCGAGATAACAAGACGACAACAAAATTATGTGATGATTGGACGACGTTTATGTCCTGTCATGAAAACCCACCCTCTTCCGAGGCTCCACTCCGGGGAACGGTGTTCCAACCCGCTCGCTTCGACCCAGCGTCACTAAAAACCTGTTACGACGCCAGAGAAGAGTTGGACATCACAGAGACTCTTCTCAATGATGTACTCACGAACATCACTCTTTCCGCTATATCTCTAGGGACATGGCATGAAGTACTCCCAATAATCATCACCCGCTATCAGAGCACGTACTCTTTCGCCAACCCACTCAATCTTATTCTTCCGTACAGTATCTGCTTCGTTGCCGCCATTATCTTCGCTGGTATAGCAATATACTCACTATCGCGGAATGGTACACCTGCGGCGGATGGCGGTTTCTTGCAGATCATGACGGCCACAAGGGGTAACACGGAGATGGAACGGCTGGTATTGCGACAAGACTTGACGAATCTGGACAAGCTGCCGCTGGAGCTAAGGAGTCTCAAGGTACGGTACGGTGAACTAGTTGGCGCAGAGGTACCGGGATACGAGGGGAGGTTTGGGTTCGGAACGGCCGAGGAAACCATTAGACTGAGGAAACGGAAGTGAGACTGGGTATGGCGAACGCGCGACAAGGACCAAGAGTTAAGGAGACAGAGCGGTGTCGTAGCCCAACACTATGCGCCGGCCAAGATTGTCTCTGAGCCTACCATGTAGCCGCTTTCTGCACTATTGTGGGCCGAAGGGGACAATTCGTCTCCGTTGGATGACAGACTCCGACAATAGACCTTTTGGACTTCAAGCTTGAGAGTTGGCCTGGAATTACAACCAACATCGTTCTCTCGTCCGCTCAATTGTGTTGTGATATCACCTTTAGCCGCCGACAGTGTACTCTCAGATGCTTGCGCGTAGTCTTCGTATGAGCCTCAGGAGTAGTCGCGTAGTGTTAATGCGGCGGGGTCTGACTCAAGTTACATCACGAACGCCACGTTTAGAAAGATCGAGTCAGACGAGAGTGTAGATGCGTATAGTTGCGTCGGCACAGAAACATGAAGGTAACTCACTACATGATCTGGAAAGATGCCTTTCTCTGGACACCGCTATGATCTTCGGATGTCACGCTGACCTCGCTGCACACGACGATAGTATTCTTTCCATCTGCTTCAAGGTTGTCGCGCTGCATGCGATGCATCGCCACATCATCCCCTTTGATCATGTCCTCCTCGCTCTCATTGTCAAGCGTCAGGCCACCGAAGGTGTGGCGCGCCCGGTGCGGCGTCCTTCGGCTAGCCCGTTTTCCACCGGGCCCGGATCCGCCCCCGATTGTTTCGAAGTCACTGCTTGGGGGCTCTTGCCCTTTTGCGTTGCTGGAGCCGATCGTGCTGAGTAGGAAAGGCGAGAGCCAGTTCTTGAGCAATGGGAAGATCATGGGAAGGTTCGTCGTAAATATGGCGATGAAGGTCTGGCGAGTACCCCAAGAGGCGGTGAGCTCAACACTGTTCAAAGGGTCCTAAAGATTGGTTAGTCTCGAAGCCCATGTCATAGTGATTTTGCCACTGCGTCTGACCGTGATAAGATAGATGCTCTTCAATATCGCACACACAATAACGAGCATGCCAGCGCCAAGTACTAGCATGGCAGCAATCTTCTTATACGTCCTCAATCTCGACTTCCATAACATAGGGATTGGTATCAGTAGCAGATAAACGTCGGTGGATACGTTGAAGACAAATGTTACACAGATCAGACGCTTCGATATCGCTGCTTGACACGCATTTCCGGGATCAGGATTGATCTGCCAGTAGCGCCAGAATGGTCGACAGGAGAGGTATATGGTGAATATGATGATCACAAAACTGGTGATGATGGATGCGAAAGCGATGTAAATTCGGGGCGTGTACATCCCAAGGCCGGCCTGTGGTGTAAGTCAGACAAGGCTCCCGTGTCTAGTGCGATAGACATACCCACCGTGAGACGAAGGTAGAAGGCTGCTACACATAGCTTGAGAGACCAGAGTAGGCAGGCAGAGGTGGTCCAGCCAGCTACCTGAATCTTAGATCCGATGACTCTGAAGCTCGGTTAGCTACGTGTGCGCCGGGGCTCACTATGTTGTTTCTTGCGCAAGGCTTTGGCTTCGTATATACCTCAATCTAAACTCGGGGTCGTCTTGCGACAGCGCAGCACGCTCATCCGGCGTCATGCCGTCATTTGCGAGGCCATGTACGTGCACTCCCAGACTGTACCCGAGGCTGCATTGGGCGGTGTAGATGAGCTGGTGAACGGATTGTTAGCAGTATGAAATCTATGAAGCATTCTTTGCTACTCACGATAGCAATCCATACTAGGTAGTCATCTACTTGTAGCTCGCGGAGGCCCACGGCGGTGATCCTTGCATATGTTCGCAGACACGTGAAGGAGACAGCGAGTGCATAGAGAGTCCACAGCTCCACGATGCCCATAGCGTATTCTGCAACAATGGTGTTGGATGATCGTTTCCAGTCTGATCCATCACTCTTGAACTCTGGGTCTGTCGGTATAATCACAAATCCAGAACAAAACACATGGAGCTGAATCTGTATCCGAGACGTTCATGGCGTAGCCTAACTCGATAGAATGTCAGCGAAAAGATACCCCGTGTAATCACATCACATCGGCCCGAAGTCACATTGGCACCCAATCTGAGTGCGCCATCCGATACTTTGCACAGAGAGGAAGGCACAAAGCGGCGCATTTCTTGGCTCGCCGGCTATAGCTCAGGATCACGCCAA
Organism: Alternaria hordeiaustralica; assembly: GCF_023758085.1. Classification (NCBI taxonomy): domain Eukaryota; kingdom Fungi; phylum Ascomycota; class Dothideomycetes; order Pleosporales; family Pleosporaceae; genus Alternaria; species Alternaria hordeiaustralica. The sequence goes on along the minus strand of NW_026056801.1, from coordinate 246,381 downwards.
ATACGAGCAATCTTTTCGTTGCAGTCTTTTATGGCTTGCTATATCACACTTGGATGTTCGCATGGCTGAAGAGATCAGTGTGTTCGATGGTCACGTGGGTGGTGCAGCCGCAGGCAAAATGCGCGCAACGATGGCAGCATTGCGCATTCGGCATTCGACAGTGGCGGTTGCAGCATGGAGGCTGACATCCAGGTCCCTTGATGAGTCTGTGAAGTACGAGGGTGCAAGCCTTCCAGCAAGGAAGAAGTGGGTGAAAATGCACCTCCACTAGCGTATGGGAAGCGGCTGTTGGCGCCTGGGCGGGCCAGGGCAACGGTGCGGCTCGCGGCATCTCGTCCGATCCCCGAGCCAATCGCCGTGATGCCTACGACCCACAAACCTTGAGAATGTGCAAGCGCGCAAATCGCGGCGAAGATAAGATCATCGTAGGATCAGATTCGCGCCGATTGTGTGACCGAGCTGAATCCTGCGATGCAACCCATCCCGCCTTCACGCCATCTAGACCCTGACGATATGCATGCTGCATGGCGGCCCGGAGGTCTTCCTCACAGAGCGTGATGCTTTTAGCCGACAGCGCAGGTGTCTTCTCATATTTGAGATGCTTTGAAGCCACGTTCCAGGATGCTGGTAACCCACAACCCCGTCTTGCATCCTCGTCGGCATCATGTTTGCAAGAGTTCTGGCACCGTTGGCTGTCGCAAGCTTGTTTCTTACCACTGCGTCGGGAACTCCTACCTCGCCATTTGACCTCTTCGCCAGAACACCCGCAGCAGGTATTGACGTGAAGTCATTAGCACCGTCTCTCTCTGCCACCGCGAAGATTTACCTCCCCGATACGAAGGAGTTTGCTACTTACACCACCCGATGGTCCAATCTACAGGCTCCCACGCCGAGCATTGTAATCGCCCCGGGTACGGAGAGAGATGTTCAGAAAATTGTAAGTTCATCCGTAGACGGTAATGCAGGAGAGACAAGCAACAACAGCTGATACGTCCACGGCAGGTCGAGTTTGCGAATGATCACAACATCCCGTTCCTCACCTACAACGGCCACCATGGAACACTTACGACCTTGGGCAAGATGGACTATGGTATCGAGATCTATCTGCCGCAGCTGAACTCAATCTCCATTGCCAAAGACGGAAAGTCAGCAACAATCGGTGGTGGAGCCAATGTGAAAAACCTCACAGATACCCTCTGGGCCGCCGGGAAGCAGACTGGTAAGCTTCCTAATGTCACAATAGACTTGGCCTGCTCTAACACCACTTAGTCACCGGTTGCTGCGAATGCGTCAGCTACTTGGGACCGGCCCTCGGTGGCGGTCACGGATGGTTCCAGGGTCACTATGGTCTCATCACCGATCAGTTCCTTTCCATGAATGTCGTGCTCGCAAACGGAGACTTTAGGACGATTGACAGCAAATCAGACCTATGGTGGGGTATGCAAGGGGCTGGCCACAACTTCGGCGTCGTCACATCCGTTACCACAAAGGTGTACGACATCGAGCACTACGACTGGGCGATTGAGACTATTGTCTTCAGTGGTGACAAAGTCGAGCAGGTCTACGAGGCGGCAAACAAGTATATTCTTCAAGGCGGGAAGCAGTCCGCGGATATACATGACTGGACGTACTGGCAGAACGATGCAAGATACGATACCGAAGGGGTAAGATACACGATCCCGAATGAAGTACATTCGCTAACATGTATTCAGCCGGTCATCATCATCTACATCGTCCAAGAGGGCGTTACCACTGTCGACTCCAAATACACCGCGCCCTTCCACGCCATTGGCCCTCTCGCCGCCACGCCCCAGTCCGGCACCTACAAAGATCTCGCAAAATGGACAGGCATCGCGCTCGAATCGCCTCCATGCCAGGACTTCGGCTTCAACAACCCCCGCTTCCCGATCTACATCAATTCCTACAACGTCACCGCGCAGCGCAAAGCCTGGGATCTCTACTCGTCCTCTGTCGCTGGAGCCGACAATCCCTACTTCAACTCCATCTTCATGTTCGAAGACTACGCCAGCGGTGCTGTACGCGACCGTAGCAACGATGCTAGTGCATTCGGCTTCCGCGACGCGCACACCCTCGCTGCGCCGCTTATCATATACAATTCGACCGGAAAGGTACAAGACGAAGCCGTCAAGGAGCTCGGCACGCAGCTTCGTGAGATCATTCGCGAGGGCACAGGGTCTAATGAGCTACACACCTATGTAAACTATGCGTATGGTGATGAGGGGCCAGAGGCTTGGTATGGTCATGAGAGCTGGAGGCAGAAGAAGCTGAAAGCGCTCAAGAAGAAGTATGACCCCAAAGGGAAGTTCAGCTTCTACGCGCCTATTGCGTAGGCGTTCATGATCTGAATGTTGAAAAAAGTAATTAAAATACATCACAAAGCCTATACCCGTCTCGATTTGACTGTGATGTTGAGGTGTGCCCACAGTGTACATGAACTTGTGGGTCTGGGGAAAAGGGTATGATACAATACCCTGCATACCGCACGCTATTCTACAGCTATGTAAAGGCCATGAACGAAAAACCTTGCCGCTGACGTTCTTCTTCTGGTGTATACGGCTGAGCGATTACCACTCGTACCTTCTCCTCGGTAGATTGGGTTTGGATCCCATCGCCTAGCTGCGTATAACAACGGTAGTCTCTTTCTGGACAGACTCCGAAATGTCTATCGAGTTTCCTAAGACCAGGAAAGTCTTGGAAGCCGATCATCCCTCTTGGTAAAAGCAGTGACATCGTTGGGCGCGGGTGCGAAGGATTTGGACGATCGGCACAAGAGGCAAACAGGGTGATAGTCGTGATGGCCCAGCGACATTCCCTCGGAAAGTTGGTGAGCCAATTGCGAAGATCATCTTTTGTCTCACACCGGAAGTCACTGAGTGACCATGGTAAGAGACGGGCTTCGTTGTATATTTGTCGACAGACACGAAGCAGAGCTCGGTGATCGTTGCGCTCGGCTTTCGGAGTTTTGCAGGTCAATTTACGACGCGTATCGATATGCCATACATTACCACCCAGAGTAAAGTCGTAGATCCTGTTGCGTATCTCTCCGGGGAGTTTAAGTAAGGGTGACATAGTGCGGTTGCGTTCGGTACTGCATACTCCTTAGCTAATTAGAATCGTTTTTGGGGATGGGAAACGCACATTGCTTGTAATTGTGCCATGCCGGAGTGATGGAATCTTGGTTGAAGTTGTTGTTGAGGGTGTGTAGAGAAGTGGCCGCGTTTTCTCGAGGCCCAAGTCGGAAGATTGATATACCACAGCACTGCTAGGGCTGGCCTCAGTTGGCCGCGGGTGAAAAGCCTCACGGAGCCAGCATTGTTGTACTACCCCTTTCTTCACTTTGTGCAACAAACATGGGCTTTCACCATGCGGTTTATTACTCATCGCTCCCAATCGGACATGTCAACGTGACCCGATGAACGAAGCTGACTCAATGGCCCCAGTATGCTATATCTGCTTAGCTGTCAGTTCATTGGCTTTCAAATGCATGCAATTTCCTGATCCAAAGGCATCACAACGATATGAGGACGTCGCGACCGGCGACATGTGTTCGGTGGAGGGTGATGTTGGTGCGACACAAACGCAGGCCGCAGATAATGGACACTTCATTGCCGCGGCGTTGGTATTTAAATTGATCAGATCACATACTAAGAGACCAAGCGCACATTCCGGGCTTTACATCAAGAACACCCTTCTGGCGACCCTCATAACGGGGCTCACAAGTCTCTTCATTAGGCCTGGCGTGGGTTCGCCAGTCAGAAACCAATCGTACACCATTGCCCACGCTTTATTCCCACGAGTATCGAGGACATCGCCATGACAGGGTATAATTCGCTCGATCTGCCATTCCGCTACTCTCTTCGCATCGCGTGGCATCAAAGTGTAGTCAACGGTCGCAATGTGGTAAACGAGGCGTTTCGCCCATATCGATCGCGGATGTGCGCGCTTCGCGAATTCGCGCGAGAAAGGACCTTGGTGCGACGAGCTAGGATTATATTGCTGACCGAACGTCAGCGTCCGATGTCGCGTACGCGTCCGGTGATTGCGCGACATACCTCGGTGCATGGTAGGTTCATCATCAGATCGGACTGTATCAGTGTCTTCGTCGGCTTGTGATACCAAGCGACACAGTATGTGATGAAGCCCTCAAACAGTACGGTCTCGATGTCCTGCGCGAAGTCGAACTGGTCTTCTGGACTTGTCCGCCAGTCCTCGTAGATGTAGTCCCATTCCACGTCTTTTCTCTTGCTTTCCAGACCCGGAACGCCGATTGTCTTTGCTTCTGGCCAAGCATCGATATAGTCTCTCACATACATGTGATGCCCAAGATCACACGCCACGAGATCAACGCCTCCAACCTTATCCAGCTTGTCGCGCACCGCTTGTTCGAGCTGGATGGGGTTGAGGAGAAGGACTCGGTTGTCGTGTAATCGGATAGCTGTTGCGCGATTGCCCACTGCGACAAATTTGCGGTAGCCGAAGGGCGCGAAGCGGTTGAACGGCGTGGAGAAGGTGGTGATGGTGGGCGTGACGTCGCGAATGGTGAGCCCAGCGGAAGGCATACTCGCGTCGAGGTGTGATTGAAAGCTGTCTGAGCCTTGTATCGATGATATCTCTGCGGTATCGATGATCGTGGGTTTGGTACGCGAGGCTATCGTCTAGACATGACGCGGGTGATAAGTTGGGACATCCATGATGCCGTCATGACGCTGTGCGGTCACCCGGGAATGTGAGATTCGTGTCCTAAGACACTCAAAACGGAGCAACATCGTGGACGCGATGCTGCACTTTGTGGGTAGCAGTATATATTACCTAGTCTACGTTTTACTGGGTTGAAGTCGATTCGCATGTATGCAGTAGACGACTGGACATCGGGCATTCCAGTAGTTTAGAGGCGGATGTATTATTCTCGGGCTGTCTAAAGACCACAGGCTTATAGCTGATCACCTTCACAGTTATCAGACAACGGGAATGCGATAGCCGTGGGCTGCGGTCCCGACTGTCAGCTCGAATCTGCCCACCGCGGCAGGTGGGCTTTGACGCTCGCAAGCCACCCGGGCCAATCGTATTGATTGAGCTCTTGTCGATTCAGGAACGGAAATATGGTAGACATCCGCTCCCGGCGTGAGAGTGTACATGGCATCGTGACAGCGATTTGATGTGTTGAAGGATGGTCTGTCGTGAACATGATGCGCGTGTACCGAGGACTGACGCGGCATCGGCGCTCCCTGCCCGGGCCGACACCCGGCCGATCGCTGCACTTGTCCGCGACTTCAACAGCGTCACACAGTATTGCACCAGCATTGTATGCTGCCATCAGCGTTTCGCGCTCGCGATCAGCATTCAGGTCGGCCGAACCTGGAAGTCGCGTTCTAACATCAATTCCGCACGCAAATGATTGTACCTACGTAACACCACTTCCACGTGATTTACGCAGCTCCCGCGCTTACTTAATCACCTTCACCTTCACCTTCACCATCACTGCTAGTACATCCGGCTTCTGCCTGGGTCGCCTTGGCGTATGGTCCAAGCTCCATGTGTCCATCTCCTGCCTTGTCTTTCTCTCTCGATCTTCCTCCAGCACCAGACCACGCCAGGGCAATACTCGACAATGCCCCACGCGCGTCTTCGCTATCAATCTTCTATTGTCCTCCATCGGAACCGAGATCGCGGTAAGTCTTTCTTCCTCCCACAGTTAGTATTAACACATCAGGCACTTCGCTTGCGACTTCCCCAATCGCCTCTCCATCTTTTCAGACATCATCGACACCAGGGAGTGAGTCAGGTCGGCTGAACCCCAGCATCGTGGCTCGCCCTGGTGGCATCCGACCGCGTCCAGCGTGTGGTGGTGCAGTGTGCGGGAAAGTCAAGTGGCCGGCTCCACTTCACTTACACTTCGCATGAGCAGGAGAATGCACGTATATCGAGCGTGCAGGACCCTAGCCGACGACATTATGAGAGCGGCTGGTCCGACGATAATGCACCGTCGATGAGACTGATCACCCTGATTCGGGAAGCCTGCGGGTGTGTACTGAAAACTCGATGAGCTGGACTCGTCGCGTGGATGGCAGTTCGACAATATGCCCCGGCGCATCACGTCTTACCCGTCGGTCAGGTGGGCAGGATCGAGCAGATTCTTTTGCTTCGTCCTGCTGGGTGTCCAGACCTCGCGGGTACATGTTCGCCCGAGGTCCCTCCCCAGCTCAGACCCTCATTACTGTGTCATATGAGAAGATACCTTTTTCATTGAGTCTTCACCAGCTCCTGGTGTGGCTTGAGGAAGATGACAGCTTACTACCGTGAGCGCATGCGTTGACCATGAGAGCATGAAGAACACAAACACATGTAGGTTTCTCAATCGATTGAAGACACCACTTTGTAGTCCTCAAACGGATGTCCTTTCTCCTCAAGGTCGAATACAGACATGGCCTTCACGCCGACAATTCCCGGATGCGGCAAGCTCAAGCAACCAAGGAGTGCATATGTTCGCCAGGCCTTCGGCTTCTTTTCACCTTATAGCTACACAACCCCCATGTCACTCCCCAGCCATGATCCTCATGATTGTGTCATTTGGATGCGGTTCGTCACAGTGTTAATGTCATCATCGAATGGCGAGTCCGCTCACGATGCATCGCCGTACGAAACTACTTTTTTTCATTGAGTCTTCACCGTTTACTAATGTCGCTTGAGGAAGAAAGCGAAGTTTCACGACGCATATGTAAGACAAACATAGAGCTTTGCAGCATACAGCCACTTACCCGCTTCCTGTGGGATTACCGATGCAAGCTTGTAGTCTCTAAAATGATGTTTGTTGTTCGCATTCTTGAGCAACACAGTCCAGGTATGTGGCATGCTTGCCTCGCCCATCGATCTGGATACGGGCTGACTCTGATGTCGTCTGCCTGCCATTGCACAGCATCTAAGCCGATACGACTACGATCAAGATCCGCTTCGCTTGTTGGCGCTTCAAAGACATACTTGAGAAAGACATGCTGCTCTTCGTTGCGTACATCACTGATGGTCATTCACGAATTTCCATCAATCGCATTAACCAAGTGCATCGCGACTTCGCTGACGAAGCGACGAATTCCGCGCTTCGACACAACACCCTGGTATGTACGGATGTGGGAAAGTTCGTCAGGCTCATCGAGATGGACAAGAAACGTCTCCGGCTCTGCCTCCGACAAGTCATCCTCAGGACAGAATGAGGGATGTCTTCCCGAAGACAGAGGATCTTCACAGCATATTGCGCCAGCAGCGGTTGAGATGCTCGTCAAGGACATAAGGAGCTGGTATGAGGAAGGCGTGTGAGTTCATGTATTCGCGAAACCTTAGGTGGTCGTATTATTATATATACGTACCTCCGATATGTCCCTCAAGAATTACGCGTCGTCCGTACAGCCTTGCTGCCATCATACATCGTCGACCATCCGCCACCGTCCACTCATCAACGCATTACTCTCCTCACAACTCTCATCCACCAACTTCCTGCTCCCCTCCATGTCCACGACTGGCAGTCTGACTTCGAATCTCTTCCCTTCCGGCGGCGCAGCGCCCTCGATATCGTACGGGAAAGACACGTACTCCGGCAGCAGACCCAATTGTTTCAGCGCCGTCGCATGGTCCCAGCTGATGTGTTCATGACACAGTCGATCACCGCGCATAGCAACGACACTCGTGAACGGTATGGCGAGTGGCTTTCCGGTGGGAGGGATACCGGGAAGCAGCCAGGGAACTTCTTTGGTGTGGGTAAGCGTGAAGATGAACTCATCGATCACACGGTCTATGCCTACGGTTCGGGAAACGAGGGCAAGAGCGGTGTCGGGTGGGTTGCTGAAGACGAAGTGGTGCGTGTAGAACGCCGTCAGTCGCTCTTGGCCTACGCCTCCGCTGGTGGGTGGTCAGTATCCACCTGCAATGCGGGTATTGGAGGATGGTGGTTAAGAGATACGTACGTCATAGTCGGGATGTGGTTGACATACGGCTGGTCCACCATCGTAGCCATCGTCTTCTCTACATCCCTCTCGCCGAACTCGAACTTGGTATGCTCTTCCCACACAGCCTCCAGATCGAAGAAAGGGCCGCCGACCAGCGGCTTCAAGAAAGTCAGACTCCTGGTATGCGCAATGCCCGCGCTTCGCTTGTGATAATGCTCATCGCTTGGAAGTACCCATTCAGAATCTTTTGTCGCGTCTTCGTATCGATAAGTTTTGATAATGTTCTCCGGGGTTGGCACTGCGTTCTCCGAGGATGATTCTGGGACCAATGAACATGATTCGCGGCGATGAGAGTCTGGCAGCCCCGCGACGTGTATTAGTTGAGGTGGCAGTGCTGTCGAGCTTAGTGTGGAAAGGCTTTTGCCGCCGTAAGAGATAAGGGCCTTGATCGCGGGGTTCTGACAGGCAGCTTCTTCGAGGTAGTAGGGAATCCTGGATAGGTATGCTGGAGACGGTTGTTAGTATGCAGCCAAGGTAACCATACGCGATGCGAGAGAGTCGACGCACATATCAGTCCAACACCGTTGCCGAACTCGCATTGCTCACAATCCCTCAATACGTCCAAGGCCTTCTGGAGAGGAAATTCGCCATCGACTTTGCCCGGTACCAGCAGCTGCCAGACAGTCAGTATTTCGACCAAGCCATCACATTTCCTGTCATTCATCACGCGACATGTCCCACCGTTCCATCGTCATGCTCACTTCACCAAGACATAGCAACATACCTGCACAACCGCGAACCCCTCCTCCGCCCACTTCTTCAGCGGCGGCGGATCCAAACACCCCTCCTTCGCTTCCCTCGCCGCATAATGGTTCAACACCAGAACCAAACCCGGCCCTTTCCCTCGCCTCGAAAGCGGCGCCTGAAGTGTGATATCCGATGTTATGATTTGAGGCTGCGGTGGCGGGGCCTGCGCCGGTGATGACGATGGTGGGGTAACGGGAGCGCCACCCATGATTGTCGGGATTGCGATGTTTACTTTTTCTGTTAAAAGGGAAAAGGGTGGATTGGTAGAGGTATGACTAGATGGGTAAGGGAGAACACAATGAGATTGTTCCGAACAAAAGAAATGACGTTCCTGACACCTTCCTAACGCGTGCAGACGGGTAAGTGTGGGGTAAAAAGGACGAACCGCTGCTCCCGCAGTCACTACATCCCATCAACCACCAGACAATCCTGCGCTCATCAGCTATTTGAGCCCCTCGCATGCTAGCTTGCATCTGCGCGTGTCTTGATCCTGCACGACAACGTCCTCCCATATCTTCTCAGGTAACACCGACTCGATATAAAGTCGATCACTCCCGCAAGTAGAGTGCTCGTGTCGCACCAACCCCTCTGTAAGAGCTCGATTGAGCGATTCCGCGCATATCGCACGGCGTCACGAGATAGTGCTGTTACATCTCATAGCGTTGTTGACGCGTGCAGGTCGGGCTTTTCTGGGTCATGTGCGAGATGCTTCGTAGACGAAGTGATGCGATTGGGTTGATTTCAGCTGAAGTAGCGTGGTCCGTGGCATGTTCGTGCGTATCAAGGGGATTCGAGTGCGAAACAGGGTTAGATTTGGGGTTTGCTAGAAGCGCATTTAAGGCTGTCACATCTCTTTTAAGAGAGACGCAAGCAGGGCATACATGTCTGCGCAGGACCAGATCGACCTGTGTCGTCCCGTTGCTGTACCAGGCACGCACTGGCCAGGCTTCCGAGGCATGCATCGCATCCAATCGACCTCCTCTACAATATGTGTGTCACCGAACCCACGCGGAGACAGCGCCAAGCGAGATATGTTGATGTCACGTGGACTCTCCGTGCAGAGTGCAAACAAAGAAGCCGGTATGCATGAGGAACTGAGCGGGGAATGGAAAAGTGAGCGCGAAATTTGTTTCGTCCACAGGACATTGACGCGTTCATGTCCAACGCGTCCGTTGCTCTTCTTCCTCGACGTCGCCATCTCCTTCCAACGACGAGCATACCCAACATCACAAGGCACATCTATCCTCCTCCGATCCTTTCACGCACGACTCCAAAGAAGTACACTGGCTAGTACCGCACCAAGAACGGCTACCTCGCTATCGTTACATCCGACGGCGTTTCCCTACATCTGGGCAGCATCAGCCATGTCTGCGACAACATCCTCGAAACCTGGGACCTAGGATGGTCCAACATACCCACGGTTCAGAATTGGTGGTGATTCTGCAGAGGAACGGGCCCTCAACGCTGAATTCCAGGCCTCCAAGCCTTGCGTCACCAATACAAGCGAGGTGTCACGAAGCCGTGACGGACAATACGGTTTAGACCCCATTCAGGTCTGCATGCGCATAGTAACACCAAATCGATACTTGTCTTGCCGGGTATTGCTATTCCTGTCGATGACGTCGCATTCGTACTTTTCGACACAAGATAGGTACGTCTGTCAGGAGCATACGCTTACTGCATCAGGAGAGGACGTCAAATGTTATGTTCGTTTGATGACTGCAAAGTGAGGAGTACTAACGGCGATGATTGGTATCATGCAATGTGAGCTCCCGGGCGCCCAGTCATGTTGCATCTATCTACATCTTGAGCTAATGTAGTCGCTAGGCTGCTGTGGAAGCTACCCCAGCATCGCTCGTCAGTCCCTTGAGTTCTTTTAGTACCTTCGCTGCAATCGCGACGGCATCTTCAGGAAGACCTGTATTCGTTAGTTACCATCTCCAAAACTGTACTTCTGAAGCGCACGACTTACCAGCAACTCTCGCGACCTTCAACGCATGGCTCTCGCGATTGACACCCTTCCTCAGCCGATGCACGTATGAGAACTTGCCGTCTGGCTCTTCAAGGACATCGTTGCAGTAGCAGCCCAACTTCGCAAAGTCCTTTGTCATGTCCGTGAGCGCGTGGAAGTGGGTTGCGAAAAGCGTTCGACATTGATTGACGTGGTAGAGGTGGTGGAGGCAGGCGTATCCTACCGCGATACCATCCTCGGGTGTCGTCCCACGCCCAACTTCATCCATAATGACGAAAGAGCGCGGTGTAGCCTCTTTGAGTATTTGAGCCGTCTCCAACATCTCAACCATAAAGGTGGATTGATCTTGGTACAAGTTGTCTGCTGAGCCGACGCGACTAAAGATCTTGTCGACTAGCCCGATCTCCGCGTACTCCGCTGGAACGAAAGATCCAGTCTGCGCTAGGATGGAGATGAGCGCATTCTGGCGGAGGTATGTACTTTTGCCAGCCATGTTTGGACCGGTGATGAGCCAAATGCGCTCATTGTCACCGAGTTGGCAGTCGTTGGGGGCGAACCTGCGGCCTTGTTCGCTGAGGCCGGCTTCGACGACAGGATGCCGACCACCGACGATGTTATGCGATGGCTCTGCACTCAGTATGGGTCTGATGAGATCTTTCCTCATCGCGAGTGTAGCAAAGGCGCATGCGACATCAAGCTCATCGAGCACAGCGGCGTTACGTCTAAGTTTCACAAGGTTCTGGACGACACCTTCGCGCAGCTCACCGAGAACACGTTGTTCTTCTGTTCGGATCCGGAATCGTGTCTCGTCCATTTGCGCGCCCAGTGAAGTCCACTCCGGGATCTGAAACGAGCGGGTAGACTTGCTGCTACTCAAGCTTCTTGGATAAAAGGTAGTAGCGCGAGCTGCGTCCTTGCCCTTCACGTGAGCAATGTGCGCGAGGTTCGGAGTCCACTTCAACACCAAGCTTTCTGTACCCATCTTTTGACGCATCTCTTGTTCCAGGCTTGCCTTTGCTTCTGTCATCTTGTCCAAGCTCTTGTGAAGGCGTTCAAGTGTCGTACTGGCATTGCGCTTCATGATATGAACATCTTCCCGTCCATCGGTCGCACTCTTGAAGCTCCCAGTGATCATGGTAAGTTTCGGCTGAACGCGCTTCGGTAAGCTCTTCAGATCTTCTTCTCCAGCCTCGCGACCGATCACATCCTGGGCCAAATCGGACATCTCTTCCGCCTCTTCGTTCTCCATGCGGTGGTACTCGGAGAGACCGTCTTCGTCGATCGCATGCTGTATGCGCTTTGCGAGTTCAAGCGGTTGCGCTAGATCAAATCGACGCTCTAACATCGAAATGCACTGTCGTCTTCGGGTATCCGATGTGGCTGGAGCTGTGTCGACTGGAACAGAGTTCCTCGAAGTTGCGTGCTCGTGAAGGACGTCCACTATGCTGGAGGTGACAAGGATGGTCTTCGACAGCTCCATGAGGTCATCCGCGTCGCCACGGCCATACGTGAACTTCGTCACCAATCGTAAAGAGTCGAAAGTTTGCTCCAAGAGCAAGATGATGTCCTGACGGAGCTGCGGATATTGTATGGTCTCCTCTACGAGGTCAAGTCGATCGTTGATAGTTGACAACGACATCGATGGCGCCGCTCGGATGTGTTAGCGATGGATCGGATGAACTGGTGTGCTTCTACTTACACAAGCGCTCCGTAAGCAGCCTGGTACCGCTTTTGGTGACCGTCTTCTTGAGTGCATGTAGCAAGCTTCCTTCGTAAGTACCCTCGCGAATTGTGTTTCGGATCTCTAGCGCTCTCAAACTGTTCCTGTCAATGCTCATGTACTCCTCGGCTTGATGTCGTACCGGCGCGCGCAGTCGTGTCCGTGAACCTAGCAGTTGATGCTTGACGTAATGTAACAACGAGCCTCCTGCTGCGACTTCGCCGGGAGTGAAGTTGGCCGTGTCGAAGTCTTCCACGACATCTTCCAACATCGGTATCCAGTCGTCGATAGTGAGCGGCTTTTCTGAGGGTTCCTGAAATGTGATGACATGTCCGTCTTCTTGCATGATCGAAACGATACGCGAGTGATCCTGCTCTTGAAAGATTCTGTCTAGTACAATTTCTCGGGGTTTGATACGGGCTACCGCAGACGGCAAGGACGCGATGTCTGTGCTCTGGGTGAGGAAGTCGCCACTTGACAGATCAATCCAGGCCAGGCCGACCTCCGTACGAGGTAAGTTGAGAACAGAAGAGACACTCGAACTGCCAGGACTCTCCTTCACAGCCTTTTCTTGCGTAAGTACTTCGGGATTGACGTAAATGCTAAGGAGATAGTTATTCTCCCATGGGTCCATGAAATGTTCATCGATCAGAGTACCTGGTGTCACGATGCGCGACACTCGCCTGGTGTACTGTGGTTCTCCCTTCGCCTTTGTCGGTGCATCATTGAGATACTCGTCGCTAATAGCGACATGTTTGCTGAGGTCTTGGACGAGAATCTTCAGATACCTGTCAAGTTGGTATGCAGGGAAGCCTGCCTGACGGTGTCAGTGTCATGACAGGTCGCCGAATTGGACTACTGACCATGGAGACGGCGGGCTTCTTGCTACCCTTCGAAACCTTCCTCTTGGACTTTTTGATATTCAGAAAGGGCGCAAATTCGTCAGCATGCTCGAAGTACAGCTGCAGCCTGCATTAGCTCTCTGGACATGTCGCACGACCTGCATGCTTGCCTCATAGAAACCGCCGACGCGTGTGACTAGCACGCAGTGACTGAACTTGAGCATGTTGTTGCGCACTTGCTGCAGCAGCGGAGGGTATTCCGGTTCGGCGTCATCTTGGGGTGGCAGTACCTCGGCCTCCAAAGGTCCTTGTTGGAGGTCGTCAAGGGTCGCGGCAGATTTCCTCTTTGCACCACGACATTGCGACACCGGAAAGCATCCTTGGCCAACGAACGGTGTTGCACGTGGTTTCGCGATCGGACGCGTCGAGCTTGAGAGTGGGGGTAAGGAAGCAGTACTGCAAACCCTCCGGCTCAGCTGATGTGAAGCTTTTCGGCACGCCAGGTGATGTCGCGTCAGACATCTGGCATGTCTGGACAGCATCCTCGGATGGAATTGGCGTCAGGGAGATGTGGGGATAGCGCGGTGGTAGAGATGCAGGAACGCGTCTCGATGCGGTTAGCGCCCAATCTGCACGCGCGGGGTATCCGGAGCTTGAACAAAGTTACGACGCCGATGTCATTGACGTCCGACATTTACACCATCCACAACAAGATGGCACCCCAATTCGAGCCCATGAAGAATGACCTCATTCTGCGCACAGCACGAGGTCAAGAGCCTTAATCGGTCAGCAACGTACAGCGTATTGACATTCAACAGGCGAAAAGGTCGAGCGCCCACCGATATGGGTGATGCGCCAAGGTAAGATAGATCGTGAGGAAACCTCATCAATGCTGACAGCATATAGCCGGACGTTACCTGCCGGAATACCACGAGGCGAAAGGCAAGAACGACTTCTTTGAATGCTGCCGCAGCCCCGAAATCGCCTCCACTCTCACCCTCCAGCCCATCGAGCGCTACGAAGGCCTCATCGATGCCGCCATCATCTTCTCCGACATCCTCGTTATTCCGCAAGCAATGGGCATGGAGGTCATAATGGTAGACAAGAAAGGTCCGCATTTCCCCGAGCCGCTGCAAACGCCAGAGGACAAGCAGTACAAGGAGGTTCTTGAGAGGAAGGTGGATGTTGCCGAATCGTTGGACTATGTTTACAAGGCCATCACCATGACTAGGCAAAAGCTGGCAGGAAGAGTGCCGCTGATTGGCTTCTGTGGCGCGCCCTGGACATTGCTGTGCTACATGGTCGAAGGCGGTGGCAGCAAGATGTTCATTCAGACCAAGACATGGATCTACAAGTACCCCGAGGAGAGCAAAGCGCTGCTGCAGAAGATTGCCGAGCTTTGCGTGGAGTACCTGGCTCTTCAAGTTCAGGCTGGTGCACAGGTACGTGGCATTGCCAAAACACATCGGTCCGATGCTGACTGTCGCAGATGATCCAAGTCTTCGACTCCTGGGCGGGAGAGCTATCGCCAACCTCCTTCAAGACCTTCGCTCTGCCATACCTCAACTATATCGCCGACAACCTCCCCGCACGACTCCAGTCCAAGGGCCTCGAGCCTGTCCCTATGACCGTCTTCGCGAAGGGAGCGTGGTACGCCTTGTCGGATCTTTGCGACACCAAGTATAACACCATCGGCCTCGACTGGCTGCATGCGCCAGCGGAAGCGTACAAGATTGCGCAGGCAAAGGGCAAGGTTCTTCAGGGTAATGCCGACCCAGGTGTCTTGTACGGCACCAAGGAGTCCATCACGAAGGTAGTAGAAGAGATGGTCGCTGGGTTTGGTGGCGGCAAGCAGGGATGGATCGCCAACCTTGGACACGGTAAGTCAAGCCATGGGTTACATGACATGTCGCATCGTGCTAATAACTCGCAGGTATCACACCATTTGTTAAGCCAGACGACCTAAAGTTTTACTTTGAAGAGATCCACAGATTAACGAAAGCCTAAGGTCATATTGAGGGTTTGACATAGCTATATAACCCTGCCGAAAGAGCTTTCGAAGCACTCCCAGTCTCTGATGATTGTGATCACTCTCATTTGACCGCCGTCACGTGTTGCGCACTGACCTACCTAGGTAGGTCGCTTGCCTTACCCTCCCCCCGCCGAGTCCTACCCATGACTATCAACAAACCATTGCACATCTTCTCCAAAATCACCCATTCGTACAACATGACCAATCCAGAGATGTGGCCGATATCCAGCCCCAAGACGTCAGTAGAGCCGTACATCGCATTTGGGCCTCCCCTACTGACACGGAGAATTAGTGAGCAGTCCGAGGTCAACGGCGCTCCGCACGCCATCATCGAGTCACCACTTCTCCGCCTCCCACCCGAGCTTAGGAACGTTATCTTCGCCTACGCACTCGATCACGGGACAGTCTCTCCCCACCTCGGAACGACTTGTCTGGAGCGCAGGTTGAGGAAAGACCCGATCCGTAAGCGCTTCGGTCTGCTATTCACCTGCCGACAGATCTACGCGGAAACTGCTCTCCTCCCATACAAGCTCAACACGTTCAGTGTTCGGGGCTTGATACCCTTATTGGCTCTCGAAAATTTCTTGTGTAGGCGAACTCAGGCTCAAATGCAGGTGATGGACAAGGTGCAGATGGACCATGAAGAAGTGCGGGCGGCGACGGTGTGGATGGAGAAGATTGCCAGTTGTGAGCTTGAGCCGGTTTGGTATGCAACCTGAGATTGCGCTACTTCAAGGATTGGACATGTCTTGATCAAGCTACGATGCGTGAGCCTGGATGTCTTCCGTGTGCTCTTGAAAGGCGGTGGTAAAGGTTATGGGATACCGTATACTATAACGCCTCATGATTAGACTCGCAGCGACTGTCGTGTTGGCAATCGAGAACCTCTCCACTATGTCATCAAGACATTTCTGCTCGTTGTCAAAGCGCTGTAGACCCTCGGGGGTGATTTCATTGTTAGTACGAAGGAACCTAGTCGAGGGGTCCTCGTTCGCTGTCTAATCTGATGTGCGCTCCTGGTATATTGACACTACTTTCTCGCCCTACTTACCTGCAGTTGAACTTTCAATCTACGACGACCAACTCTACAGTCAACCAAGGACCGCCATGATGTCGATGCGTCTACAACCGAGGAAGCGATCAGCGAGAAGCATGGAGATGTCACGGCAAGCATCACTGATGCGAACTTACATGTAAACCACTCTACAGAATACAATACCTACAACTAACGCAAGGCAAAAAGCTCCGAGCGCAATGCAGCCGCCTCGCCCCTCCTCCGCCTGCCCGCAGAACTGCGAAACGCCATCTTCGCCTACGCGCTCAACCACGACACTTTGGTTTCCGCTCTCCCATTTTCAAGCGATCGCATCCTCAAATTCCTTCACCGGAATCCGATCAATCTCTTGTTCGTCTGTCGCCAGATCTATTCCGAAACGGCGCATCTTCCGTACAAGCTGAATTCGTTCGTGATCAATTGCTATCACCCTCGCAGTATAGCCACATTCCTGAACCGCCGAACGTCAGCTCAGATCAAGCTCATGTTGGACGTGACGGGACAATGGGCAAGGCGTAAGCCCCGGCGCAACGAGATCTGCGACATGCGCATGTCTGCGGGTGAATGGTTAGTACGTCTACGTACACAAGGGGATACGGCCGCCGAATTTTGGACATGATTGAAGATCTCATTCTCGGCGAATCTTGATGGGGAAAGCGCGATGGTTGGACATGTCTCGCAGATAACTGGACTTTGTTGTTACAGCCACCTTCAGCTAGCTTGACGCTAGGCGCACAGACGCAGTGTGAATACCAACAACTTCAATCCCATTCCATCACTCTCGTGTTTCCTCTCCAACGTCCGCGCCCGCACCATCTACTTGAAGTTTAGCCACGGCTAGAGCATGTCGGGTCCCGAGACGCACTCCGAGGGCGCCAAGCCTCACGCCAATCCGGCTGTCGAAGATCCCACCTTCAACCGCAGTGCCAAGCTCGCAATTGAATCTCATGCAACCAGCGCCGAGCACGAGATGTAGGTCAGACGCTGACAATATGAAGTAACGACGACTAATTAGTGATAACAGTTCCCAATGCGACGCCACCTCTCCTCTTCTCCGTCTCCCCGCTGAGCTTCGCAACCACATCTTCGCCCTTGCTCTCACCCACGGAGAGATCACGTGGTCTCATGGCGCGGGTTGGTCTAAGGCCAAGAACTTGGCCAATCTTCTTTTTGTCTGTCGGCAGACTTATGCGGAGACTGCTCTTCTCCCATACTCATTAAACTCTTTTGTCTTCGCAACGATGAGCGTGCAGTCAATCGGCAATTTTCTGAAGCGCCGAACACCTACACAAATCGAGCTTATACATGAGCTGAGTTGCGAATAGGTAGGTAGCAGAACATCGTATGGGTACTTGAGGTTCCCGGCGACCAACTGGATGGCTACATTGCAGATCTAGGAGAGCAATAACTTGTAGCTTAAGTAGAGACTCTTGATATGCTTACCTCGGCTGGACAGTCCTTGGACGACGCCAATGTAACTTCTTTTCGAGCAACCTTCACATCTTAGAAAGAGGCGTGAGCGCATTGGTCGAGTGATGCTACTCAAGCCCATTCACTCGTTATTTCTTGTATCCAGCGCACTGACCTATAGCGCGCATTCCCGCTTCTTATTCTCCTTATAGTGCCTTGCGCTCAAGTGACGGTTTCCAACAACTTCAGCATGTCAACCTCAAGAACGCAGCGCACCAAGTATGGGACGACGAGCCGCGCGAATAAGCGTCGAAACAACATGTTTGTCAAAGCCTAATACGATTTTAAACTGTCAGCTAACAATCTTCGCTAGTACCGAGCGCAACGCCATCTCATCTCCACTCCTCCGTCTTCCCCCCGAACTCCGCAACCACATCTTTTCTCTTGCTCTCAACCACGGTTACATCCCGATAACCTATCCAGAGCGCTCTCGCTGGAAGATTAAACGAGCCGCGCCCCAGTGCTCGCAATATCGTTACCACTACGAGCGACTCTGCGACTTCTTCTACAAGCGCATAACCTTCTCTTCGAGGTCCTGCTGCTTCAAGCTCCAAAAGCGTCCATCCCGCAGATCCAAGCCTCGCGACCATCTCAGGCGGCCCATCAATCTTCTCTTCGTTTGTCGCCAGATCTACGCCGAGACCGCGCTTCTGCCGTACAAAGTCAATACATGGGTAATTGAGTTAGATAGGCCCTGGGAGAATCAACGATTGGGGTTGGATCATCACTATATGTATGATCCAGCGCTGTTCCTGGATACATTGACCGCATCGCAGAGGGAGGTCATGCAGAATGTATGGTCACTTCACAGTTTTGGTGGCAGCGGGGAGGTAACTATGGGGTCTGGGGAGGATTGGATGTGGTACATGTGGCCAGAGGACAGATCTAAGGCCTTTAGAACTGAGGATTATGAGGATACGAGTATATTTTTAACACCTTGAGGTGTCGGTTTGAGAAGGCGCAGCGGCTGCGCGTACGGGCATGGAGTGGGACTAGCTTCGCACTCACCTTCACTAGCGCGATGACTAGGGCCTCATTTATACTTCTCTCGCTCTATCGCTCTTACTCTTCTACAACCACCAATTATACGTCATCGTCAATCAGCTTCACGTCCATTAGCAGGGAAGTCGAAAGCGATATGTCGGCGCTAGAGGAGCAATCACAGAGTGATCGCGATCAAATGTAAGTTTCCCTCGGTCACGAAACAGGATGACTTACACTGACATGTCCCTTCAGCACCCAGCGAAACGCCAAATCACCTCTTCTGCGTCTCCCCGCGGAGCTTCGCAACCAGATCTTTGCGCTAGCCCTTACACAGCCTACTATTGAGATAGTATGGTCTCACCTGCACTGGAAGTTCAAGTTTCATGGGGGTTCTCGGCCAAACTCCGTTCGACAGCCGCTCAACCTGCTCTTTGTCTGTCGACAGACCCACGCTGAGACTGCCACTCTTCCCTACAAGCTTAATACATTTGCTGTAGAGTGGGTCTGGGAGCGTCAGCCTCCGAGGAACTTTCTTCACCAGAGGACAGCGGCACAGAAAGCAGTGATGGGTAGTGTCAGTCAGTTGAGTTTGTTTTATGAAGAAGCAGCAAAGACTAGGTCCGCAACGGAATGGATGGCTCTTACGGAAGAAGAAGGCTTTCTTGCTGCCTGCTCGGAGGAGTGATAGGATGGACACTTGACCGCGCCAAAAATCTCCAGTTGCGAGAGGGAGTGGAGTCTGTCTCTCATTGCTTGTGCAACAAAGGGTTCAATACAGCCAATTTCAACCCCTGCAAGTATGTATCTGAGGTGTAGAGCTACTATTGCCGTGCACTTACCTTGTGCGATCTGCGCACTGACTACAAAATACATCTCTTCTTTTACAGTCCACCCCAGTTTCTACACACACTTCCTCGAACCGTCTTCGCAACACCAATCGCCAACTCCGACGTCAACATGAACACAGAAGAGCAGCAAGAAGAAGCGTGCGCTCACATGTAGGTCTCAAAAGAATGCGAAGCTCTTGGAAGTAGGTACTAATACATAACTGCAGTACTCAACACAATGCTACCGCCTCTCCACTTCTTCGTCTCCCCGCAGAGATCCGCAACATGATCTTCGCCTACGCCCTCAGTCATGGCGACATCGAGCTGAACGTCGTTCCCAGGATACAAAACGCACCCAGTCGTAAGGGCTGTTGGAAGCATCTCAACTGGCCAATTCCTGTCAACATCAGTCTAATCTACGCATGTCAACAGATTCACTTCGAGACCGCACTACTTCCATACGAGCTCAATGTCTTTGTAGTTGCCGGGAGCGACAGGGCGTTCCAGGACTTCTTTGCACACCGGACATTGGCACAGGTCGGCGCTCTGGCGAGAGTGCGGTGGGTACCGAACACGCGTTTGGGAGTGCGACCCGCGACCGAGTGGTTGGAGCGACTTAGGGTTTGCAGCGCGAGGACATGGACGAGTCGAGACTAGGGGTTCATATGGCAGATGGAATGCTCTATACATTTGAGCACCGTCTCCACGTCTACGTTGCATCTCACCACACACGTGTTCTTAGTTGTCAATGCCTTCGCGCAGGACTGCTTTTGTACAACATTTCTCTTACCTATAGCAAAGCAATCTAGCAATCAAAAGAACGAGTCCTCAACTCTTACCTTCACTTTTACCTTTACTTTTGCCAGTCCTTCTTGATCTTCGACTAGCGCGCCGAGGAGCCACCACATATACCTCTCATCCTAATCCTTCCTTCTCTTCTACACTCACCTATCCGCCTTCGTCGGCTGCCCTATACCATCATCAAGCCCAGCATCTTGCTTCCCAAGGAGCAGCAAAAAGACACTATCTCCATGATGACCTCTTCCGAAGCGCGACTAGAGGAGCCCAAGAGCGAAGAGGAGCTCGATGCAATGTGAGTTAACTTTTCGAGGGCGTGCCTTGACCAACACTGACGCAACCTTCTTTGAAGCACCTACCTCAACGCAACAACTTCGCCTCTCCTCCTCCTCCCGGCAGAACTACGTAACATGATCTTCGAGTACGCCATGTACCATGACATTATCGAAATAAATCTGTATTACAAGCCCTCCAAACGAACCGCCAGAACTCAACCACGTCATGCTGAGCCTCTGCTCTCCGTCTGCCGCCAGATCCACCGAGAGGTCGCCATACTACCCTACAAACTCAACATTTTCTTCATCAGTTTCGAATGCTATGCCGATCTTGGCGAATTTCTGACACAGCGAACGCCAGATCAACTTGATCTCATGGTCAAAGTGATGTGCCAGCTCAGGTACAGCTTTCAAGTGCACGTAGCATCTGCTGCCAAATGGATGGCGAGTCTTAAGAAGATGCTGAAGAAGAAGACTTGAAGGGCGGGAGTAGATGGTAGCGACGGTAGGCGCGAGGTGTGTTGTCAGTTTGACATCGTCACTGCAGGAGGCGGACACGACAGTCTCTTCACCCGGAGTATCCGTGCACAGTGTGCTTCTCTCCACAATGGCGTCTTCCAAGTTCTGTGTGACAGCCAAGCGGTGCAGTAGAAATCTAAAAGACGACTGCGTCACCTTCACCTACCCTTTGCGACTAGCGCGCGGACTAGTCAATACATCTCACACATTCTAATGCTCCTTCCCTTCTACAATCACCTCGTAGCCACCACCAGGTAATATATACAGTTGCCTACTACATACAACCATCACTATACAAACGCCCTTGTACACTACACCTAGGCTCACACATCACACTTGAGGTTTAGTAGCCGATGTTCTGAAATCTACGCCAGACTCCTACACACCACTCTACCAGCTACCCGCACACAGGCGACAGCTTCAGCATGTCTGTCTCCACAGTGCAGCCAGAGACCAAGAAAACAATCGCGCAACAGACCCATCGCACGGATGAGATGTGAGTCAGTGCCTACCTGAGATGAGTCCTCCAAAACTAACAGACTGCTATAGCTTCAAGCGCAACGCAACAACCTCCCCCCTCCTCCGTCTCCCCGCCGAGATACGAAACGAAATCTTCTCCTACGCCATGTCCAACTCCACCATAACCGTAGCCCACACCGTCGCCACCCACAACCAGAGTACCCCCAGCAAAGGACCCTACCCATCCGCCCCCCTACTCTTCGTTTGCCGGCAAATCTACTCCGAAGTCTCTCTCCTACCATACTTACTCAACAAGTTCGTAGTCTTGACAACGCGTTTAAAAGACCTTCAAGTCTTTCTGTCTCGGCGGACACATGAGCAAGTTGAGCTTATGCGGGATGTAAGTTGGGAGTTTAATCTTCCAAATAGCAACACGACTACTGCCACGGATTGTGGGTATTGTGCGAAGTGTTGGCTGGAGTGGTTGAAGAATTACACAAACAACTGTTGATAATGTCACGCAACAAGAAATCCCCCTCATCAAGTTGAGCAACATCTTCGTAGCCAGTTACCGCTGTACGTGACATTGCTTCATCCGCCCGCTGCGATGACGTCCAATCCAAGGCGTCTCCTCGGTCTTACTAGTAATCAAATTCCCCATGGCCTACCCCCCTACCAACCCCAAACTTTACATGTCATAATGAGCGACATCACACGTCAAACCATCACATCAAACCATCACATCAATCATCACACGTCAAGCCATCACATCAATCAACTACTTGCACTCTCCATGAACAGTATCACAGAACCATCGCATTCGCATCTACTAAACCCACACTTTACCAAAACTATGCCATTGTCCGAACAGCTCGCCTGTCTAAGAGAACGCCGGCAGCAAGCGACAAAGCTATAATGATGCCTTTGCTTACAAAAAGTAAAAGAAGGGAAAAACACGACTCTCTCGCCCTCTCCCGTTGATATGGTATCGTATCGCAGAAGCTCTTTGTCGAAAACCTCCAATGCAGAAAGAAACTCCACCACGCCACGTCCCCCACGTACCTCGTACTCTTGCATTCATGCATCGTAAAATCATGCTAACTCCATCTCCACTCCAGCACAGAAGCTACACACCTCTTACTGAGACGCACACTGCACGCGCTCAGCCCCCGGATGCATATCATCATCCTCATCCTCCATACCACCCATACCCCTCGCGCGCTGGCCCTCCCCACCCGCATCAACATCCTCGAGCGTAAAGTCCTCAGTCATAGCATCAGCCGGAGGCATAGACTCCGGTACCTTACGAGGCGGCAGCACAGACTCCAGGGCGCGAATCTGTTCGGGGGACATGGGCCCGCCGTCCTCGTTGTTACCGAGGCGCTCGGGGAACTTGACGTCGAACTGGATGTACAAGTTGCCAAAGTCGTGGTGGCGGTACGACGGCATGCCTTGGCCGCGGATGACCTTGACTTCGCCGGGGGAGATGCATTCGCCGGGGATGATGTCGACGGTTAACCAGCGCTCGTCGAGGTGCTCGATGTGGATCTGGCCGCCGGCCAGCGCGGTCAGGAGATCGATTTCGGCGTGGTAGAAGAGGTCGTCGTCTTTGCGTTGGAAGCGCGCATGTGGTTTCTGCTCGATTTCGAAGACTACGTCGCCGGGTTCTACGCCGGGGAGTTGGTCGCCCTCGCCTCGGAACTCGATCTTGTGGCCGGACTTGACGCCGCGGTCGACGTGGACGTGCAGGACCTTGCGCTCGATTATCGTCTTCTTGCCGTTGCACTGCTTGCAGCGGTCCTTGTCGCGGATGATTTCTCCTTCGCCCTGGCAGTCGGGGCAGACGGTCTGGAAGCGCTGGATCATGGGGCCCATTTGGCGCATCATGTGCTTCATACCGCGGCCGTCGCAGCCAGCGCACTTCTTGACGGCGCCGTCCTTGCCACCTGCGCCGTGGCACTTGGGGCAGATGACGGATTTCTGGAGCGCGAGCTTGGAGACCTTGCCGCGGTAGACATCTTCGAGCGAGACCTTGTGAACGTGCGAAATTGTGCGCGCCTTCTTGGGTCCTTGTTCGCGTCCGCCGCCCATGCCGCCGCCAAACATGCCGCCGAAGGGACCGCCGCCGCCGCCGAAGAACTGTGCGAATAGGTCCTCGGCTGCCATGCCGCCACCGCCGCCCATGCCGCCTTGCTCGAGCCCTTCCTCGCCATATTGGTCGTATATTTGGCGCTTCTGGGGGTCTGAGAGAACTTCGTATGCGTGGGAGAGGTCCTTGAACTTGTCGGCGGCCTCGGGGTTGTGGGCGTTCTTATCGGGATGCCACTTGAGCGCTCCCTTCTTGTACGCCGTCTTTAGTTGTGACTCGGCGCAGTCTGGCGCTACCTGTGGATTGTTAGACTTCCGGTGTTCAGCTATTCGTGAAGATGGGTGTGCTTACCCCCAGGATATCGTAGAACTTTGTGTCTTTGACCATGGTCGCGGCTTGTGGTTGTGTGTTGGAAACGTAGACGAGGGGCTAGCGGGGTCGTAAAAGTCGGGTTGAGGGGCAATAGAGAAAGGTCTCTGGGTGATCTGTGGAGAGCGCGAGTCGCGGTGTCGGGAAGATCTTAAATTAAGTCAGCGTCAAGTCGTCGGGGGCCAAAAGTCGCAGTAGTCGCCCGGTTGCAGCTCAGCCTTGCAGGTGAAAGAAGGCGCGGGTAACTCGTCGAAGTGCTGACACAATGAGCGTAAAGGCGCTTACCTAAAGTCGCCGCGGGGAATCTTCGCGGTCGAGAAGAGAAGAGAACGGGTATCTGACTCGGAGGCAAGGTGCGTGTTCACAGTGTATATTGGGGTGCGTGGGAGGGCGACGCTTGTCGACTTAAAAGTAGTAACCGGGGTGTTGCAAATGCACCGGCTGCGCCGAGCGAGAGAAGATTCCAAACAATTCCATGCCCTTCCACGCTGCCTCGCCAGCCCAAGATTGCCTGAATCCGCTCGTCTGCCTGCCCAAACTACGCAGCAGGCTCCACTCTATCGAACGTCACTGCAAAACCCGATATTCACTATCTCAATGTCTGCATATGGCGAGAGAACATGCGTTTCCCTATTGCGCATTGCTTGGGAAGCTTCGATGAAGTTACGCTATGACCGCTTTTGGCCGAGCCAATCAGCGGAGGGGCGATCAGTCAGGGCTCTTATCGCCGAAGATTGGCGAAGTTCCGGGTGCCGGAAGGGGACCCTTCTTTTGCCTTGCGCCATCGCGCAGCTTCGCCTCAGCCACATGGAGAATTTGATCGCGAGTAAGGCCGAGAAGACGCCTCAGGCACAACGTCAAGGCAGCAGCAACATATACATTTTGGCCAGCATGCGAAAAAGCGGTTTCTAGCATCCATCAACTTTCAGCAGTACAGAATGACATCAGAGTCCAGACAACCACCATCAACCCATCAGCCTAGATCCTCATGCACAAAGTAGTCCACATCATTATCCTTAACTAATCTCTTTTCTACGTCTGACGTCCATTAACACTGTTCCTAACACCCCTACCGTCCCCGTCCCCCGAAAACCCCCCACCCCCCCAGAACCTCCCTCTCCCCCCAAAACAACCAACTCCCCTCCTCCCCCTCCCCATACTTACCCAGTCCCTCTCTCCTCCCCCTCTCCCCAAGTTCACCCCACCTCATCAAAAGATTCCCATCAAGCACACCCCTCGCCCCAGTCCCCGCATCCCACCCCCCATCACCCGTCGCCTCGCTGCCCATTCTGAACGCGCGCGGATTGAGCGAGCAAGGCGAATCGAGCGTGTTGGCGAGGTAAGCCGTCAAATTAGATAAACGGCGGTAGGAATCCTCGGTTAGAGGGGTGAGCAGGGCGAGGGTGCCGGATTGTGTTGTGTGGAGGATTTGGTGGAGGGGAGGTTGGGTGGATGGTGGGGAGAGGGTTGTGGTGTCCATGTCGTCGTCGTCGGTGGCGGCGGGGTTGGACGCGAAGGCATCGGTTGTGGAAGGGAGGGATAGGTGGGATTGGACTAGGTGGAGGGAGGTGGGGAAGTGGCCGGTGTGGAAGGTGGATTTGTGGAGGAGGCGGGAGCCGGCTTCGGATTTGGGGTCTGTGAGATGGATGTGTTAGTTGATTGTTTGGGAGCAGGGTTCTAGAGGCGAGCATGGGAGACGTACTATCTGGATCGAATTGCAGGACTTGCAGGTTCATATCTGCATCTGCGACGATGAGGTGGAGTTGTTGATCAAAGGGCAGGAAGTCGACCGCGATGGTTTCTAAGTTGTGCTTCGAGCGGGAGAAGAGAGACATCTTGTAAGGCTCTTCCTGTTTCGCTATTAGCATCATATCTCATACAGCCGACTCACTGTAGTTGGAGGAGGACTTACCGTGTACCCCGTGAACCACACACCCCGGTATGCATCAGCCATAGCCAACATTCCCGTTCCAGGCAAATTCTTCAAGTCGCTAACATAGCATTGCATGTCCATGAACGCGACAGGAAGCAAAGTACCGTCTTCCTTGAGACCTCGGACCATGCACTTCTGTCCCTGGGCCATGATCATGAAGCCCTGTGTTCCTAGTCCTGAGATGGCGGATACCGCGCCTTTAACTTCATCCTTGACGATGAGCTTGAGGCGCTTGTTGGTCTCCGGACGATCCGGCTCCGGTACAACAGTGATGACTTCGAAGATACGGATGCAACCCTTAGTTGCGAGATCTTCGCCGTGCACAATTGAAGTGCCGACTGCGATGAGGTCTTTGCGTTGGTGTGTTACTTCGCTGACTTCGAGGTTGAGCGTTTCGATGCATAGAATGACTTCCTGTGGATCCAGAATATGTGTGTCGATAATCGTCCAGGACTTTTCGTCTAGTAGTTTCATGACGCCACGCTCAATCTTGGGCTTGAAGCTCATGTCCTCCTTGGGTAACTCATAGTGGTACGTCTCACTGGGATCCAGTTGGTACTCTTCGAACTGACCCGTTCCAACAACGTATAACCCTGCCGGGTGGTAGGCAAGGGCGTGCACCTCCGCGTCCATGGGCATGCGTCGTGTTGCCCATCCGAGGTGACCGTAGTGTGTTTGAGGCGGAAGTTGAGAGATGCGCAATGTGTCAGTGGAATCAAGGTAGGCAAATCCGCGCTGGCAGTTCGATGTGTGGAACGATGTAAGACCCTTGACAGGCTTACCACTAAGACCAATCACGCGTGGTGCGCTTGATGACTCCTTGAAGATGAAAGCTGGGGTTGTGCCTCGCTGGAAGACGGTACTGTAGCCGCAGATATCGCTCACCGCCAAGAGTGTACTTTCGAACCCTTGGTCCTCAGAGCCTGCATCTTCGATGTATCTTGGTATGTGCTGTTGCGACAGCTTGACCCATCGCAGGTTTTGAGTCCAGAGTTCCGAAGCAGATCGTGATGGAGAGTGGAAAGCCTTGTAGATGACGAGGTTATCGCTGGAAGTGCGGATCTGGATATGGTTAGTCGCTGGAGTAACGTGAGTATGATATAATATCTTACGATCAGATGAGGCGACTTTGTAGTCGCGTCTCCCAAGTCCGCTGCCAGAATCTCGGTAATGGTAGCTTTGATGGCGCTCCGCTTAGGAACATAATCCATTGCTAAGACCGGCGGTAAGAAGCTCAACGCCTCAGCAACGTAACACGGCTTCTCCATGTCAGACATGGCAAACACGCGAAGACCACCTTCTGGTGTCAGGAGAAAGGCAAAGACTTCCGTGAAACTGGATGACTTGAACAGACTGGCCGAAAGCCATGTTGTTCCCGTCAGCCCACTCGCCTCAACATCTTCAAGTTCTCCATCGCCGGTAGCCTTGAATATCTTGACACTAGAGTCCTCGCGCAGGATGAGTAGGTAGGGGTCTGCGAAACTGGCGTTGATGACGTTGATCTCGTTTCCGTTCTCTTCGTCTTCCATGGGTAGGATTTGGTCCATATTAAGTTCTAGTCAACCATGTTAGTCTGAGAAGGCTGATAATGTGGACGACATGGCTTACCCGAATCGTACGTCCTGACCTCTGTCCGCATGACCTGGACAACCTTTGTGCCAGCGGCCAGCACACCCACAAAGAGAGTTGAGCCTTCTTCACGCTCAAAATCGCCCTTGTCGGTTTCAGTCAGCTCGTTGCCGTTGACTTCGTAGACCACAGTAGTTTCAGTGCCGTCGTCGATGGTCTTGGAGACAACCAGATACTGGTCATAGTCCACATCAGTAGCCATGTTGGCTTCAGTGTCCTCTCCAAATGCAGCAGTCACATCTCCTGGGGCTTGCTTTCGAGCATGCACAGCCCACACGCCATGCGCTGAGGGAAGCTCTTTGGTCGCGATACTGACCGGGTGAAGTTCGCGGTCAAGAGCGGTGATGGCTCCAGCCGACCCTCTACCTGTGGATAGCATGATCTCGCCTTTGTTCAGAGAATCGGTAACCTTGCCAGGATGGAGGACGGCGGTCTTTATCGGTGCTATACTTGGCAAGACGTCGTGTATCCTGAATGTGTACGTTCCTGGCGCCGTGGGCTCAGATACAGCTGCGGTGATCTTTTGCACCGCCGGAGCTGTATCGTTGTAGAGATCGTCCTCCATATCATCCATATCCTCCTCGTCAGACATGTCCTCGTCGCCATCCGAATCAGAATTCGTCTGCTTGCGTCGCAGTTGAGTGGATGAGCCAGTCCAGCCTAGCATTACTGACTCGCCGTCCTCGCTTCCAACGAACAGTCGCCCTCTGCCGAGATTGCTTGTACATGAAGCGGCAGCTTTGAGGATTTGACCGCCATGGTCTTGGGAGACAGTCTGAATAGTCATTCCAGACACAGTACGGCCGTCGAGAGTGAATGTCAGGATAAGGATGCGCCCGCTGTTGAGCACGATCATCACATCACCCGTGTCCTGCGATAACAGCTCGACTTGGCATCCTTCCAATTGGAGGGCCAGATCTGACTGGTCGCTGAGCGGGAATGATGTGCAGGCCTTGGCAAACTCGTTGACAGCCACGCCATTCGTCTTTCCTCCCTGGTCGACGTGTATAATCTCGTTCCCTCCTACCAACAGAGCACCGCCAATTGGAGATGGCAGCGGTACTACTCTCGTGATGTCGTAGGGCAGTCCGGTGACTGAGAGGAGTGTAGTAGAGGCCTTTTGTTCGAGATCGAGTGTGAAGACGGAGTAGGTGAGGATGTCTTTTCGGTGGGCGAGTAATGACGGGACGGTGGCTCGCGAGGCAGCGACTATGCCAAAGGTGGGTTCGCGGTACTCGTGCAGAAAGGCGAGGTGGACGGGGTGTGTAAGGGTAGGGTCGAGGTTGGTGAGTGGGAGGACGAAGGAGGACGAATACGGCGTCTTCTTCTCGCCATCCGCCTGCTCAGCCTTGGTCTCCTTGGGAGCCTCAGCATCGGAATCATAGTCATCTTCGACGAGATCACGCTGGCGAAAGGGCAGAATGGCGAGGTTGTGGGTGCCGAACTTGAGGGCGGCGCATCTGCTGCTGGGGTCTGCCGTCAAGAAGTTGTACGTGTCTTTGAGATCAGCGGACCAAGGGGCAATGCCGGGCAAGTCTGGGTTCTCATAGTAGTGTATTGATATTGTATGGAGGTTGTACGTCTCCGGGTCCCACTCCACCAAACTGAGCTTTGCATCCCGAAACGCCACCAGCAGCGCCTCGCCCTTTGACTTTGTGTTGAGCGCTTTCACGCGCGCCAGCGATATGACGGTGCCGGCGAGGGGGAACTCGCCCACCAGCACCAGCTTGGCCGTGCTCTCGGTGCGCTGCAACGGCACGTCGGCCGCCTCTGTGTCGAGGTTGGCCGCGGCATTCTCCGACTCGTTTCCTCCGCCCGGGGTGACTTCGGTCGTGGTCGCCTTGAGCTCGAAGATCTGGAGCAGCGAGTTCTTTGCGACGACTAGGTTGTTTGACCTAGAGTGCACGAAGGGCAGGCTGATGGCATGGCTGACGGCGGTGGGCGGGGCTATCTCAGTGTAGCACTGCATGGTGGTGGTCGAAGGTCGCTGCCACACTTCTCATGGCAGTCGTGCGTGGGTGGGGCGGGATAGCTCAGCGCGAATTCGTGGTGTTGACCGACCTCGGGAGGTCGCGTCAAAAGAGCTCATGCGCGATTCTGTCTAGCGTGTTGTGTTGGAGCTCCAGCCCGGGAAGGTGCGACCCATGCTAGCTGTTCTGGGCAGGATCGAAGCAGGGTTCTGGCCGCTAGACGTCATTCCAAACAGCGACGGCTTCTACCTGGAATCCCCTCTTCTCTCCTCCAGCGATAGCAACTGCTGTCCACGGGTATCAACATGGCGCTGATACAGACCTCTCTCATCTGGGTCGCCTACGCCGTCGCCGTGGGAATCCTCTTCCTCATCGCGTCCACATTCGTCTATGTCTACCAGAAGCCGCGCGATCGCGCCGCTGCCGTTACCATTGTCTGCATCTTCACCACTCTGGCGCTGCTCGCAACCGTCCTACTCATTCCCGTCGATGTCGCTCTCGTCTCGTCTACCTCGAGATCCAGTCTAGGCCGCAAGAAAGATTGGGCGACACCGGAGAAGGTCGACAGCATTGTCTACACTCTGCGCATCGTCTACTACACGCTCTACTCGCTCGATGCGCTTCTCTGCCTTCTCGTCATCCCTTTTACCTACTTCTGGTACGAGGAGTACGATGAGGACGCGGCTGAGCACGGCGAGCAGACCGCTGGCCAGCGCATTGGTGGTGCTCTCAAGTGGACTCTCGGCTTCCTCATCTTTGTAGTCGCAATCTTCCTCGTCGGCTTCTTCGTGCCATTCGCGAAGCAGGCCAAGGATGACAAGCGTCTAGACCTCGACTACTTCAAGCATCTTCTCTCGGAGAACCGTAAGTAGCGACTTCCATCATTCGTCGACATGTCGACTAACTTCATGAGATGGCGAACGCGCTCTATCCTTCGGCCTCGGCTTCCTCATCACCGTCGGAACGGTCCTCTTCGTGCTCTACACCGGTGCTGGTATGGCCCTCCTCCCCGTCGCCATGATCAAGTCCGCGCCATCCGTCTCAGCCCCCACGCTCGCCGCAAACACCGCATCCCAGCTGGAGAACAACCGCGAGCGCCAGAGACAGCTCGAAGGTCGCAACGAAGGCAGCGAGGGCGGACTGGACAGCAGGGACAGACGCGAGCTGGAAGCCCTCGTCCGCGAAGAGCGCACCCTCATCCGTCGCGAGCGTCTCGCTGCCGAGTCAAGCGGCGAGGACCGCCATTGGATCGTCAAGGCCTGGATCAAGACCGAAGCCTTCTTCCGCCCGCTGAAGCTCATCGGCGGCCTCATCCTCATGGTCTTCGCCCTCGTCATCTTCGCCAGCATGCTCATCACCGGCATCGACAAGGCCAAGAACTCCATCTGCGGCGCCCACTGCGGCTACATCCTCGGCCACATCAACATCTTCCAGCCGCTCAACTACATCCTCGTCAAGTCCGCCAAGGTCTTCCCCATCGACTATGTTATGTTCCTTCTCCTCGTGCTCTTCTTTTTCTCCGCCTCAGTCGTCGGTATCGCAACCGCTGGCATCCGCTTCCTGTGGATCACCATCTTCAAGATCCGCAAGGGACATACTTCGCCCCAGGCACTGCTCATGGCTACCGTTCTCCTCACTCTCATCACCCTCGCGATCAACTACTCCGTCGCCATGGTTGTCGCACCCCAATACGCGACCTGGGGCCCGCAAACCTACTGCGACATGAACACCAACAGCCTAGACGAACAGCCCGACTGCACCGAGCACAAGGACCTCATCAAGGCTTGCAGCGAACTTGCTACCAACCCCGCTGCGCAGCAAGTATGCACGCCCTCTGTTCTCAGCACCTTCATCAACCGCGTCACCATCAACTTCCCCTTCTTCGGTGTTGTCCTCTTCTGGGCTCAGTTTGCCTTTTTGGGTGTTTACCTCATCGTCTTCTTGACTACGCTGTTCAAGGCGCCTAGTCTGGACCAGGAGCAGATTGACCGTGATCTTGAGGAAGAAGAGGAGGAGGGTCTGCTGGCTAGCACTGGACGTAGGTTTGGTGCTGCGTGGAGTGATGTTACGGGTCGTGCCAGGAAGCCCGCGGGCTATGGTGCGACGGATAGGGATGAGAGGATTCAGTAGGTCGGAAGTGTTGGGATGTCTCAAAAGTGGGTGTAAATTGTTTTGTGAGGAATGGAAGGTAATTTGCTATGGGTTATGCGTGGGATGGTATACATGTCTTTTGGTCTTTCATGTTTCGGTTCAAGTTGTTTGCATTTCTCCGTCTTGTCTCTTTGGTTCGTATGATACCTCATTTTAGCGTTTAGCAAGTCTGCGAATACGTAACAGTATTTTATACTTGCAATTTCTCTTATTCGTAAGAGTATCTTTTCTTTAAGGTCGTCGATGTTGCTGAAGTCGTGAGTGGCTCGTTTCGCTCTGCGTCATCGCAGTACCATGGGATGAAGTGGATGGCAACCAAGGCGGTCACCGCGAATAGCCAGTGAGCGAGACATGACTTTGTACATATATATATCCTGAGTCCTGCCTCCTCTACTCTTCTACTCACCCTCTAGGATTTCCTTCTTCAGTTTCTGACACACTTCGCCTTCGTACCTAAACATCAACGTCAAGTCGCCATGGCCAAAGCCAAGCGCAAGCGCAAGCGCGCCTCAAAGCGTCCGCGTACCTCCTCGCCGGTCAAGAAGGAATGCTCCAAGGAACTCCAGGGTCCGGCTGTAGCTCTGCCTGAAGCTCCTCACCAGCAAGATCATCCAGTTCAGCACATTCCGCAAGACGTTCCTCGCAGTCCCTGTCCACGCGAACTAATGTGAGTTCTTCATCTTAGTAACTGCACACGTAACTGACAGAGTGTTTAGCAGCATTGCCAATGCCGCTAACTCGCCACTGCTCCGTCTTCCCGCCGAATTGAGGAACGAGATCTTCGCCTATGTCTATACTGACGCGGTCTATCACGTCGGGCTTACTGACTATGGTGGTGAACCACGTGCCAACCTAAGGGGTTCGGAGTCGTACCTGGAGAGATGCGAAGTCCACCTTTCTCTCGTATGCCGCCAGGTGCATGCCGAAACAGCTCTACTACCGTATGAGCTTGGTTCCTTCAGTTTCAGGTCACTGGGGTGGTGTTCTCACGTGGCGATAGTGAGGATGAGAAGTGTTCTGGAACGACGATCGCCAAGGCAGCTTCATGCGCTTGGTAAAGTGACGCTCTGGCGATATCCATACAATCGTCAGCGCTTCTGGGCACAGACAAGGACTGCCGCATGCTGGCTCGCGAAGCTAGATGGGATGGTCGTCGCCTCTGACGTTGAGATGTACTCTGGAGTACCCTTGCACTTCGACATTGCCGGTTTCGGTCCATCTGATTCCAAGAGGACGTGATGCGGAGTGGGTAATCGTCTTCTTCATAGGAGTTGTACCTAGCAATATTGGCAGCTACACATCTTTATACTCAGCATGAGCGCATAGTCTTGCATTGACTGCAGCTGTCAGCTCGGTACTGCTTTCGCATTTCAGGTGGGTCGGTACTCTTCCCGGCGTAGTAATGTGTTTGTATCTAGTGACGTCACCTGTTTACAGATGGCTGTCTGATGTGGAAGCTGCGACTCTTATGCCGGCCGGCTCAGATTAGAAGTCACTCTCACTTTGATTGGTCAGTCTAGCTTGGCCGATCTTCTCGACCCCTGCTTCTGTTGTACCCTTCACTCTTACCCTATTTCCATCGAAAAACCAATCGCAACTCGAGATGGCCAAGCGCAAGCGCCCAACGACCCCTCCCGCTACCACGCAGTCTGCGAAAGCAGCACGAGACGACAGGGCATCGCGTCGCGCAGCTGCTTAAGACATTCGCGACCAAGCTCGTCGGGATCGAGTGTAAGATGCAGCACTTATTTCAGCAACGTAGCTAACAGTATCTAGCACCACGCTCAATGCTGTCAACTCGCCTCTGCTTCGACTCCCGGCTGAGATTAGGAACATGATCTTCGCCCACGTCTATATAGGCATATTCTACTTTTACGACGAAGGTCCTGCGACAAAGCCCTCCGATCAATATCGCTTTATGGCCTTCGATCGATGGCTCGAGCGGCGGACATCAGACAAATTACCTCTCACCTGTCGCCAGATGCATGCTGAAACGGCTCTACTACCCTATTCGCTCGGTAGCTTCCGATTCGAGGGCGAAATGTTGGTATACCGAAAGCTCTGTGACCTGAGAAGATTTTTGGGAAGGCGAACGAGTGAGCAGATCGATGCGATGGCTAACGTGTACCTCTCTGAGTGGTCAGAAGCGTTGGATTGCTATTGGTACCAACAAAACACTGCTGCGTACTGGGTCGCCAAGTTGAAAATCTTCTCAGCAACTTACGCCAAGATGACCCCAATGGAATGTTATCTGTTCGATATCTCTTCTCTCGGACCATCTGATGATCGGGCGAGGCTTTCAAAGACCGAATAGTTCCTTTCTTCATAAGCGTTCCTGTATCTATTCGCTGAGACGACTGCATCCTCTCCGGTCACTGCAACAACTCAAATTCCATCCTCTTGTTCAGGTCATGATGAACTCATGCGAATCAAGAAGATTAATGAGCTTGATAGTATTTGAGCCACTGCATCTTCAGAGAAGCTGGTGATCGAAAAAGATACACGATGACTCTTCGGTAGAATATCCCTCCACAACCATTCCGAGTGTCGTACTTTTCATCTAAGGATCAGGATTTAGACAGTCAGAGAAGCATGGAGCCTCAAAAGCAGATCGTGATTGAAGGTCTGCGCCAAGTTCGCGACCCAGAACGCCCCAGTCTTCTCAATCACCTCGTGAGATAGAGATGCGTCATCCCGATATCCATCGAATGTCAAACTTGAGATTGCGCCAATTTGCTGTTTTGTCCTCCGATTCATGAACAGGTCAAGTGCGTGCAGATGATAGCACAGGGAATCGTCCTCGTCCTCGCCCCGGATATCAAACGACCCAAGACTGTATGGAAGCAAAGCGGTTTCTGCGTGAACTTGGCGACAAACACGAAGTAGGTTAAGATCGCGAAGTGTGTGGGCACCGGACTCGTTATTGATCTGCATACCGACAACGTCGCCATATGGCCAATAGTCGTCGGCAAGACCGTACTCGACACCACGGAAGACCCAGCCGAAGATCATGTTCCTGATCTCACCTGGGAGGCGGAGTAGAGGAGAGTTGATAGCGTTTGACTTGTGACTATACGACACTGTTAGCAAGATATCTATCAACGAAAGGTTGTAAATCTTACATATCGTCGCGCTCAGTCTCAGAACGATGCCGAGCACGGATCCGAGTCATAGCCTCTCGAATGATACGGTTGTCGTTAGCATCCCCATCTAGCTTCTGCTTTTTTGCCAAGGCGACGGCTGAAGGCGACAGAGCGCGCTTTCTGCCGCGGTCCATGATCTGCGCTTGTAGAATTTGGAGAATGGAAGTTTCAATTGATGGTGAGATGTAAAGAAAGAAGAGATGAGGGAGAGATATCGCTGTTTAAATACTAGTGAGGGGACGTGCATGCTGAATACTCAAGGTAAAGGCTGATCTCGATGTATGTTGGCCGTTTTGAAAACGTGGTCACCTCACCTTCGAGATCCGACAGCCGGCTGTGGATAGACGATGTGCACTCAATTGTACTGAAAGTGGGTGAACGATGAGCATGCTACCTGTTCCACTTTGCGCACTCATACAGCGGTAAGAACTAGACAGCCGTATGACGGCACAATATGCAAGCTGCCCCGGTGTTCCAATTTGAATTTCGCACTCACCTCGCATGGTAACCCAGCAACGGGTCAACGACAATAGCGCGCCTGCCTCATTCCAGCCTTGGCAGAGGCTCTTGCTCTCTCACTCCCGCACTGCTCTCGCACTCCCGTTCCACCGCCACACTCCTCGACTCCTTCGACTGCACTCTCTCGACGCTCACTCACAAGATCGCCATCAATGTCTTCAGCACTCAAGGCAAATCAAATCGCAGCCGGTCAAAAGTGGAAAGCACACAAGCGTGACAAAATGTGAGTCTTCCCACTTCGCAGTGGGAGTTTCATGACTGAAAATATCCTGTAGTACCGAGCTCAACGCGATCCAGTCTCCGCTCCTCCGTCTACCCGCCGAGATCAGGGAGATGATCTACACAAATGTCTTCCGCAATGAGATCTTCGAGCTTGATCAGAATCTCAAGCCTGATGTCGAGGCGTGGATCCTCAACGGGGCTGTTACACTCACACCTCACGATACCGATTCGCATCCTCAGAGATACCCAGGCATGGAGCTGCTTCTTGCTTCTCGCCAAATCTATCAAGAAGCCGCTCTACATCCTTACAAGCTCGCAACATTCGACTTCGGTGTCTCATTCAACTCCGGCCGCCTTGTTGGAATCGGTCCTAAGCATATAGCTATGAAGTTCTTTCTGAAGGAGAGATCAATGGCGCAAGCTGAGGTTCTTGCCAGGATGCAGGTCTGTGTGAGTGAGAGACAATGGGCTCCTCAAAGAGCTTTAGCGAGCATGGTGACGGCGAACAGGAGCACGGGGAGCATGAGGACGGGAGACGTTGCATACTGGGCTGCAAAGTTGGGCTGCCAGGACTTCTTCTCTTAGCTGTTCGAAAATATCTTGTTAAGGCCACGAGATCATAAATCACAACGACGGCGATGATGAAACTTCTACCAGTAGCTGTACTGTCTTTTAAGAGCATATCTTGTACTGAGCAAGGCTTCCACAATACACTCTCGACACTCTTCTTGCTCTTTGTGCACATCACAGCAGTCGAGGTGCGACAGAGTACTGCTGGTTCGTGAGCCCTGCGGCAATAAGACGTTCGGGCGTCAGAGCGGTCGTTTGCAATGACGTATTCTCAAAATGGCAACTGCTATGAGGTTCGGACTTACCTTAGTCACCCAGCAACCACAACAACAACACGACTTGCTCTTTACATCACCATACTTCATCCGCACGCTTTACCATTGCCGCTGCACCCAGTTTCGTCCATACTGCGCCCACAGCGCCACCTCGTCCCAGCGCATCCAGTCCCCGCAGGCAACAAGATGGCCGACGGAAGTCCCCACGAAGCTGTAGCGGAGGTGCACCTTCTACAAGATGCTTCTCGCCGCGACTTGATGTAAGTCTGCTCCTACTCATGCCCATTGGCTCTGTGACTGACTATCGATGCCAGAACAGAACTCAACGCCGCCCAGTCGCCGCTTCTTCGTCTTCCCGCTGAGATCCGAAACGCGATCTACACCTTCGTGTTCAGTGATCAGGTTTACAGATACGATGTATCAGGCAACAACGACTCCTCGATCATCTGTCGCGCTGAGTATCCGTGTCTTGGTCTGCTTCTCGCTTCTCGACAAGTCCACCATGAAACCGCCTTGCTTCCCTACGAGCTGGCAACCTTCGTCTTCGAAATCAAAGAGCTATGGAAACCTTCAGAACTACACACATTCGCGACAAAGAGATTGAAAGCGCAACTTGCAGCACTTGGTCTAGTGGAGGTTGTGTGGCGGAAGAGCAGACGGCGTGTGTCTGCAGCCGACTTCTTGACGGACTACGATGACGACTTGTTGGTCGATGGAGGACTCTGGGGTGATTGGTTCCACAATGTACTCTGCGCGTAGCAATCTTGTGCATATATTGGCAGAGGCACTTGCCGGAGCGGATGTTATTCAAACAGAATGGTTCAGTACCTTCAAAAACCTCTTTGAAGTATACTTAGCCTTGAGTGTTTGCAATAGAACAATTTCCTGATGCATCTACTATGAATAAATAACTACGTTGGGGTATCGATAACAGATTAAGGGAAGAACCATGCCATCTGTGAAAGTCGACGTCGCATTGGATGCGAAAGCTCCCCTCACTGTATGTGTCTTACCGAAACAGCCTAATCCGTAGGTGGACGTGCCCTTTCCCCATGACGCACGGCTACCCAGCGCCACGACAACGCGACTTCCTCATTGTAGCCTTGGCGTATTTTACTACCAGTGACACTCCCGCACTTCTCTCACGCTCTCATCTTACATCTACTCCACATCCCACAGTCTCACCTACCGCGCTCGCACACAACCATCTCGTCGGCCATGTTTCGGACCTCTTTCGGGATACAGATGCTTCACTGCGCCCGCCGTAGGGCTCGCCGTCTCAAGGCCGCGGCTCGCAAGCGGCTTCTCCAGGAACGTCAACGTGCTCGGCTGGAAGAAATGTAAGTCTCCCTTGTAATGATTGCTAGGTCTATATGTAACTGATCTGGTAATCTAGCTATAAGCGCAACGCTATACAATCTCCACTCCTCCGCCTTCCTGCTGAAATCCGAAACCTGGTGTATCACTACGTTTTCTGCGATGTAGTTGCTAATCTGGACGAACACTCCTGGTATTCTTACCAGGTTGCTGTTTGGAAGTTCTTCGGCGACAACGGTTTGAAACTACTTAACGTCTCTCGTCAGATCTATCAAGAAACCGCGCTTCTTCCGTACAAACTCGCAACATTCAAGTTCGGCCTCAGTAATACCTCGTGTTACGGAAACAAGCGCAATGCGATAGAGGGGTTCATGGAGAGGAGATCGGATGTTCAGATCGAGGTGCTCGGCAATTTGGAGCTTTTATCATACTACAATGGATATGAAGGCGTCAACTTGACTGGGACCGGTCCCTACTGGGTTGGAAGATTGAGTGAAGGGGACTCTATTCTATTGATGACTGTGGAGAAGTTACTCGAACCCTTCGGTTCTTGAGTCGCGGGTGGGACTTGCTAGCCACGTTGTATGTATCTTTTCGGAGCGGTTTAAATCGGAAGCAAGAACAGTCCTTAGCTTGATGCGGGTTCGACATGACTGCCCCATTTTGCACTTTGCGGGCGCTTTGGTCACACAGAAAGGAAAGCGCATCTGCCTGTATGCCGCCTTAGCAAGTCTTGTTCCAGATGTCTACTCTTTCTCTTCTCCTACGCTAGTCCGCTCCTACCGCGCTCGCCCAACTTCCTTAGGCCTATCCGCCTCCTGCGCATACTATCTCGCCCGCACATCCCGCATCGCCCCCAATGACGTGTCCCAAAGCTCTCACCCCGCCTCAAAAGCGCGCTGCGCTAGCTTCCACCGACGCACCAGATACCAATAAGCAGCGTACTTTGGAAACTCGTGAGCCGGAACCTTCTCATCACCCGGCCGTAGACAACGAAATGTTTGTTCAGCGTCGCGCAACTGCTGCGAAACATATCACTGACGAATCGTTGCAGTACCGAGCGTAACGTCGCAAATTCTCCGCTCCTTCGTCTTCCCGCGGAACTTCGCAATATGATATACGGCCGCGTTTTCGACAACATTACCTACAACCTGTATATGCCGTACGGAGACTACCCATTGTGCGAAAGCTCATTCCAAGAGGCAGGCATGGGGCTGATTCTGGTATCCCGTCAAGTCCATGACGAGACCGCCTATCTTCCTTACGAGCTCAGCGCATTTGATTTTCTGGTCTACGACGCCAACAAGAGTCGATGGAAGTCCGATGTGAGCAAGTTCCTCGCTAAGCGTTCCGAAGAACAGATCAAAGCTATGTCTTGTCTGATGCTACGCCGTTACTCCCATGAAGAACAGGCATTTGCGATGGGGACTGGGTTATACTGGGTCAAGAGGCTGAAGATTTAGAAGTATCGATCCATCGTGCGTCGTCCACAAAGTACTCGCTAGTATCTACTAGACTTTATGGGCGAAGATCGGAGCAGTCAGCAGGTCCTTGTAGCAGTCGCTTCTCACAAATCAATTTGATGCGCATCAACACCGCTGTTCAGTATCAATCGCATTTCATCTTTGAGCTATCACAGCCCACACTGGAAGCTAGTAAGAAACATAAATTCCGTAAACAATCAAATACGTAGCAACGGATGATGGATCTGGAGAGCCGTGACATGCACGGTTCATCTGGCATATGTATCATCAATTCGGCAGGCAGTCTCACACGTCAGAGTAAAACGCGGGAAGTAGACCTGCTCTAAGCCAGATGGTATATCCTTTCTTCTGCTCGCGTTTCGGGAAAGGGCACATTGCTGGTGGAAAGGTATGCTTTTGGCATGACGCGTTCTCAACTGATCTGACTTGAAGTTATGGCTTGATGTGGTGTCCTAGCAACCAAGGTGCAGGTGTTTACATATCATCTTAGCGAGCTCTCGCACACTCCGCCACCTTGCACCTGCACTGTTAGACTCCCTTCACTCACTCACTTCGCAACATCGCCGTTGTTTCAAGCGCACGTCAGCATGCCGTTGCCTCCAGCTGAGGCGCCCTCATCGAAGAAGCAGCGCGACGATAGGGCTTCCCAGAGAGCTGCGGTTCGAGATCAAGCCCCGCACAAGCAAGGTCTTCGCAATCAGGCTCGTCGTGATCAAGCGCTGCTTGAAAAGACGCGTCGGAAGAAGCCCGCTGCCGCCAAGGGCTCTCACCAGAAGGCGCTCCGCCGAGACATGCAAGTCCTCAGATTCACTCACCATGTTCAATAGCTAATGCGTCGCTTTAGCACCAGGCTCAATGCCGCCAATTCCCCTCTTCTTCGCCTTCCCGCCGAACTCCGCAACCTCGTTTACGGCTACGTCTTCGAGGACAATCGATACGAGCTCGGTGGTTACCTATTCACCGGCAAAAGGCCCGAAGAAGGGAACACACTTATCTGGCGAAAGTTGGAAACCAACGCTCTTGGTTTACTCCTTGCTTCCCGTCAGCTTCATGCTGAAACCGCGTTACTTCCTTACAAGCTCGGCGTTTTCCATTTTGAGTTTGAGGAACCCGACTTCGATGAAGATGAGTGGTATGAGGAGGTACTGCAAGATTTCTTCGGTGCTAGGTCCCGAAAGCAGATAGCTGCAATTGCTACAATGCAAGTCAGCACAGAGCAGATGTATGGCACCATGTGGGAAAAGACTCAGACTGGGGTTGAATGGGCGCAGGAATTCCAAGGTTGCTTGCGTGGTGATGCGTGGTGATTCAGAAGAGTGCTATTCAGGGGACAGTATACCTGAGCTCGCATGGATGTCATGAATCGGATCTTTTCCTGGGCCACTTTTGTCAGGACTGGAGAGCGACCGTCTGTTCATCTCGACTCGCATCAAGATACGCCGGGAAGAAGGCTCTTCGAATTAGTTTTGCAGGCAGCCGAGTAGCAACACAAACTGCACGTGCTTTGGTCGCTTTGGGCAGAGTTCTCCCAACAGTGCATGGTCTTGTATTGACAGCATCTCTTATCGGAGGAGAACCGATTGAATGAGCGCATTTTAAGTTTGTGGCAGTTGAGACACGCTGCTTTCGCTCTGCGTAATCGTAGTATTGTCCAATTAAGTGGGCCTCGGTATGGTAGCCTACTAGCGAGCTCTCGTAGAATGTACTATCTCTACTCTACACTCTTCTACCACGTCTCTCACCTCAACCCCACTTCGCTTCGCACAACTTCCAACACCTTGAGCGCTCACCGTCATGGCGTCTCCAGAGCGCGGGGAAGAGCCTCGTGTCGGCGCATCACCTACCAAGGACAAGACAGAACGCGATCGTCGAGCTCAGCGCAGGACAACGGTGCGTGAGCAAGCTCTGCGCGATCAGCTTCTCAAAGAACAAGCTCTTCAAATTGAAGCTCGCTGTGCTAAGATGCAAGTTCCCTACCTCTCAGACTGTATGCAATCATGGGTAGCTAATAAGATGTCCCAGCACTGAAATCAACGCAGTCAACTCGCCACTCCTTCGTCTTCCGGCCGAACTCAGGAATGGAATCTTCGCCTACGTCTTCAGCGACAACGTGTACCTGTTCAATGGCCCCAATGCGTATCGCGACAAGACCACTTCCATAACTTCATTCGACGAGAACAACCTGGGCGTGCTCGTTGCGTCGCGCCAGCTGCACGCCGAGACAGCCCTGCTTCCTTATCAACTCGCCTTCTTCCATTTCAAGTTCAGAGTTTCCAAGGTCGAATGGTCATACTGTGTGGAGAGGTTCGTGAAGAACAGAACTAAAGAACAAGAGCTGGTTCTGGACAAAAACATGATGGTCAGCCAGTTCGGGAAGTACGCAGGAGGTCATCGATACTACCATGGCACATCAGCTTGGGTCAATCCATATTATATGGAAAGGGAACTAGAAACATATTCGAGTTGGGGCCCCGACGAACAGTTGCTCGCGGTCAGCGATGCGGGTATGCAATAACCCAGTGTAGTGCCGCAAAGAGAGAGTGGCAGCATCTTCTATCAAGGTGCTGTCCGTAAAGACGCAACGAGACAGAAGGGAAACGAGAAGTATTCTTTCGCCGGTCATACATTAAGTACTTGTTTTAGCTTGTCGAAGTGGCGTACCAAGACTACAGCAGACAGAAATCGAATCAGTGTAGTCTATTCACCATTCGACCATTCGGCCAACGCACACTATATACCCTCGGCTGGTCAGGGAATTATGTTTGCAAACAGTGAGTCTCTTTCTCAACGTATGATTATTAACACAACGCAGCCGAATATAAACGGCAGTGTGACAGTGAATCACAAAGGACTCACTCTGAATGATCGCTCTACTGTGCGCCTTTCTATGCCACTTTGACAATATTCTGTACACTACTTCTACTCTACCTCCTCTCCTCTCCTTCAACCAGTACTCTGCCCACTGACACATCAGCCCCGAACGCAGCACAACATGTCGTCTTGGAGATTGCGCACCCCCCAGGATTCGTTCTACAACCGAGTCTACGCTAGACCCGCGACGTACGCGTCATCCCGCCCTCTTGAAGACACCCACACTCCTCAATGTCGAGCTCGTCGCGACAAGATGTAAGAGCCTCAATCCCTAATCTCACGAATGCAAAACTGATAAACTACGTAGAAGCGAGCTCAACGCAGTCAACTCACCCCTCCTCCGCCTACCCGCCGAGCTTCGCAACACAATCTATACCTACGTCTTTAGCAGCACAGCCTGCGGCTTTGTAGACCATAACACCGACAGGGACTTCGATCCCGGTCAGATATTCTCGTTCCATAGGTGCAATTTCGGCTTAGTAGCCACATCTCGTCAGCTCTACGCTGAAACCGCGTTGCTTCCATATAAACTTGGGTTATTTCAATTTTTTCTCCACCATCCGAGAGCCCCGTGGGAAGTTTATGTGAGGGCTTTCATCGGCAGGAGATCAGAGGAACAGCTCAGAGCTATGAGCGAG
Source organism: Alternaria hordeiaustralica (assembly GCF_023758085.1). Taxonomy (NCBI): domain Eukaryota; kingdom Fungi; phylum Ascomycota; class Dothideomycetes; order Pleosporales; family Pleosporaceae; genus Alternaria; species Alternaria hordeiaustralica. Next base: position 203,487 of record NW_026056801.1, on the reverse strand, counting down.
GAGTTTGAAGTCTGTGGATATGATCCTGAGACCAGAAACGATAGGCCATATTGGGGTACTGGGGTGCAATGGGCTGACGCATTCGCTAAGAATGATGTGAAGGCATTGTGTCCGGAATGGTATAAACGAAGAATAGGGGAAATCTGAGACCGTTAGGAGAGCGTCCATGTATACATGCGGTGGTATTCATCGAGTTACAAATCTATGGGTATTCTGGCCATTGCAGTTGGTCACTACATTAGCATCTTACCTTTCAATCAAAGGCATGTGAGTATACACTGATGCGAATGCTCATGGTACTTGATTCCTCGGCGGACGCAGTTCATCTCTTCCTTAAGTCTTGCTGTGTGAAACATTACATGGCGACCGGAGAACTGTAATGAAGGGTCAAATCCGATATAGATCTCCGGATGAGCGACTCAAGGCGGTGGTGCACCCTGCCCTCCGCCGGCAGCTAGTCAAACAACGCTAGCCGCATTCAACAAATGGACCGCCCAGTTGCTCTCACCTTCTACGACGCAGCCTTGTCGCAAGATCACCTCGCTTTCTGCAGCCCAACTCCAATTCATCATGGCACCACGAAAGCGCAAAGCGCCATCCCCGGCGACTGCAGCATCCGCAAAAGAGATTCGAGACGAGAGAGTTCGTCGAAGGGGCGTGATACGGGATCTAGGTTCACTCGATCGGCTGTAAGTACCATAACAAGCTCTACTACTGGTTTGTCTGACAATTGGTACAGCACTGAGCTCAACTCCATTAACTCACCTCTTCTTCGCCTTCCGGCCGAGCTTAGAAGCATGATCTTCACCTACGTCTTCAGCGGCGAAGAGCACCTTTTCAGTGGACGCCGAGGCTACCTTTTCTCTTATGCAGGATCGTTTACGCTATCGGACATGAGTCTCCTCCTGGTCTCACGTCAAGCCTACGCTGAAACAGCCTTGCTCCCATATAAGCTCGGCACGATCCGTTTCCTCTTCGATCAATACTACCAAATGGACCAGCGGAAGCAGAGCATCGAGTTCTTCCTGATGAATAGATCAGTCGAACAGATCAAAGCGATCGTCAGTCTAGAGGCTTGCGAGGAGGAGGAGGAGGAGGGAGACCCTTTTCCGGTGACGGACACTGGGATATGGTGGGCCGAGAAACTAGGTGTCTGGCAACTTCGCCAGAAGGTTCCCGGAAAGACATGATGGTACAGCACAGGCAACATGAATTGGATCTTATCTGGACTGTCTGTGTCAGGACGAGAGAGCGACCGTATGTCTGGAATGGGAAAGCTTCGGAGCGAAGGAATGGGGTAGCGAAGAATAGTGAAACCTGGCAAATGTAGATAACACGCCTTGCCCTCTATTGCCGCTCTCAGCAGCCACTAGCTTACTAGAGAGTGTTGCGCCTATACAAGTCTAGCAGCCTGCTCCCAACCTACTTCTCCTTCCCTGCTCATCAACCGACCAACTCGCTTATATTGCACCACACGCAGCACAACGCACCTAGATCACACGAACACGCTCAGCAATGCCTTCTCCTCTCGACGACCAGTCCACATCGAAGGAGAAGCGCGACGAGAGCGCTCACGACGGGGCTGCGACTCGAGATCTCCGCGAGCAAGCTCGTCGCGAAGAGATGTAAGTCACCCAGCTTGCCGAGTTTCGAGAATTGATGTAACGTTTGTAGCACCGAAGCCAACGCTACCAGCTCGCCTCTTCTCCGGTTACCAGCCGAGCTACGCAATACGATCTACACCTACGTATTCGGCGATAACAAGTGGATATTCGCCGACTGGGACCGTATGAGGGGAAGCAACTCATTCAAGAAGAGCAATCTGGGGTTACTCCTTACCTCTCGCCAGCTTCATGAGGAAACTGCCTTACTTCCATATATGCTTGGAAGGTTTGTCTTTAGAAACACATTCGGAGGAATCGAGATGGGAGACGATCGAGTGGACGAATTTCTCGAAGGTAGATCCGAGGAGCAGCTTGCAGCAATTGGTAGGTTGGCGGCCATGCGGTTTGATAAGAAACGCGGTAGATACGCATACACTTCTGGGACAGGAGTATACTGGGCAAAAACGCTGGGATTGACTCGGGAATAGTAAGATATCCGGTTGCTAGCCTCGTCTTTGGCTGGATGTATCCTTCCCTGGACTGTGGGTAGGGCGGTGAGGATACTCATCGAGGTATCCTCTGAGCAGCGACGTCGGCATGCCTGATGCATTAGCGGTCAATACTACACCCACTTCACATACCCGTTCTCCCAATGACTTGACCATGCGTGCGCACATTGTGCACTCTTCAAACGCCAGATGGGCGGCGGTGAGGTGAATATTCCGCTTCACATCTCCGCAGTGACGCTCCCGATTGGCCAGAGCGGCGCATTCCTCTCGCACCTGCGCGCGCACTCAGGGCCCTCACCGTGAGTGGCCATGCATCGGGTGACGCGTGTGAAGGGCGCGCATCGACGCGTTTTGTTGTTGTTTTCTTCTCGTTCGCGTTCCGAGTTTTTGACTTCCTCTCACCACCACGACCACTCACTTTCGTGTCGGCGGCCAACTCTTTCCACGCGGGTGTTCTTCGACTGTACAGCTTTGCCAGATTAATTGTACCCCTTACGACACTTGTACACCTCACCCTAGAGCCTACATCGACGTTGTACGAGGTGCACATCCGCTCGAACCCACCACCGCCATGGCGCCAGCTACCGTCTCGACGCCGCAGAAGCGCAAAGCTTCACTCTCGCACGCCTCGGCCTCGGCTAAGCGTACTCGATCCGTCTCGATATCCGTCAAGGTCACCCACACGACCGCCGATGATGGTCCCGGCAGCCCAGATCTCCCTGTCGTACTCAAAAACCCACAAGCGTGTCTTGGTGGCATACCGGAAGAACTTCTCCTGAAGATCATGGAGCATGTAAAGGAAGTCGGCCGCGACGACGCACTCTCGAAGCTGTGTCGCACAGACAAGCTCTGCAAGCGAATCGCGGAGGTGGTAATGTACAAGACCGTACACGCCCTAGGGTCTTCCATGTACTATAAGAAGGCCGCGGCGATTGCCAGCAACCATCTCCTCTCCGAGCACGTCCGCGAAATCAAGATCTTCTTCAACGGGAAAAGAATCAACAAGGACGCATGCAACAAGATCTTGGCCAACGCCCACGACATCCAAGCGTTCCACGTGACGGAGACATATGACCGGCCCGAGCATACACGGAAATGGTTGCAGATATTGAACAGCGCTGTTGCGCGACCCGTCGGTGGTCATCTCAATCGATTTGCTAAGCTCAAGGAGCTCAACATCGGTTCCCGCAACCTCTCGGTGGAGGAGCTGTCCTGTGTGTTCCGTCTTCCCTCCCTCGAGACACTTACCCTCGAGGACATATGTCAAACAACACCTGTTGAGAACTGGTCGGTCCCCGAGTCGAGTAGCTCAATCCGAAAACTTCGCCTGGTTTACGCGATGATGGATATTTCTGTTATCGCACAAATGCTCCTCACGCTCAAGGCCCTCCACAGCTTTCGCTACCAACGCAGTATTGGGAGGTGGGAGCCGTTCGCCGCCGAAGACAATCCTTTGTCGATCTGGCCTGAGCACTCCTGGAAACTCCTGGGTGATGCGCTAAGGGGACACCGACACTCCTTAGAAGCAGTGTATGCTACCGACAATAGCGACAAAGACATCCTAGACGTGGTGTATCCTAACGGTCGGGACGTTGATATTCTGGGATCTCTCCGAGACTTTCCGAGGCTGAAGTGTTGCCATGTCCCGGTAGAGGCATTCCTCGATCCTAGGATCGGTGGAAATGATCTCTCATTGTATCTACCACCGCAAGTGGGAAAGGCTGGCACCAAGGTCGCACCGAAGGGTCCAGACTGTGGATGCGGTTTCTGGAGGTCGGGCTGGTGTGGATAGTCGTTACGTATCTTTCAGGTCGAGATTTAAGATGGGGAGGACATCGAGTTGTTTGTAACGTTCGGTGTGTACCAGAGTCTTGTTATTGACCTGGCTGCGTTTTGGGCCTGGTGTGTCATATGAAGGTGCGTCTTCTACAAGTAATTAGTTCGATAATAATGTCTAATGGTTGCAAATCACCGCGTTACCAGTATCGTTTTCGGCTTTGCCTACACATGTTCTAGGCGCGCCTCTGTCGGATTGCGACAGCAGGCAGGTGGCCAGTCGCCGACGCGTCGCTGTACGTGAGTGCAACTCTGATCGATATCGTTGTGATAATGAGCTTCATGAGTTTCACCGCATATGTACGGTGGCAAACATCAGCTAGGCAGAGATGCCTCAATCGTGAAGGTTGAGGCAAGCGCGCTCGCGTCGCGTCGCGTCGCAACGTGATGACGTAATATTGATTTCGTTCTTAGCGTGGCTCGTTCCCCTCAGACATCAGAACCACGACCTCGACATCTCAACCTCCGTGCATCATTTGCTAAACACCGGTACTCAAATTCTACGCAATTCCGAGTAGACTTTACTTTTTAATGACAGCTATCGTGGCCTCTCCACGGCGCTCATCCCGAAGCCCAGCGTCTGCTTATCCCTCCCTACCGCAACGTTCGTGCGCTTGTTGACTATCGCCCCTGTCGGAGTTGCGCGAATAATTGTTTCTTTCTTCCGCGCGTTTGCAGCGATTACGAGGGCCTTCGCTGGCCTTGGTCGCGCTCTACCGTATATCGTTGAGACATTCCTTAGGCGCGGAGGCCTTCCGCTCGTGGTAGGTACAATCCAAGATTCGACGCCGCCGAGCACCACTACGCGCAGACTAAGTTCGCACATTCCCTTTTCTATGATCTCCTTCCTCTTATCTCCTCTAGAGTCTGGCTGCGAACGCCTCTTGTCCAGGTGTTGTATATTGGTCCGCATGCCCAGACGCCTTGGAAGTCTTGGGCTCCGCTAGCGGGCCGTGGCAATGATGTTCGCTCCTTTCCCGAGGCCCTCCCGACAGTACCAAGCCGGATATCTGTGGCGCACCATGTGTATACGAATATCGCTGCTTGGCAACAGTACTCCACTCAAGAAGTGTATGAACACCTTCCCTATCAAGTTAGCGGAATGGTAGTCCTGACCTTCCGCATGGAGTATGGATGCCAACGGATGCCCAGAGTATATTGCTGTACCAAGACGGTAACATGGTACTGAATGGTCGTGTGGCAAGGCAACGGTCGAGGGCGAGATCTTGCACCATGAGGGTACCACACTCATATATATACCTGTTGAGCTGCATGGGAAATGTGCTCATTCCAGCTCAATCCTTCTCTTAGCTCCTCAAGATGAAGTTCTCACTCGCTGTGTTGGCACTCCCAGTTGCGGTCCAGGCTGCGCACTACTCCAAGTCGGAGTATGCCTCTGGCGCAATCCATCAGAAATTGATGAAGTTGAAGAGTGTATGTTCATACTTTGCTTCCTTCGCCTGACGATCGGTACTAACAGCTTTCAGGATCAATGGGAAGTTGACGCAGCTCAAGGCAAGCAGGATTCCCAGCAGTGGAAGTCCTTCAAGAGCTTGAAGAAGGGACCTCATGGACCTGACAAGGCCAAGCGTGTCCAATGCAAGGACGGTCTCGCCATCGTCGAGCAGGGCAATGCGAACCAGACGTTCAGGTGTAACAACATGGACCTCTACGACTTTGTCAACCACGCCGACATGGGAGGCCCTGAAGGCCAGGGTAGCTCTTCGTGGGGCTGGACCGCTCGCAATGGCCGTGAGTTCGGTATCGTAGGCCAGTTCTCTGGTGCTGCGTTCGTTGAGATCCTCAAGGACGGCCAAATCCAGTACATGGGTCGCCTTCCCGCACAAAGTGTGGGTTCGCGATGGCGCGAGATTCGCGTACTGAACGACTATGTCATCATCGGCTCCGAGGCCATTGGTCACAACGTTCAGATCTTCGACATGAAGAAGCTTCTGAGTGTCGACCCGAAGACGCCGAAGACATTCGACCCCAAGGCTGACCTCGTTGGTCTGTTCGACGAACTGCCCATCGGCCGCACCCACAACGTTGTTGTTGACTGGGACAACGAGTACATCCTCGCTGTCGGTGCCCAGCCCCGAAACCAGACCTGCAAGGCTGGTCTCCAGTACATCGACCTCAAGAACCCTAGCAAGCCAACCTCTCCCGGATGTGCTAGCCAGGACGGATACGTCCACGATGCCCAGTGTGTGACCTACAACGGTCCCGACCGCAAGTTCCGCGGCCGCAACATCTGCATCGGCTACAACGAAGACACCATGACCGTCTACGACTCCACCATGAAGAACGGCAACCCCGCCTCGGAGGTCATCTCCACCCTTTCTTACCCCGGTGCTACCTACTGCCATCAAGGATGGTGGACCGAGCGCAACTGGCACCAGTACGTCCTCCTGAACGACGAGCTTGATGAGCAGGAAGCTGTCGGTCCCGCTGCGTCCGGCCGCCCCGTTACCCACATCATCGATCTCACCGACCTCCGCAACCCCAAGGCCACCGGTACTTTCTACGCCACCGACAGCAAGGGTATCGACCACAACCTCTACATCGTCGACGGCCTCGCCTACCAGAGCAACTACGGCGCCGGTATCTGGGTACACGATGTCCGCAGCATTAGCAAGGACCCCACCGGCAAGGGCGTCAAGACCGAGGGCTTCTTCGACATCTACCCCGAGGATGACTCTGTTGGTGGTATCGTTCAGTTTGTTGGCACTTGGTCTCACTTCTTGTTCCCCTCTGGATACATCCTGGTCAACACCATCGAGCGTGGTGCGTTCACCGTCAAGCTCGCCAAGGGTCGCGGAGCTAAGCGCGGTCCTGGCTTCGGTGGAAAGTCCAAGGGCCAGGGCAGATAATCGCCTTGTAAATAGTGTAACATACAAAATCACATCTTTATTACTTCAAGTTTAGTCATCGCTGATATCCACACTTTGCATGCAAGGTTGTTGAGTAGCTGGTCGTCGCAGGTATACTTGGCGAGCGGACGCGAGCGAGCTGTTGCACCCCATTCAAAGGAAAAACCGAACATCCTAGAGCCTACATTAAGATAAAAGCTTGCGAATCTAGTAGCCTAACAGCGACGTAGGCTCCTAGGTGTTTAGTTTTTCCCTTGTATGGGGTGGTTGCAAGCGCATGCTGAGCATGCAGAGCGCGATTCACTTCTGTCTCATCCAACGTGCTGGAGGAAATAAGGTAGAAGATCCACGTGCTCTTGCCTTGTCTTACCCAGGCGGAATGTTGTCGAACGTGTCACTGCGTACCTGCGTCATTCCACTAGCGGCTCTTGGCGAGTGCTCTTGCCTTCTCTATTTGTTTACTCCCACCTTCTACTACTCAACCTACTCCGACACCAACTCTACCGCCTCGTAAACGTCACCACTGGCTACAAGACGACTGATGGCGCCCACTACGTGAGTCTTCTCTTCTACTCGTCGCGCACCCAAGGGATTGTATACTGACTTCACTCCAGACGATCCGGCAGCAAGCGCGCAAGCGGCGAAGCTGTGGACACCAAAGTCACCAAGAAAGCGAAACGTTCGGTCAAGACCGCTGCGAAGCCTGCGAAGAAGGAGGAGCCCGCAAGCGAAGCTCCGCAGTACTTCCGCTTCCTCGATCTTTCCCCAGGTATGCCTTTTCTGCTGTGTTCCGCGCAATCTAAATGCTAACGTCACTTAGAACTGCGGAACAGAGTATACGAATACGCCAGAGAAGACGACTCCACCCGCTTTGCTCCACGGCCCAATCAAGACCCCCTACGTTTTGCTCACCCCCCACGCACAGTGCGTCCCTGGAAGTACTTCGCTCTAACTCACGTCTGTACACAAGTCCGCGCAGAGTATCGTCCTCTCTGGGTTCGGGATCTTCGTGTTGCATTCTCGGCGACTACTCAGTTAACCACCTTCCTCGATACTTTTCTACGATTTGAGAACGAACCCAAGCACATGCCGAAGCTCATACAGTACTTATGGGATCATGGAAACGACGACCTGATGAGATTCAATCTGACGCGCATTCTGCTTGTGCATGCACACTCTCCATCATCGCAATTTGCGCTCTTTCCTGAGAGCGTTGCTCTAGGATCGAGTGTAGACGGCGACATCTGTCAAATGTGTCTGAGGCGATATCACAGAGAGGAAGAAGGCCTGTATCCATACAGCGACGATGACGACGAGTGCACCTGTCCGGATTTTGATATGAGCCAGAGCGAGTGGGAAGAGTTCAAGCACGACCAGATGGAATACACTTCCGACATACCTGTATTCGTTCACAATACGAATGAGGCTTGGATCAAAGCTGTACAGGAGAACAAAGTGACCGTCACTTGCTCATTCTGTCATTGGAGCCACCATGCCATCTTCAAGATTCTCTACAAAGATCCAGTCTGCGAGACGACGGCTGATTCTCAACCGGCATGGGATTTGATGAAGCAATGGGGCATCCTCGACCTTCCAACCAAACGAGGAACAGACTTCATATTCGCGTACGAGGATAAGCAGACCACGGAAAAAGACGGTCACAGCATGGCACACTCCGTCACACGCCAAATCGTCTTTCGGAAGACACCTTCGAAGGCCTAAGGATTGAGAGATGTATGGATGTGAGCTAGTCTTTTGAGCACATGTGAGCTCTGTACGCCGACGCAGGCTTTCTGTTTCGAGATGAGTGTAATGGTACTGGAGGTTGATACTGAGTTAGATCTACATAGCCACCTCATGCAAGGAAAACTGAACAGGTCTGCAGACTACATTGACCCATAACCTTGCAAAGTAGGTGACCTAACATCAACGTAGGCTCTGGGCTGTCTTGTTTTTCCCTAGGTTGGCGTGTAGCAAATCCGGACAATTGCTGTTTTAACATACACGTTGAATGACAACGCCAGTCTCACCGCCACCAACAGTGCAAAGCTCTAAACAGAGTAATTCCAATTATCAAATTTTTCATTCCATTCTCTCTCGAGTATGTCTAAACGTAAATGTGCCTCTACCAGACCATCAATCAACCAGCTGCTGACCCAAATACACAACGCTGAATCATACATGAAAAAAAAAGATCAACCAACAAAGATACCCAGGCCATATGTGAAGTCGGCCGTCAATCATAAAAGAGACGCTCCCAAGCTATGCCCCTTTTTGTTCCCTGACCGGCGCCGAGCAGAAAATCGCCGCTCTTGATGCTTTCCCGCTCCCAATATACGCCGTAAATGCAATGCACAAGAGATTCATCATAGGCTGGCTTCCGTACTACCGTCGTCAAGGTCGTCGGGGTTTGCGACGCCATCTTCGTCCTCGGATTCCGCTTCTGATGTGCTGTCGCTGTCATCATCAGCATCATCTTCGTCATCGTCTTCCTCGTCGTCGTCCTCCTCATCTTCATCATCGTCGTCTTTTTCGACGGGCATACCGGGTACCGGCCGCCATGCTACGTAGTCGTGCTCGACCCAGCGCTTGCTCCGTGGGAGCACGTATGGATCGAAAGGAAAGTATGCGTCCAGGAGGAAAGCTTCCTCGCCCTTCTTGCTGGTGAGAGCAGTCTCTCTGCCGCCGATGCCGTTGAGGTACCCACTGGCCAGACTGCGAGACAGTCGTACACGCTTGTTTGTCTCTACCAGCGTATCGATGTATGTGAAGCGGAGATGCTTGGCGATGCGGCCGAACTGCTTGACGATTTCCGGTGCGCAGATTCTGAGTGGGTTCAGCTTGCAGAAGATGTTGCGGCGTATGGTTTCGAGGGTCGACCGGTGCCACTGGAAGTCGCCTTCGTGGTACATGATGTCTGCGTCGGTGGGCAACGTGCCGTCGGGTGTGACGATGAGATCGCGCCATCGGAAGCAGAAGGCGTATAGCAGTGCCTGCACGATGGCGTAGTATGTGCCGTAGCGGCGTAGGTCTGGGCCGATGCACTTGGGCTCGTGTGCTTTTCGCTGGTCCTCAAGCTGGGAGCATAGTGTGTCGAAGACGTCGCGAACAATGGAGCCAGGAACGTGCGCGCCGCGCGCGATGTAGGAGGCGAGGTAGGCACATGCGGCTGAGCGTAGTAGCGGGGGTCGGTTCCGATCTATAGCCAGGTGCGAGCAGGTGTCTATGAACCGCCCCATGAATTCTGTCGAGATCTGGCTGAAGTGGAAGAGCACGAATTGAGTATGCCGTGAGCGGTAGGTCGGGATGATGATGGACTGGAACTGCGCGATGAGGGTTTGGTAGGTGCGATCCATCTCTTGATAGTCGTTCCGTTCGAATACAGAGTCGTAATAGGAAAATTGCACGTCCATGACGGTGTCGAGCTTGAGCATCATGTCTTTAATGTCTTTGAGTCGCTGCTCTTCCGGGTCGAGGCTATCCTCACTCGATACGGAGCCGTCATCGCTCACGTCGTCGTCGTCGTCTTCCTCATCGTTGATGGCCCCGTCCATAAGTCGCTCCTCCAAGTCGTCGTCAATCTCTTCCATGTCTACCTGCATCTGCGCGTCGATCTTGCATAGCTTGTCCGTCACGAGTGCCAAGATTTCGCCTCTGATTTCCGGCGCGTACTCTGTGACCTTGAAGATGTTCCGGATGTACTCGACGTGGACCTTTGCGGTGTCGTTGGAGAAGGGGAAGGTGCTAGAGATGACGGGCGCGAGGAAGGAGCTCGCCATCGGACTGTATTGTAATATGCCCACGAGGGTCTCGTGTACGCGTGCTTGTAGGCGGACTCTTTGGATCGGTGGGTCGTCCTGCTGCCTGGCGTTGACGGAAGGCGCACTCAGGAACATGTCGACCAGCATCTGCAGCACGGTCGACATGTAGCTCGACTGAACCGAGAGCAGCCTGCGCAGGAACATTCGGTAGGAGCGCAGGAAGTCCTCATTACGCGCTATCCAACTGCAATCGATGACGGCATGCACCAGGCCCTTGCAGTTGCCGTCAAGTTTTGGCGTGTGTTCGGTGAGTGCGATGAGGTACTTTTGCAAAAGTCGCGATAGCGGTGCACCTGTGGACGTTGGTGCTTCCTTGAAGAGGGCTTTGAGCCCATCGTAGGCCGCCTTGTCGCCGGTCGCATGCCTTTCGATGGCGCGCCGCACCTCCTCCCCCACCAGCTCCAGACTCTTCTCGTGGTGCTCGCTCAGTATCCGCACGTTGACTTCGGGGTGGAAAGTGACTCGGCGGCGTTTGAGCGTGTCTGGGGTCGCGTTCTCGGCGTCGGACGAGTTGTCGATTTGCTTGCGTTTGAGGCTGCCACCCGCGCTCGGGGCGGCGGTGCCGAGAGTCCTGTTCATTGTGGCAAGAGCGACCATGTTGTGGGCAATGTGGTTGGCGAAGGGTTTACATCTGAGCAGGAGCGCGAGGTGTGGGAGATTGTCGTCCGTCGGTGGGCTGGTGAAAATGGCAGCGAGGACAGCGGGGGTGAACGCACGCGACTGTGCTGCGAAGTATTGAGCCCGAGAGAATTTCAGCGGGTCACTTAGGTAAGCCAGTAGTTCACCATGGTTCGCCGATCCAACACCCAATCACTGCAACAACGAATGATGCGATTCATTTGAAATCGTAGAAATGTATTTAGTTTCCTATCCATCGCTTGCCTGTATCAGGATTGGATAACCACAGCTTCGCGAAGTCGATACAGACTGGTTACTCGCGCTGGCCCCACCACGCACTGTTCTTCTTCGCGCTTCGTTTGATCAAACCATGCGTTTCAGGCTTATAATAGATTCTCTAGATCCTACCTGAGATCTTACCTCGAGGAGTGGCGTCTTTTTGTTGTATGATCTACGAGCTCACATCTCACCGCATTGTGAAATGGCAATGTCTTGCACTGGCTTCCCTTCCGGGTTGGCTACTGTTCGCGTATTCTCGATCTTGGTGACAACGTCCATGCCTTCGATGACATTGCCAAAGACAACGTGCTTGCCGTTCAGATGAGGGGTGCCATTCTTCGCAGTGATGATGAAGAACTGGGAACCATTGGTGTTGGGACCTGAGTTCTGCAACAGTTAGTATGAGCTTGTCCGTGTAAGCTGCGAAAACTTACAGCCATGGATAGAAGACCCGGCTTGTCGTGTTTCAGGGTGAAGTTTTCATCGGCAAACTTCTCAGTCCCCCAGATAGTTCTTGAGCCAGTTCCGTTGCCATTTACAAAATCGCCGCCTTGGATCATGAACCCTTTGATCTATGTTCACTTAGCATGTGAAAGACAGTGCACTGTGATGCTACTTACGACGCGATGGAACTTGCAGCCTTTGTAGCCCTGCGGCTGTCCCCGGCTGTTCTTGGTCTCGCCCGTGCAGAACTGGCGGAAGTTTTCAGCAGTCTTTGGGACTACATCTCTGAACAGTTCCATCTTGATCCTCCCCAGCTTCTCCCCTGTTCGCTTATGTCAGTCACCATGGTCGGGTAGCGGGCGTTTGCCCAACTGTGGGCTAGGCCAAGAAAGACGCGTAGCAGATGGCGCGGGGTGAGGGGTAGCCACTACTGGGTCACATGGGTGGATGCATACCTCCTAGGGTGATGTCGAAGAAGACGATTGGGTTGGGCTCGGCAGTCTCCGCCATGGTTGCGGCAGTGCAGTGCTTGAAGAGCGGACTAGTGACGTTGGACGGGCTTTGGCAGTGATGATCGAGGGAGTCGCACGGTAAGTGAAAAAGGCGTTCCGTCCAGATGGTTCCAAGATGTGCCGAGCAGAGACAATGGTGCAGAAGCAGGGGAGTCGGGCTGCTGCCAGTGGTGGACAATGTTCATGTGGATACGCGCAGTTTGTTAGCGGGGAAGACTCCACCGGAAGGGCAGGGATCCGACATGTCTACGCAATAGTGAGCAGACGGCCTGTCTTGCGACACTGAACTCTGGTCCTGCGATGTGAGACTGAGACTGTGTTGCAGTTGTAGTAGTGAGTGAATGCAGTCGTGTTGATTATGCATCACCGCATCAGGCTGTCAGCAATTTTACAGTGTGATAGCACCTGCATGCGACGGCATCCATGCGGCCCAAAGCAGAAACCCTGCTTCGGGGTGCATTGCGCGGACAGCGCCTGTGACATGTGCATGGTGGAATCGCAAGCAACACCCAGCGCTTCCACGACGCTCCCCCTCATTATACAAACAACCTCATACTTACCACTCGCCACTGCCCCAAACGCCACACTGGCGCACCCTTAACCTTCTACTGTCATCATTGATGGGCCTGGTTGCCGGTCATCCTTGGCACCTGCCGGCGACGTTAGCGACGCCTCTGCGGCCTTTATCCGCCTGAAGACTGGCACCTCCCCCGTTCAGCCCTCGGCCACGCACTCGCATTCACTGCCCTTCCCTGACCATCCCGCCGAGTCTGTTGCTTGACCACCAGCGCTCTTCGCATCGCATGGCCGATAACGATCCGTTCCCAATTCACCGCTAGCGATTGTGGCACGGGCAGTCACTGCGAACGACTACAGCCTCTAGGGAGCCGACTCTCCATCGCCACGCCCGCAGTCGTTGCCGTCACCATCACCGATTCATCACCTTCTCCGGCCCTTGCCTTAGCCCTCCCGCCGCCACCTCCAACTTATCGCAACCACTCCACGCGCGATAGATACTCTGTCGCCGTCGTGTCCAGTCGCCTCCTGATCCGTTTCACCTCCAGCAAGGCTCGCCGCATCCGGCCTCACTCGCGCATCGCTGACTCGGTGTCCTCCACGACTGCGCGATAGTATACCGACGTATGGAATAGCAGACTCGTCGCAGCCCACCATGTCCAACGTTGTGCTCTTCCCGCGGCAGCAGGCCACCCCAACAGACGGCGCCAACAACAGCGGCAGCAACAACAACAGCAACGGGCCCACCAGTTCGCCGCTGCTTTTTTTCGTTGCCCTGGGTTTCGGTGTCGTCTTTACAAACTTATGGTAGGCAATGGCAGTTGGCTCGGCTGCTGCTCCTCGTACTGACTGCGCTCAGGATTATCGTTGGTGTTAAGTACTGCTTCCGATACAACCGCCGTCGCGCGGCCCAGGCTGCTGCAGATGGCGAGCCAATCGACATGACCAACATGCCTCGCCCGCACCGGAGGAGGAGGGAGAAGAAGCTGATGACCATGGACGAGGTCAACGAGCGGTTCCCACTGACCAAGTATAAGCAATGGAAGTCAAGTCGCGAGACCGAGGGCTTGCCAGCTAACGGCGGCATTGCGACGGCACCCCAGAGCAGAGCAGCCAGCTTGAAGGATGTCGAAGGTGTCATCAGTGCGCAAGACGAAGGCCCAGGACCACGAACAGACACTGCCCTCTCCATGGCCCGCAACGACCTCAACGCCCCAGCCTCATCCGCCGACCCGGTCGCTCCCCCGAGAACAAGTGTCGAAAGCAGGAAGAGTCAGCACGTGCAAGACCTTGAGAAGCAGGTCGCCGACAAGTTGAACTCGGAGAAGACGGATAACGTTCAAGGGCAAAGTGGTACACCCCAGGCCAACGTGCGCGAGCGCGAGGACGACTCGGACGACGAAGAGGATCCCATCAGCACTGCCGCTGCACCCGAGATGTTGGCCGAGCCGGGAGACACGTGCGCCATCTGTCTGGATACACTGGAAGATGACGACGATGTACGTGGACTGTCTTGTGGCCACGCCTTCCACGCCAGCTGTGTCGACCCATGGCTTACGAGTCGCCGCGCCTGCTGCCCTCTCTGCAAAGCCGACTACTACGTTCCGAAGCCCCGTCCTGAAGGAGAAGTTGACCCTCTTACTGGTCGCCGTTCAGTTGCTGGTCTTAGATCACCACCGCAGGCGGTCTGGACTTCCACCAACCCATTCTCTAGGTCTCGCGTCATGGTCATCAACTCAGACTTCCAGCAGCGACAAGGTGGTGATCGGTTCGGGCGACTAAATCGGCCTACTCGCCGCGAGCGCGTGGCTGGGAACGCCTCCCAAGCGACAGGGCAGACTAGCGAGAACCAAGGATGGCGATCGAGGCTGGCGCTCAACCGAACTCAAGGCCCTGGCTTCTCAAGCTGGTTCGGCCGCAACCGTGGCGCCGGTGCCACTGGAGAAACCCCTGTCTCGCAGCAGCCAACTCCAGGACAACTCGAAGCAGGTGGCCGATAGACGCGGTCCTGTTGTCACCCAGATTTCTCGATCGTTCTCACGCCCAATTACGACTACCATACCCTCCGTTTTGTACCCGATCCTCACGGCACTTTTCTGTTTTTCCATATTCCGGCGTTTCCTCATCCATATCCTGAGCAACTTTTCGTCTTGGTGTAATCTCGCTCACACAGTACCTATCAGAGCATAGCGGGGTCTCTCAACACAGCATTTGGCAGGCGGGGAGAATGGGCTATACATGGATAGTTGCTAGTAGCGACAAGGCTATAGTTCTGGACTGAACTGCTAACATTGTGGATATTATAATCTACAGATTTACAGGCGACATAGTCACAAGCAGGGAGGCTTTTTTGGCACATTATGTAGCATATACTAGGCGATTTCGATAGCGAGCGAATAGATACATGGAACACAAAATGCCTGGAGCAAGTGAGACATCGCTTTCCGAACCAGAACAGTGATGCTAATTACACTACGTGCTCATAAGCCAACGCTAGGATCAGCGCGGTGAACAAAAGAGGTAACCGCGGCCCATGACGCTAGTCAGCAGTGCATCTCCCCTTACGTCAACCTCCATGTGCATGAAGTACTTAGGCACCTACATTGACGGATTCTCTTGGAAACATCCGATAGTCACGGCATAATATGCTGCAGGACACCCTCAGGTTTCTTTCGCGCAACTTGTTGAAATCCGACGTCTTCTCTAGGCAGCCACCCTCACAGACGAACGACATGGCGACCCCCAAAATCACCACAATACCCACCGAAATCCTCACATCCATATTCGAGTATCTTGTAGACGACCACAAAACGCTCGAGAATGTTAGTAAGGCCTATCCAGAGCTCGCTCCAGCGGCAAACACAGTACGCAACTGCGTTCGAAGACTCCTTGTCCGCGGAAATGGTGCACACGAAGCGTGCATGGAGTTTCTCGAAGAGCTTTGTCTGGCCCATACACCGTCTGGTAATGCCATTGGACCCATACGCTATCTTGAGCTCGTCTTCGACAGCCGGGCACAGTTCCGACTAGAAAACACATTGCAGGAAATCCTGGATTTCCTTCCAGCGGTCCAACATGTCACGCTCAAAATCAACGCCCGCCCCTTCCCCGACAGTCCCAAGCAGGAGCATATCGAAAATTTCAAAGAGAAAACGCGCGGAGCCGTGGAAGACTATAAGAAACTCATGGACATGCTCAACTCACTGAGGCCGGCAAGAAAAATCGGTCTTAGCCTCATCATCAACGACTGCATACTCCGTGCTTCTCCCATCATCGCACAACAATACCCAAACATCACACTCCGAGAATTCGACGTCAAGATATACTTGTGTCAACGAAATACCCTCGCCGCCTTGGCCGAGCGCTTGCTCTATGCAACAGAAACTCTTACCGACTTCACGATAC
The DNA here is from genome assembly GCF_023758085.1 of Alternaria hordeiaustralica. Taxonomy (NCBI): domain Eukaryota; kingdom Fungi; phylum Ascomycota; class Dothideomycetes; order Pleosporales; family Pleosporaceae; genus Alternaria; species Alternaria hordeiaustralica. The sequence goes on along the minus strand of NW_026056801.1, from coordinate 187,073 downwards.
TGGAGGACCAAAAGAGTCCATGGGAATGCGACTGGATCCCTCTTCCCATGCCCTTTTCCGGTCTCACTGCCCTCAAAAGACTACACATTCCGTCTGGCAGTTGGTTCTCAGACTCGGCATATAACGCCATGCAAGGTCGCCAGGGCTTTCTATGGAAAGGCGAAAACGTACGCCCATCCATCTTCCATTTACTGCCCCCATCGCTTTCCTCGCTCCGAGTGGACTTCAGTGGTAGCGCGGCCATTTTCGCTGTGGGTGATGGATACCGTGCCGCCTTCACTCGCATGACGTACGACGAGATCAAAATGAAAATGAGACCGTGTTGGAACTGGATATACGAGATTGCCGCTGCTGATCCTTCGCGATTTCCTCGATTGGAGAAGGTGGAGGTGCTGGAGCTGAAATATGTGGTCAGTGATAGGGGTAGGGTCGTCAGGTGCGCGGAGCCGATGGATTGGGACCCGCCTGATGAATTAAAGAAGGCGTTTGCGGATAGGGGGATCGAATTGACGATTCAAATCAGGGGCAAGACGGAATTTAAGTCGGCGCCACCGGGGCCTGGTGTGCAGGCAACGTGATAGTCAACGAATGCAACTTTTAGCAGCTCTCAATGTATCAGCCTCATGCATTACACAATGAATATTCACATTGTTGGCCTACAGATACTGAAGTCACAGTCACAACAAGAGGGCTGATTTTAACGATGACTCGTTACACCGCTTCACACGAAATGTTCAACTTTCACCCTCGTTCCCAATGAGAGCCGTACGACGAGTAACTACCAAGGTCCGTGTGAATGACAGGCGATCCCTCACTCGAGTAGCTACATAAGTCCCCTTTCCCCTCCATGGGAGAATCAACATCAGCTCAACCGCGATCCCTCCACCCAACCCAACACCCAATCTTACCCTCCAGAAACCTCCGTTTGAGTCTCCAAAAACATGTCCAAACCCATAATCACCACGCTTTCAAACGACGTCTTGGATCAAATCTTCGAGGATGTGGATCGAAAGGATCTGCTGAGTCTAATCAAGACGCACCGAGTCTTCCACAAATCCGCCCAACGCCTCTTATTCCAGTCGATTGACCTCCCTGTACAATCGACCCTGGCCCCTCCCTTCGTTCAAGGCGGGTATGCTGCGGAAGTCAGCCACCTACCGACACCCCAGGATCGGACAGATCCGGATGAAGAGCCGCTGCGGTATCGACGGGAACCCAAGCCATTACTACCTCCGGTCTTCCTGCCACTAGAAGACTATCAGATCCCGAAAGAATACAGGGAGCACGAGGCTTTTGGCAATGTTGCGGCTCGGCAGCAAAGGATTGCCTTGCTCCTCCAGGCCATCGAGAAGGCGCCAGAACTGGCAGAACATGTACGCCACGTCCGGATAGACTGCGAGTGGGGCCTACCGCTTTTCGTCCACGAGCAAGCCATCACCATCTTTGATAAACTGCCGAACGTGCGAAGCATCGAGGTGACAGTCAAAGACCGGCTGAAGGGTTCGAGATGGCATGCTTACCAGAACATCTGCATGAAGCAACTCTGGTCCGTACTCGAAGATGAACCCATCGAGACCGTCACTTTGAAGACACCGACGTTGAGGATCCTCCGTGAACTCATCCAGATCCCTACTTTGAAGACGTTTTTGATTGAAACCCCGGCGCCCTGGCATGAAAGCCCTGAGTCTGATATCAAGAAATTTCGCATCATTCACAATTGGTTCGACCCTGAACCCGACTCCCTCCCCCCCAACCTCACACACTTCAACTCGGGAACCTTTCAAATCAGCCCTCTCGCTCTGGGGAAACTGCTACGCCTATCCGAGAAGACGGAAGCACTGCACCTAACCATTAACTGCCTGTACGCCTGGCAAAGGGACATCATACCCCCATGGTTTCGACCCACACCCCCTACTCCCCAGACCGTCATTGACGTCCTGCAAGCTTACCCAGACCTCCCATCCAGCTTGAAACAACTCTCCCTCCTCGAACCCCCTTCCGCAAACTTCAGAGAGCACCCCTACCCCGCCTTCTCGCCCTCTTTCACCTTCCTCAAAAACCTGCGCGTCCTCCGCGTAACCTCCTCCCTCTTCTACACCAACGCCCACGACCTCCCCAACTCGTCAAAGAAAACGTGGATCTGGCAGAAACAGGACCGTTGCGCCGCAGCCGCATACACCCACGTTCCCCCCTCGGTTCGCGAACTAGAAATCCAATTTACGATGCCCGCAGAGGCTATTTTCGCTACGGGCGAGGCGCGGGCGCAGTTTAGGCGTTTGCCACAGGCGCTGCCGCCCAAGGGGTTGAATTGGATAACGCAGTTTGCGGAGATGAAAATGGCGGGTAGAGGGTTTTTGACGGAGCTCATGTGTTTGAGGCTGACGGAGGTGGCGGGTGTTGGGGGTAAGGGGCAGGCGTTTGAGGAGTATAAGCTACCGAGGGTTGTTAGCGAGGTGTTTGGTGAGGCGGGGATTGAGCTTGTTATTCGGCTGGCGAAAGCATAGGCGTTGGCATCTTTATTAGACCGATTGGCTGCACATAGTTGTATGTGCTCCTCAGCTACATGTTAGCCCTCAAAGGGCTGAAGGGGATGAGACTGGATTCGTCCAACCCATTCACGACCAACAATGGATACCCATACAAAGCTGTTAATTTTGAAGTGCACATTGCCTTGTGATTCTGTCAACATCTGTTCCATCTGTTCCTGTATGACGTCTCCCTTAACCAGAGTTCTAGTATATTGAGATACTCAGCACCATGCCAGAATTCTGCTGTTCCCCAGCAACCTCAGTCCCTCAATGCTCTTTCATGTAGGCCAAGTTTTCCGCATCTTTGCGCTTCCGCATCATTTCTTTAGCGAGCAGTACGATCCACATCAAAACGACTACAGTTGGACATAGTCTAGGCTATATGGCACACCGACCAAGGCTGCTGCGACAGGCTTGGTAGCCGTGCCGGCGTCGAGGTAGTTGTGGATTATAGTACTGGAGATCGAGTGATCAAGTGAAGAGGTATGCATCCACAGTCGAGCATGCAAAGCATTTGAAAGCCTTCCTCATTGTTTGTGATGGTTTTGCGATCCGTTCATCCAGTGTGCATAAGGATGTTGCGTCGTAGGCCCTGTGTATTCGCCAAGAAGGTTAGCACCCAGCAACGCGGGTATTAGTAAAAGTTTAGAGCGCTCGAAGTTGTACATACATGTAAATCCGTAGCCACTCCCGAAAGCATAAGATGGTTCGTCGGGTCCCCCGGAGCCTTGCGGATCCGCCGATGCGCCTCCATTGTCAGAGTTGTTTGCGTGTCCTTGGTTCGGGTCGTCGAGGCCCAAATTGAGAGCAGCCCAGTCGATACTTTCCCAAGCGTTGAGATCGGGCTCGGCAACGTGATGCTGCAGCGGCCCAACAGGGCTATTGGCGTCTTCAGCTTTCAAGGGCGCTTCGAAAAACGGCGCAAGCCTACGTACAAGAAAAACTCAAGTATAAGCAGGCGAATGCATAGGCAAGAATGTACGGTCATCTAACCTGAGATTCACAACCCTGGCCCATAGCTGACACACAGCGTCGTTGAGCTTGTAGCTAACCCAGCCGCAGAGATGGAGTCGTTCGAGAAGCGCTTCCGCCGATGGGATGTCAAATTCCGCACAGGCAAGCGAGGTCTGATACACAAACCATGTGCTGTCTGGCGAGGGTTCCGCTGATATCGCACCGATAGAGAGTATCCAGAGTAGAAGGTCGGGACAATGCTGCCACTCGGTACGAATAGTGCAGTTCAGCGCTTTCTCCAGTCGCTTGCTCGCTGCAGAGTGGAGCAGATGGACGTGAGACTGTAGCTTAAACGCTTCGGTCGTCCGCACCGTAAAGATGAGTAGCGCAACGCATAGCGCGTCTTCGAGAGGGGTGACAAGATGTTCGTTCTTGCGCAGCCATGTTAGCAGAGAGCATTCCAAGACGCATGCAAAGTTCTGAATATCGAGAGGATCCAGAGGGCTCTCAGGGTCACCGAACCAGACGTTCAGGTCAGCGATCAGGGAAAGTACCAATTCCACCAAGGCATTAAGTGGCTCTTTGATACCCGCATTCCGACAATAATCAGTCAGATGTTGAGAAATGTTCGACTCGTAGCCTGGTGGATGACGTGGGAAGCCTGCTGTGCTGATGAAATCCAATGTAGAGGGGCTTGGCGCTTGGAAATCGTTAATAGCGTGAGCGGTCGAATGCCTGATGCTCAGTAAGCACATGCCAAACCGGTTCTGGACAGAACGCGGAAGTAGAGGCTACGCACCAAAGCATAAAGGCTTGAAGAATGCGATTCGTTTTGATTGCTCCTAGCCCTCCACGCAGCTGAACCATTCTTTGCAGCCCGGTTCGATGGATCTCGAGTTGGACTGTGTGGTCTTCGTGTAGATCGAAAAATGGCATACGGAGACTCTCCTCTATGGTGAGTAAGTTGAACACTGCACCGATGTTTGCGTCAGATATCCCATCCGGTGTCAGTATCGCTGCATTGACAGCAGCAATAGCCTGTGCTCGATGGTGCAAGATTGCATCGATGGTGTCTTTTCCAAACACCCAAGCGTGCAGCGCAACCGTAGCAAGCAGACTGTGCATGAAACCTGGATTACTTATCGCCGTGCCGAACCAGTCCGACTTCATCAGAGTAGAACGATGCCGGACGTCGACGGCGATGATACCAGGCGCCATCTCCGTGGAAACTACACGGTTCAAGTCAGCGTTTGAGTACCAACAATGCCGGGCATTGAGATGTTTGGCGCCATGCAATCGGATGCAATCTAGACTTCGCACTCTCAACGCCGTTGTACAGGGTTGTCGTGCCACGAACCCAGCGAACTGGAATGTCTTGATGGAAGGAGAGATGCAGGGACAGCCACTTACAATGCTTCAACAGTTCCGACACGCTGCGGGTGACTTCGACGGATGAAGTCCGAAAAGGATCGAAAAGCTGATTATTTGGGTCTTCTGCAGGCGCCGCAGGCTTGACCAGCAAACATCTTTGGCAGAATCCCTCACCCGGGCGGCACAGAAAAATCTGACACTCTGGACAAATGTCCCTCTTGGCTATCGCACAATCTTCAGACTCTGGGGAACAAAAGTAATCAGACCTGTTCGCAACAATTGGAGGGCTTGGCGTCGCCTTGTTTGACGTAGACGCACATGTACTGTTAGGACTTGCGCTTTCTGAGCTTCCAGTTTTCCTTTGCTTCGCAGCATGTTTGCTTGTCGACCATGGGTTTTTCCTGCGGGCGTTCTGCATGACAAAAGAACGAGCATTGCGACGACCTTGGCGAGACGTCTTCGCTTGAGCTGCATCGACGAACAAAAAGTCTCGCTGATCAGACATTGTCGGTCAGAGCCACCCGGTCTCCCTTTGGTGGCTCCTTCAGGCCCTCCAGCGGTTCTTCCCGTTACAGAACTAGCAATATGCCGTATTGTCCTGTTCAGAGAGGATGTAGATGGTGGGGCTTAGCAGGGTGTAGCCGGGACGACGTTGCGCGTGGTGACTAGTCCAGACTTTCCCAGTCCATGCTTGCGGGTCAACATTTTGGTACCGACATGTGCCGTGACGACGTTGGGCTGCGGCGGTATCGTCCTTGGTGTTACTGGAGGCGATGGAGGGGCGCGAGACGTGAAACTATCAAGGACCCGATTCGTGTTAGGCTGCAGAAGCGAAGTCGGGTGTGACGGGGTGCCTGCGCCGATGCCAATCTCTCGAATGATGATGCAGCTGCGCCGTCCCAAACCCGTACGCCAGATAGTTCCACGACACAGCGAACAACGCAGGGTCTCTGTCTATATATGTAGACGATGGAGCTCGCGGATCGCTGTTACCGAAGGATCAAAAATAGCACCGGCCACGGCCGGTGGCTAACGTTGCGTGATGTTTACAGGACCTGCTGTCCAGAAAACTGGAGATGGACATGAAAGACGCCACAGCCGATGCTAACAGGAGCCGGGGCACGGTAGTCTCCTATGATACAAGGCAGACTCTCAAGCGTGGGCCCAGACCTTGCATGGATACTAGATCTTCGATTGTCGGTAGCATGACATCTGAGGTTCGCGATATACCAGGTATGACGCACCCCTGGCTTTCGGCGCGTTCGGAAATACTTTTTTGTACAGAGTGCATGTTGGACCCCCGAACACACGTACAAATAGCTCTGCAGTCCGAAAGGAAGTGAATATGTCGGAATGCGGACCCGACGAGGACGTGAACAGGTGAAAGGCCGAGGAACAATAGAGGCTCCGGACCCCGGCACCTACTGGGCAAGCGCGACGGAACCGCGCGTACCTTGATGCTCGGAAGCTCTTTCAACAACCGCCATGCAGGCAGACGGCATTCTAGCAGGTAGGACATGGCTGCTTATTCGGCTGACTGTGGCGCTCGTATACTGACCATGTCATTGTAACATAGGCCTTTCGGAAATACCTGCGCATGTCCTCCACGCGGAATTGCTCCGAAGACAGCAGGACAACGATGAGCGACCAGAATGCGGAAGCAAAGGGGCAAAGGGCTACTACAACACACCCATACATGTCTTCGCCTTGTTCTTGATACTCACACTTAGCACTGCGGGTTCGTACGTTTCTTCACATACCCTCCAATGCACTGCTGACCGTCTCACAGCTTGCTCCTTCCCCGTGGTCGTCAAGCGCTTTCCTTCGATACCCGTTCCCCACCAGTTCCTCTTCCTATCTAGACACTTCGGCACGGGTGTCCTGATCGCGACTGCCTTCGTCCATCTCCTGCCTACCGCCTTCGAGTCCCTCACCGACCCATGTCTACCCCCGTTTTGGAACAAGGGCTACTCGGCCATGCCGGGCTTAATAGCCATGACATCAGTCTTTGTGGTGGTAGGCGTTGAGATGTTCTTCGCATCGAGGGGAGCAGGCCATTCGCATTCGACTGGCTACGAAAACCTAGGCCTTGACGATCACGCTGCGGCTGCACGCCCGGGCCATAAGAGGAGCCATAGCTATGGGAGATTCAGTAACGGCACACCAGGAGCGAATGGCCACATACCGGGCATCATGCTGCACGATGTCGAATCCTCAGCCAATCTGATGGCAGGCCGATCGCCGTCCTTCTCTCTGGCATCGCCGATGACGCCTAATGATTCGATAAGCCGGAAGTCCATTGACGACGACAATGAGTCAGATCTTGAGATAAGCAGGGAGGAGCTCGCCCGTCAGGATGAGGAGAACTCAGAAGACGAGTCTCGCCTGCTGCCCGGCCCCCATGCCCATAATCATGTTCGCCAACCTGGCGGTGAATCCTCTGAAGATGTGGAGAAAACCGAGGCCCAGAATAAGAAACTGCTCTTGCAATGTCTACTGCTCGAAGCCGGAATCCTCTTCCACTCCATCTTCATAGGCATGGCGCTCTCGGTCGCCACTGGCACCGCCTTCATCGTCTTCCTCATAGCCATCTCCTTCCACCAAACCTTCGAAGGCTTCGCACTCGGCTCCAGAATCAGCGCCATTCGCTTTCCAGCTGGATCGCCGAAGCCGTGGCTAATGGCTCTAGCTTACGGAACCACCACACCCATTGGCCAGGCAATAGGTTTGGCTATACACACCCTATACGACCCAGCAAGTGAAGCTGGCTTACTAACCGTGGGATTCATGAACGCCATATCCAGTGGCTTGTTGCTATTCGCTGGCTTGGTGGAGCTCCTTGCTGAAGATTTCTTGAGCGACGAAAGCTACGTGACGTTACAGGGGAAGCGGCGACTACAGGCCTGTGCCAGTGTCGTAGCAGGGGCGTTGCTAATGGCACTAGTCGGCGCATGGGCATAGTCCCCAACGTTCTCTTCTTGTATATTCTAAGCGCATCATGCATATATCTGGCGTTATGGCTGGTCACATGCAGGCTAGCCTGCTTCGTAATCATAATCACCAACGGCTTTCGCAGAAACCTCGGTTAGTTTGATGTTGTTGTTCGAGTGCGTATCGCCACATGCCATGTTACTGTTGAAACTGTAATGTCGCAAACAACAGTTACATTACGGACTTGTCCGTTGCCTCTTGAGTTTACTTTTCGACCTCCTCTTGTTCCTCGGTGCTTCCTACTCTGTACAGCCCTTCGGCACCGCCGTCTCCGTGATCGTTCCCGATTCCAGCTTCTTTCTCCAGCGCTTTGCATCGCCTTACTAAATCACTTACGTGGGCGTCTCCGCTATTGTAGCTCAAACCAAGCAGTGCAGTCTCCAGATTATAGAGGTACTCCTTGTTCTCGCCACTCGGACCTTTGCCTGTGATAGAGTCAGTACAACAAACCATGGCAGATGCGGCACGTCCAGCCGAGAGAAATCAGATAAAACATACTCTCCAGAATCTTCCTCGCCAGCGCATCAGGATCCTGCGCACCCAAAAACTGCGGATTCTCCGGTAACCCAATATAAACCAAACATCTAACACTTCCCGCCTCCTCTCTCACGGCGATGGTGTTAGTGGCCTTGATGCCAGCCCGCATGCCAGCTTCGGCTTCAGTTGGTTCGGAATCGTGCGGCGGGGACGTGACCTCTGAGGTGCTGATAGCAGGATGGAATGGTGTGAATTGAATCGAATACCCGTTTATCTCGCGGATATCGAGGTACTGGCGTACTTCTTGCACCTTCGAAGCTGGGATGTGGTATGCGGCGCCCCAAACGCGTTCGGTGGACTCATGCTATTCCTCTTAGTACCAGGTCTTCTTGCATAGGCAGATCTGGGCATATAGCTGCAAGTCTCACAGATCGAATACTAACAAACAACAACTTACAGTATCCGTCAAAGTCTCCCAATGCGCCTTATCGATCAACGTGACAACGCGTCCCGGAGCTTCGGGCGTACCGCGGTGATCTTCACTGTAGCATCTCCGTATTAGCATTACTCCAACCCCGCTTCTCCACGATTCAGTTGGAGAGTCTCCATACCTCGCCTACGATCGTCAGTCAAGAACCTTTTTTATCGTACCATATCGTGCCATATCTGGCACCAGCCAAGGAAAAAAACACACATACCTGCCAAAATCTCCTCACGTATCCTTCAATGTATCCGGGAATTCGCTGGTCTGGATTTCCACTGTCAGATCAAGGAATGGCTCTCTCTTTGAGACGGAAAGTCAAGATGGCCAGTTTGCTTTTCGCCATTCATGCCATGTTCGGGCCGTACCGTAGTGTGGCGGTGGTTTCCATATCAAGCTCCTACGACCGAGGCGTTAGCTTTTCGGCTAAACGTGTTCGAAACGCATAGGCAGGTATACCCGTATCCAAAGATCCAGAAGTCGTCGTTGCTGCCGAACGTCTCAATTTCGTTTTGATGGTCCGCCATGGTCGATGATGAAAGCTCGCTGCGAATCCGATGTCCGCTTGAGGTAGGACAAGTCTGTTCTTAACGTTTCCTCGAGGTGCCGTAGTGCTAGATTATTTGTGGGGCTCTTTGCAAGGAACTTCGGGACGATAGGTAAGCAGTAGAGAGGCGCGGAACAGCATTTCGGGAATGATTGTCGTGTGAAAATGTTGGGTTGATTGCTGCGTTGGCAGCCTATATACAGACACTTATACAGATACAGGTACAGGTACAGAATCCTACGATCCGCCGGCAGCCCGGCTCATGAAGAAACCCTTCAACGGGCCCATTGCATCGACTGCTCTCAATCCGAGACTTCGTAGCCCTACGAGTGGACCCGATTCGACGCTATACAGACGATGCAATTTATCGCATACGCCCAGCATTGCATTATTCTCCGCATACCGTTCACTGGTATAGCTCTCCAACGCCAACGTCGATCCGATGTCTTGTCCGGTCTGCACTGCATGTGATATCGTCCGTACAAGCGCTGCAGCATCACCTTGGCCTTGGTTCAGACCTTGACCTGCCAGTGGATGTATAGTATGCGCGGCATCGCCAACCAGTGCGACTCGTTCACCAGTGTAGGTATCGGCGTGCCGCATTCGAAGTGGGAAGGACGCGACTGTGCCGTCTTGCACGTGTGCTACTCGCATCGGTATCGCGTGTTCGTCGACGGGCGTATGCTTCTCTCGCCATGCTACCTCCTCTGCCTGTCCAGACGACAGGGTGTGTAGGTACTCCAGGTCTGTTGGCGAAAGTCGGAAACCCGCGTTGACCATTGCAACGAAATCGGCCTGTGACAGTGCCTTGAGCTTCGCAGCACGTTCCGGTGTGGTACTCCATACGAGTGTCGACATGTTGCCTGGGAGTGGCAGCATAGCGATTGGGCCGGTTGGCAAGAACCGCTGGTATGCAATCTTGTGGTCTGGACCTCCCCAACCTTGCCCTTCGAGCTTCAGACTAGCCACCACACCATGTCTGCTATAGTCGAAGCCTCGTGACTCAATGTCTGCAAATGTCCGCACGGGGCTGTTCGCACCGTCGGCCCCAACCAATAGCCTAGCAGCCAGTGTCTTCCCATTGGACAGCGTGAGGATTGGCCACGACGAGAAGTCCATCTTGTCTGTATCCGTACCCAGATCTATCGAGTTGACCTTTGTAGATGTGTAGAAATCGACACCACCCAGTTGTTCGAGCCGGCTTAGTAGAGCGGTGACCGTGTTGACGTTTTCGATCATGTAGGCGATTGTTGTAGGCTGAGACGGGTTGCGAGGCGTGAGGAGAGGTTTCGCTGTGTGCCAATCGAAGGATATCCGCGCGTCGGTGACGCCGTCCCATACTTGCATCTCTTGGTATGGTTGCACTCGAGGTGTGTTGACATGCGCCCATGCTCCAATTTCTACACCGCGCATGTCAGATTCATACCATCAAACATTTCACACTCTTATTCGTACCCTGCAAGTTCTTCACAGAAGCTGGAGTGAGGGAGCTGCATCTATTCGAAAAGCTCTCTAAGGTCGCATCTTCTGGCAGTCGACTTTTGTGTAGATCTTGTCCCTCAATGAGCGCAACCTTGAGCCCACTTGTGATTGGCGACGCTTTCAGTCCTGTCAGGAGACTCAATCCTGCCGGGCCGCCTCCTACGCAGACGACATCGTAGACCTCTGGCGCAGTTGCGGAGCTCGAAGCAAACCTCCGCTGAGGCCGCACATGGACCCAGACCGCCGATCGTGACGAAAGAGCCCTGGGCCCTCTTGGTAATATTCGAGGCGGCATCACGAGCCTTTGAAGACTATCGTGACATGGACGGACGTATTCGATTCGCGAACCGCGAAAGTCGGAATGGTGGTGTCATCATGCTATGTTTGACATGTTTGCAGCCAGACACGCTAAGATTATGTCATCAAAGCAAGTCGCGTCGACCTGCCGCGATGTTAGCGCCGGCTTCTTCCACCTTCCAAGGTTCTCCACAGCCAAACCACAACCACATCTTTGCTTCCAATTGGAATCTTCGGACCTCTTCCAAGGATGCTTCTGACGACGACGGCGACCATGACGACTGGAGGCTTACGAGTTCCATCGATGCTAACGGCTATCCAAGGCGTGACGTCCCTGCAGCTGATGTTAACACCCCTCAATTGATCGTCTGGCCGTTGCTCAGTGCCAGGCAGCGGTTACTGCCAGTGAGCTACTCACAACATTACACCATTCTCTGCGGATCCTCCGTCTCTTCACCGTCGAATTCATCGTAATCCGCTTGATTCTTGTTGTTTGGTCATCCAGTATAACTTCCGTGGTGGTAATCATGACGAATATGCCTGTATCCTGCAGGGTGTCGCCCGTTGAAGATGATAGGCACGGTACTTTTTCACCTAAGTCACCACGGCAGCGGTCTTTACCATGGCACTGATCTATGACGGGTGACTCTCATAGGCCAGTCTTCCCAGGAACGCTCGAGATGCACGCTGCTCTCGCGTGCGTGTGCAGCGTGCAGGATCTTCTTATCTGCTCCAGATTGCTTCGCTGGACTTCCAAACTGCCACTAACCACACGAATTGTTGTTTAGTCAAGCCCTTCGACTGTATCAACAATCTGGTATCTTTCGATCGAACTCCATTGGTGGAGTTCATTGGTACAAGTAAAGGACTTTGGTCATTGGCGGCACCAGCATGTTCTTGCTGATCGTACCATACTTATCGCTAGGCTATTAAAGTAACAAGAGTCATCCGACTATCGAGCACTGGTATCGGTCAAAAAATTCTTGTCTGCTTCGCTCTCATCGTCATCTCCGCCATCCGCTTTTAGCTTTCCAATGCTATGACATCTCAAGCACCTAGAATCACACCTCCCGACGAGCCTTGTGTAATTTTCAACATCAGCGAAACAGAAGTGGACCCAGAATTCTTCCAATTACCATACCCTCCAAAGCTTTCATTGAAGCGGCAAGTGTCGGAATCATTCCTCCAAACGCGTGGCTACATCAAGAAACAAAGAAGAATACACTCGAGCAGTCGTGAGACAGCGATCGACTGTCCTTGCTTGCCACCGCCAGCGTACAACATAGCCATGACTGGGCCCAGTTCAAACTTCCACAGTGCTTACTCTACCCTGCCTACCACACCCCCTACACCCGAAAACGAAACTCACCCACGAAGACCATCACAAGTCACCGAGATCATAGAGAAGGTCAACGCAAAGCTTAGACGCCTCTTTGGTAGTCGAAGGGGATCCGTCGAGGATGTACACACATCATTCAACGCTACTGTCAGCGAGCGACCGAGTGTATTTCATACCCTGAGTGGACCGTCAGAGAACTCGCATATCCAGCGTTATCCCGGAGATGTCGTTGGGATGAGTGTGGCTTCCCTACCAAATGTAAGCGAACACTTTCATGTCAATGGCGAAGTAGGCTTAGCTGCTTCCACATCACTGCTGACTGATACACCCTTTAGACAACGTTCCAGGCGAGACGAAGAAACACCATGCAAACACAGTCGAACTGCGACTTACACTACGATGGAGATGGCGAACTGGAGCAGCTTCATAGCCTCCAGTCTTATAGTACGCAAAGTACGAGATATGGAGGACGAAAGCGAAAAGACTCCCAATTCAGCTTTAGCGATTTGTTGCGACCTCGACGATTCAGCAAAGCAGAGAAAGGCAAGGGACGGATGGAATACGATGAAGAAGCTGGATCAACCTCTCAAGACCAACTCCTGCATACTGATCGAGGGGCCTCATCAGATCCAGTCAAACTCCCTCTAACGGAATATGGGACTTTGCCCCTTGGTTCATCTGACCAGCATGCTGGCCCTTCAACGCCGTCGTCAGCTGCAGTATCACCGATGGAACAAACCATACCCATAAGGCCCAAGCCTGTCATACCTTCCAGGCAAACGCCCACAGCAAGAAAAGTGAGCGTGCGTCTTGTACCACCTACACCTGCGCCTCCACGCGTTCAGCGGCGGTCATCGACCAGCTCCACAGCGTCCTCCTCGTCGGTTTCCAGTTTCGACTCCACCAACCCAATGCCTATCGCAACCAGCATCTTCCTCCAACGCGCACGCGACATCGTGAACACACCCGGTCGAGCCACAATCGAAGTAGTAGGTGCCAACGGGCACTCCCAACCCATCTCCATCCCATCTTCACACCACAACAGCCGCCGCTCATCCATACTCCCAGAAGGCTCAGCACGACCTCTAGACGACTCACCCACTCTCCCTCCATCCCTCACCGCATCAACAGCCGAGCTCCTCCGTCATGGCGACCGTCCAGATACAGCACCTTCTTCACCCTCTCTCGATCCTACTCTTGTTCCTTCGCTGGATACCATGCAAACCTTGCATCTAGGCCCGCCTCAGCGAGCTCTGCTCCAGCGATCCGGATCAAGCAGTTCATCACGCATGTTTCACGTCTCCGTCGAGCATCTGTCTACGCCTACACAGCCCGTCTCGCGATTCAGTGCTTGTTCGTCTCTGGCCAGCAAACCTGCAGAACCCATTTCGCGGTTCAGTGCGTGTTCTTCTCTGGCTAGCAAGTATAGTTCAGCCGTGGAGCATGTAGATGATACGCCAGATTTTAGTATCACGCATCCTGCGCCTCCAAGCCCTGTTCCCTCTTCCTCGCCGGCACTGGAAGCGGTACCATCGCCTGTTAAGCGACGGACTGGGAGTTTGGAAGGGAGCCAGGATCTACGCGCTGTGTATATTGAGCAGGGAAGAGCGAGCGTTATAACTTGTCCTCCGCGACAGCGAAGTCCGAGGAAGAGTCTACAGGGAAGATGTTGGTGGGATGAGTCGCCTCCAAAAGTGTATCTCTAGGTTTGTGTGTTGTTATTCGGGTTGTGCCTCTGGTTGATATGTAAATTGAACCCATCACAGTGCATAGTCATATAGCACAAAGGAAGACATAGTAGTTCCTCATCCGCAACACCTCAGCGTTCAATGTATTACAACAGCATACTACGTAATGCTACCTCTGCCCCTAGGGCCAGTGAACCAACATCCCATCACCATCATCCATTACAAATATACGCCATGAACCCCATGCAGTACAACCAAAGACAAAGCCTTGCCAGGCTGTCATGTAAAATGAGCGAAAAGGCCCAAGCTGGGTATCGAGCTAACCGAAAGGACTGGTGATGCTTTTTATGCAGAAAGACGCTATGCATGAAGAAAGGACAGAAGATGGACGAAGCTTAGATTGCGCGGCGAGATTGTGTGGTCCTAGATTTTACAAGAGGACGGCGAAGCCGAGGAAGACGCTGCCGAAGACGGCGGCGAGGCCGAGGCCAGCGTTGGGCATGAAGATGGAGCCAGCGCCGCCTTGGTCGTTGGAGCCTCCGTTGTTGTTGCTGTCGCTGGAGCCGGTCTCAGAGGCACCACCGAAGCCGGTCACGGGGATGGTGTTTGAGGCGGAGCCGTCGGTGCCGGTGGCAGCGGCGGTGGAGGCCATGGTGGTGGGGAGGGAGGTGTTGCCGCGGTACGGGTCTTGAGCTCCGCAGGGGTGGTCCTCACTGTTGACATGTTAGTTGTGTTTGTGATGAGTGACTCGATAGAACGTACCGGCAAGCGCTCTGGCAGCTGTTGTCGCCGTTGCAGTTCTCGACGCAAGTGTTTCCCCATTGTTGGCAGATGAAGTATGGCAGTGTCTGGGAGTACTCGGTGATGTTGGGCGCGACACCGTTCTCGCAGACGCAGGTGTAGGTAAGAGCGTCGGAGTCGCAGTCGTTCTGCTCGGTGGTCATGGAGTTGATGCCGGGCTGCTGGAGGCAGATGAGCGGGCATTGGGCCCTGTTCTGGTCACACCAGTAATCTGGAGAATGTTAGACGACGCGTCGTGGGTTGAATGATAACTTCTACATACCCCTAGTAGACTGCTCAACCGTGTCGGGGTCGATGGTGTATGGGTAGTTCAGCTGGGGGGTATCTTGAGCAGCGACCAGGCCAGTGAAGACGGCGATGCTGAGGGCGAAGACGGAACGCATGTTGATGTTTGGGAGGTGGTTGTTGACGGAGGATGAAGCGAAGGTATTAGATGATATACGGTCAGCGACAGACGGTGGACGATCAAATACAAAAGTAAACCTCAACAGCGAAAGTGATGAAGAGGCTGGAGGGAAAGGCGGCGTCCGATATATAAAGGGAGGGATGTGTCGACGGGAAGTAATGAGCTAGCGGTCGTTCGAGATAGGAAAGTTCACGGTCCGGTACGTGCACCCCCGCCTACCTTCAGCCTACCTTCTCGCCCGGGACGATGCCTGTCGGGGACGGGTTGCCGTGAGTCAAGCCATAGTACTGCGGTGGAGTCGGCGTGGAAAGGGCGGCATTCCGTGGAAGATGGCAGACTGCGTGATGGAAGTTTGCCATTAATCCCTCGGCCGGACAGGGATGGGATGGACGTGTGGTCGTATTGGCCACTGGCTGCAGCGACTAGTCGCTTCTCAGGGTCTCGCATCCTAGTCGGCTCTGCGCATCATTCGGTTGAGACGAGCGAGGCCAGCGCCGCCAATTCTCCAGACATCGTCAACAAGACACTAGACGCGACTGCATCTGGCTGCATGCACCGGCGAGCATATCTACCCCTCACACACCCACGCGGCATTCTAGATACCAACCGCCCTCCCGTTTGACGCGCCACCTGCCCAGCCATCTCCTGTAAATGGATGGAGCCGGCGAGCTTTGAAACTGGAGACCCGTCTTCGTCGCCAGCCCGAGATGGGCCAACCCCCGCCACCGTCACTGTGGTCCCACCCTACTGGCAATCCCACCAGCGCAATGCCTCGTATCTGAGCAACTACTCTGCTGACAACGGCCGCCCCACCCCCATCGGCCTCGAGGACCATACGGATGAGGCCTCGGACCACTGCAAAGTCCTCTGGGCCAAGGGTGTCACGATAGATGATTACGTTGTCATCGGCGGGCCGTCACCGGGCTTTGGAGCTTACGTCGTCTTTAACTGTACGGTCGAGACACTGGATGTAAGTTCCCAGCCGCATGGAGATGCGCTAGTCCGCCCGGCGATGTCCTCGCAGCCAATCATCTGCATGAGATTGTTTTTCAAAAAATGGTTTCATGCAGAGGGCCCGTGGTGGACTGCCATCTCCAGGTGATGAACCATCATGCATATGCTAACTGTGACAGGGTGGTCCCATGAAGATACGCAAGAGGTTGGCCATCGTCTATCACTTTCGATTCCCTCTGCTGATCGTACCAGATACTCCGAGTTTGAAGATCTGCACACCAAGCTGCTCCAGACGTTTCCTCATGCCGCGGGTTCCATGCCGCACTTCCCACCCAAATCCGTAATATGTAAGTCACATGGCCGCCTGCTGCAGCATCACTCCACCAAACAATATAGTGCTAATGCGTCGGGCATAGCTCGCTTTAGGCCCCGTTTTCTGGAAAAGCGGAAACAAGGACTCTCGTACTTTCTCAAGTGTGTTTATCGATAACAAAGCTAGCGCATATCGGCTGACTATTAATAGTTGCGTTTTGCTGAACCCGGAGTTTGCTGGGTCGCCCGTCTTGAAGGACTTTCTCTTCTCGTGATCGCGTGGCTTAGAGGTTGTATTGACTGACGTTGATGTTGATGCTGAAGTTTGAGTGGCATGGAAGAGTTGGATACGTTGTTGTTGTTGAGTATGTGGTGCCAGGGTGTGCCCAGCTGCCATGCAAGTGAATCGTCCTTGACATTTTCCAATTGCTTGATCTCTCAATCTTTCAGTTGCCATGCAAGGAAAGGACCTCATATAGTCAGTTCTAGCGTTATGATGTTCAAGTTGATGTGATGTCGCCCACTCGTACTGATTGGCTACCAACGTCAGTGGCGCTACGCTTCCAAGTATCTCACATGCGCTGTACTGCAATTCGTTGAATAATCTTCTGGTGTACATGGCGATATCGAGATGGGAAGGTCTGCTATAGGGCTTAATCCAACCTCATCCGTATTTGCAGTGTCTGGGTGAGGCGTACGGGAGCGCCGTGGGTGCAGCAGCTCGTTTGGCAAACTGCGCGGGCTCTGCCACTCGACGACCCCCTAACGGCTCGCGTTTTGGCACATCTCAGCGCGACATCAATGGCAGCTCCACAATGAATAGCTGAAAGATGACCCAGCGAATCGCGAATGATCTCAAGTCTGATCACTACCATGGCCAACGCCGTTCGGCCTTCGCTGCTGCGGAGCTCGAATGAACGGCAGACCAGGCTCAACTTCCTGCCCGTGTCGCGCGATGACGCCCACCCACAAGCCCAGCGCAACCACAACCACGCGCCCGTCGCGACCAGACGGGCCTCGAAAAGCGGCCCTCTGCTTGCGCGCGCCGACGACGACGGCGCCGTCAAGCCCGTCGCCCACACGCCTGCAAAACCTCCGCCGCCTGCGCGCACCAGCAGCAGGAAGCGGCCAGCCACTGCCCTCGAGCCCGACGCGACCGACACGAGACCGCCGACCAAGATTACCGTTACACAACCACATGGCGAGCTGCTGCGCATCACCAATGGCGTCGCCGCGCCCCTGGGCATCGACGCCGACGACGTGCCCTCCGCGAGGTCCACGCCCCGGCCTGGCAGCTCCGGCAAGCTTGCTGCGCCCCCAGCTGTCCCCGCCCCGGCGTCCACAGCTTCCTCCACAACCACAGACAAGAGGAGCCTGCGGAGCCACGATGGAGGCTCCCGGCTGAAGAGCGACCTCGCCGTCTACTTTGCCAACTACGACGACATCATTGCCGGCGTGCCCAAAGAGGATGGTAGGTCACTGTCCCTGTCACATGTCACGGTATAGCTCTGATCGCGTGCAGAATTTCTCGATGTCGACACGCCCATATACATCGTCGACGAGCCCATCAAGGCCAAGACTCCAGAGCCCCCGCGAAGCTCAGTAAGCCCGACGCGGTCACGGAAAGCACGACACTCGTCCCCACCGCGCCATGCCTCGGATCCGTCAATACTCCCGGCCCAGTCGTCGACTACATTCACAGTCCTCAACTACGCCTCCATAGCCAATGCCATCTCCCACAATGACGGCGAAGACCCGCTCGCCGACTCCGTCTTCTTCACACAGCACCGACGTGCCGAGCGCAAGGAAAAGCAGCTGCGGAATATCGAAAAGGAGCGCGCCATGCACGAGAAGGTGCAATTGGAGAGACTCCTCGACGGACTGCAGGGCCCAGACTGGCTCAAGGTCATGGGCATAACCGGCGTGACAGACGGCGAGAGAAAGGACTGGGAGGCGAAGCGCGACTACTTTGTCCGAGAGGTAGAAGCCCTCGTCGACAAGTTCCGCGTCTGGAAAGAAGAGGAGAAGCGCTTGCGTGCTGAAAAAGAAGCAGCGCTCGCCGCGAGGGAAGAAGACGAAGACGAGGATGGCGAAGAAACAGAAGACTCAGATAACATTGTAGTCCGCAGCCGCGAACCCCCACCACCACGACAGCAACCCAAGGAGCCCGAGCCACCGAAACCACGGCGGCCCCCGCGTCCCCATGGCTTCCTCCTCCCTTTCGTGCCACCCGAACCCGCAGCGCCGTTCAGTTCTTTCTACGCGAAACCACACCTCCGCGCCGCAGCCCTCGGCAAACATAGACACGGGCGCAACGCATCTGCATTCGGCCAACCAATACCCGAGTTCGCAGAGAAGGAATTCGAACTCCCAGAAGGTTTCATAGACCCGCAGTTTCTCAAAGACAACGCAAGGCAGCGGCGGAGACGGAAGAGGGAGAGTGGTGTGAATACAGGGGCGGGCGCGAGTGGAAATTAGTGCTTTTCTTTCTTACTTACAATATGGGCCGGGGTTTCCAAGATTCTATACCCCTTATAAATACTGTCGAGCAAGTCGAAAGCTAGGGTTTCTGTGGCGTTCTTTGAGATAAGGCATGGGATTTGGAGGTGTGGGACTGAGTGAGGGTCTCGCGCCGAGTGTATATTATCTGTGGAAATGGAATGCAAAATCGTTCCGTTCTGAGATTGGGTGTTGCGGTGCTGGTGCGTGTAGACTGTGGACTGTTGAGTTGGCAGTGAAGAAGAGGGGTTTTGATTGAGGTGCGTACTTCTGTCGTTTGGTGTAGTGCTGGTGCTGATGATCATCGTACGGTCTTTCATCTTCCAGCCGCGGGTCTCACGTGCTCGGGTTCCATTCTTCGCGCATATAAACCCGTCTTTTCTGCATGTCTCCTCTTCTTCTCTTCATCACAAAGTCTGCTGGCTATTTTTCAAAAAGTCACGTTGCACGGATTCATGGCTGGCTGTTCGGTCTGCCTTTCTCCAAAACTATCCGTAGAACACTCGATGACTTGCCGCCTGGTTTCTCGTCCTCCAAAACGACCTTCTTTTCAAAACACATCGTCACCTCTTCATGAGATTGTGTGGAGCCTCCTTCTCTTCTATCCGAGTACCAACAAAAAAACCTCACCCAATTTCCATGTGGTGCTTCTCGGATTCGCTCCTTCTCGTGGGATGACAAGAAGACATCACCGAAATTCAGCAGAACACTGGTCATGTCTCGTTCCCGGTCTGCGGGTTCAAAAACTCCGACATCCATGCCATGTCTCAATTCATCTTCCAATGTTGCCGAATACACATGGGTTATGCACTCGCATCATTTTGAGCAACTCATGGTTTGCCGCCTACCGAAAACATATCGAGACCGAATCATGTGCTCTGGTTGCGTTTGTAGTCTGCAACCTCCGAAAAGAACTCATGACGGTACGATGGAGTGCTCATGTCTCCGCCCGCTCGATTACATGGAGGGCATGTTTGGCATGACCGATGGCTGGCTTAGCAGAGTCGAGAGGTATATAAACCCACACTTTACCTCCCCGTCTCTCTTCTTCATAACACAATATCTTCTTTATTGCCAAAATGACACCGAAACCCCTCGATGTCTGCGCGGCTTCCTCCCGCTCTCTCGAAAATATGAGAGTGAACAAAGTGATGGCTTCCGCTGTTCCGCCCTGTTTTGCAAGATCAAAACACGCATCGGAAGGAGTCATGTTTCCACTTTCTCGTCACTTCTTCACTCATCGAAAGAGCGACGCACAGTATGCATGTCGTCAGCTTGTGCCGGTCGCCCGCCACTCAAAGTCTTCCACGAGGTCAATTATGTGCTGAGCCTTCTCCGTGGAATGTACGTGTATCAAAAGCACCGAGCCTATACTCATGAGATACCGCTCTTGCACTTTTTGATGCTCGCATAATCGGAATAGCAGGCATGGGATGCTCATTGCGTCGAGCATCTTCGGTTGCGGTCTTTACCGTGAACGGTGATCAGTGAAGCATGCTTGATTGATGCATCCGGTTGATCGCTTCATTCGGAAAGAAGCAGGTCATCTCACACTCATCGATTATAGCGCCTGAAGTTTGAGATGTCGGTGCTGTTCGCGGGTAGAGGCGCGCCTGCCGAACGTGGAAGGGGCAAAGGCCGTCAGATCCCATTTTCAAAGCACTCACCTCCCGCTACCAAGAATACAAGGTTTTGGTTGCGCGTGAGAGGCACATGTTTGTTTCCTTTGATCTTCAACAGGGCAGACTGGAGGATTTACAAAGACTCCATTCGCTGTTGATATGATCTACGACAATTCATAAGAAGGTATAACTAGGTGATGCGCAGCTTGATGCGCGCACTGTGCGTGCAGTTGGAATTCTCCAAGATTGTGGGTGAGCCCCTCAGGCCGACCTCGCTGCATCAGCGAGAGACACATTCATTTAGATGCTGGCGTGACTTGATTTGCACACACATGGTTTGATTTTCAACATGCAGCTTGGTGGTGCTTACTGGTGGAGGGGCGCGCCTACCGAATGTGGAAGGGACAACAGTGAAGAGATCTCAGACCTCCGAACACTCACTCTCTTCCACTCACGCCCACACCCACACTTACATCCTCACCACCCCCATTGACACGCCAATGGAGGATTTCCTCGCAGATGTCGAGGCGTACCGGCTCGAGCGCGAGTCGGCGCAACGACAAATAACAAACGCAATCCGGGACGCTCCCGAGCCCGGTCCAGGGTATCCGTCTCATGATGACCTCACAAAAGCCTCACGCCTGATGGGTATTCTAAGACCGATAGAAGACGACATCAAGACCAGAGCAAAGGTCACAGAAACAGCTGATCTGATAGCGGCACACGAGCGAGCACTCAGCGAACAGAAAAGTTCGCAGGAGAGTGAACTCACAATCGCACTCGAAGAGCAGAAGCGGCAATCTGACGAAGAGCAAGACAGCGCTCTTCAGACACAGAAACAGCAGCTCGAGATCGAACTTGACAACGCGCTTCAGAAACAGCAAGCGCAGTTTGAGCAGATTCAGAATGAGCTGCAAGAGGACAAAGAAGTTGCAACATCTACCTTCAGAAGAGAGGTAGAAAGCAAAGATGCCATCCTGCAGCAGTTGCTCGATAGGATCACGAGAGCTAGCCAGTCTTCCAGCATCGAGCTACCAGAAGACATCGGGCTCAGCAAGGTAGAGCAGACCGCTCTCCAAGGGAAGCTAACAGCCTCCAGAAGTTACCGAGCCGTTTTTGAGGAGTTGCGGTGTCGTCTTAACATTCCCCTAGGACAGTTGCCATCGTTTGAGGAGCTTCTTTCTCAAGAGCACAACGATGAAGTTACGTCACTTCTCACGAGCCAGATGGACAGCACAGTCCAAGCCTGTAACAATACAGTCGGCGCAGAGCAGCGCCGCACTACCAATGTTCGATGCGCATCGCTCATCTCAGAGATAAACGTCACAGAGCAGGTCAGCAGCACCTCCAGAGACATGAGAGGGCAGGTAAAAGCGAACGACACGTTGTCGGCCGAGGTCGCCACAAGGTTAGAGGCGTGCTTGGTCGCGAAAGACCAACACATTGGTGCCCTTACAAAGCGTCTCAGATTGCAGACGCAGGTGCTGGACCAGAGACACGTCCTACTAGAGCAGCTAGCAGATGCAGCTGCAAGATCAGCAGGGTAGAGTCAACGTGTCTTACTGATGCACTCTTGTGCGAAGAAGACCCCGTTCGTAGCTCAATTTGATAAACATTGATCCCATAGCATTCCTATTATGCAATATGAACATGATACCGTGTCTAGTAACTCCGATGTGCTAAAACAAGTCCAGCGCACCAATACATCCTCGCCCTCCCCCTTCCCGTCTTCATGCAGACGTCTCTGTATACTCAAAACCGCGCAGTCGCATTTCCAATACCCACTCCAGCCAACTCAAAAACTCTTCTCAGTTCAACTGGGGCTTTGCAGTCCATCCGCTCGTACAATCTACCACTTAACCCAACACCCTTCACCATCTCCAGTCCTTCTTCAACGGTGACGCTGCGCAGCGACTGAAGCTGCAAAGCTTTTGCCTGTGCTAGTTCTGATAGCCAACGATAAGCAGGTTCCATGTTCAACGTTTGACCCATGCTCGTAAGCTTCTTCTCCAAGCGCTGGACATAGCGTTTGCCCAGAGCGAAAATGGCACTGCTGTGGGCTGGGAAGTCAATGTTCATGTTATGATCACGAGGGAGGGGCAGGCTGAACGTTTCTTCATGTTTCAATTAGAATGTATCACGTCCTAGTATTTCCTCAACGGAAAAGGACAGTCCAGATAAATTTCATCAAAGACCCAGCCCAACTCCATCCAGCAAAGATTGCTTAGTATCGCCCAACGCCCCATTCCCATAACCCCCATCATTCCATCGTAAATTCATGCATTCCCCCTCAGCCTAACAGTCCCCCCTCTCATCTCCTCATCCGCACCTTCATCATCATCCTCGCCCTCGCCCTCCACATCCTGTAACCGCATCGCCCGCAGCAGGTCCCTACTAGCCCTCGTGCCGTCCCTCAACTCCACCGCACTCTTCAGCAGCATATCAGCCATGACCCTTGCATCCATGTCCACGCCCAACAGCGCCTCTACCTCAGGCCCAGTCGGGACGGGAAAATCAACAAGCGGCTTCCCGTTTGGACCGACGCTGACGGTGGTGGACTTGCGGCTGTAGCGTGGGGCGTCTTGTTGATCAAAGTCTGAGGAGGAAGAGTAGGTGTTGCCGTGGTGGTAGGAATCATCGGTGTCGGAGTCGAGGGTGTAGGTGGTGGAAGTGAGGGTTGTGGATGTAGAGTCGGTTCTGCGTGATGAACGGAGGGGAGCGGAAGCTTGGCCCATCGGACGGCGTTGTGCGGCGAGGTTGAGGCGCTCGAATGTGTCCCAGAGGTCGTCTACGTCTTCTTCTTCGAGCGAGGTGTCGGTTGTCACGCTCATGGGAGGTGACTGGTCGTCGCTGCTTAGTCCGTAGGCCATGTTATGCGACCAGCCGTCCCAGATGATCTGCTGAGAGCGCTGGTTTCCGCGGTGGTATTGACCGGAGCTGGGTGCTGGTTTCGCCTGTGACTGTACCTGGCTCGCTGAGCTGACGCCTCGAGCGTGCATGCTGGGGTGGTGTGGGTCCTGGTTTGTAGGATGGCCTTGCTCATCGTATTGCTGAGGTGTCAATAAGCCCGGCACGGCCTGGTTCGGTTCCGACTGCGACTTCATGTGGAAAGAAGCGCGGTGGTTGTTCTGTGATAGCTGTACCTGGTCCTCGAGGTTGAATGGGTTGTCATTCATGCGGTCGATTCCCGCTGTGACGATATCAGAGCCAGACGTAGATGGACGGTAGTCCTGCACCATGGCCATATCGAGGTCAATCATGGACGAACGAAGAGGAGATCCAGGCGCAGAGCTGATCATCTCGGGATAGTCATCAATAGGGTCAACAGGCGCTGTTTGGGCGTGTCGCAGGGTCGGCCGGAAACCAGATGCGAGAATTGGTGAAGATGAGTCCGTCTTCGTGTGCTGACCGCGCCGTGGCTCCTTCGGGCTACCCATGGGAAAGGCAAAGTCTTGAGTCTTGCGGTTGTCGTCCTGCTTGGGAAACGTCCACTCTTTCGTCTCGCGTCGTCGGGAGATCCGATTTGATGCGCGATTCCTGGGCTCGTTGTTGGCCTCTGCCATCGCGGCATCGAATGTCCATTCTACTGTGCGTCGATTTGGCTTCTGAGGTTGAGCCGGGAAGGACCATTCCATTGTCTTGCGATTAGGCTGCTGCTCAGCAGGAAACGACCACTCCATCGTCTTTCGGTTTGGTTGTTCCGACGGGAAGGACCATTCCATGGTCTTGCGATTCTCGTCATTCATGCTGGGGAAGGTCCAGTCTTTCGTGGCTCGTTTAGTCATCTCATCTTCCTCATTGAAAGCATCCCGGCGCTCCTCTTCTTCCTCCATCTCACGTATGATGCTCTTCATGCGGTTCGCGCGGATGGTTGGTACCTCGCCCAGGTCGATACTCGGTATCTCGTCTGCTGATGGCATCGAAAAGTCCAAGTCAATAACGGTCTCGCGGTTGGGCGCACCAGGATTGAAGTCGCGTAGGACCAGATCGGATGGAGGGCGACCATTCGGAGGATCTGGCATATCGACTGCGCTGTACCGGTATGGTGTCGTGTTCGTATCGAATAGCTTGTTCAGACGTTTCTGTCCTCGGACGATAGACTCCTCCTTGAACCTAGCCTGGAGCTGTTCGAATCGTCCCATATCTGCTATAGGTGGTAGACCCATTCCGTTGAAGCCCTGTCCGGCCCCACCTGCAAAAGGATCGCCAAATTGTGGTGCATGTTCCTGCTCGAATTCTTCTGATACGTTAAAAGACCAGTCATCGTCGTCGTCCTCTTCCGCTTCTGGGGCAAGCGGGTCTGGTGCTTGAGCACCGTATGGATTGAAGAGCGACTGTCGTGCACCGCCCTGTTGCTCCCATACATAATAGTCCTCAACCAACTTGACGAGCGACACAGTCGGATACATCTTGGTAGTGTCCGCAAGATATGGGTGCTCCAAGATCTGATCGGGTGTTGGTCGATCTTGCGGCTCTGGCTGGAAGACGAAAGCTAGGAAATCCTTTAGTTCTTGGGAAAAGCGATCACCTTCAAGCACAGGAACACCAGCCGTTGGCAAGTCGAACTGCCCAATCTTGTGATGAGGTGGATAACCGCAAGCCATCTCATAGACAGTGCAAGCGTAGGCCCAGATATCAACCTCGTTTCCGTAGGATATCTCCTTGGGTTGCATCAAGCTGTGCGGGTCCGCATCCTTGACCCATTCCTTTTGCAGTTCAGGCGCCATCCAAAATGGTGTACCGACGATAGTCGAGCGCTTCGATCTTTCCGGTTCCAGGGTGTTGGAGACACCGAAGTCACAAAGTTGTACCCGGCCATCTTCGAGGATAAGAACGTTGTTGGCTGGATTTGGTCAGCAAAAATTGAGGACAGTAAGACAGCACTACTCACACTTCAGATCGCGATGTAGCACACCAGCTTCATGGATGTACTTGAGACCTTGCGCCAATTCACGTGCAATGGGTATGATGAATTTCTCCGCCAGTCCAGGTCCAGGGTCCTTGGTCATAGCCGTAGGCTTCATCAACGTGTTGACACTACCACCACTGGCATACTCGCTGACAATCCAGAGTTCGTTATGGACAGGACGGGCCTCCTCGATGATGTTGACGTAGGGTCTTGCCTTGCTGTCTCTGAGCTGCTGCAGGATGTCGATCTCCTTAAGTGTGTCCTGAAGGTTCTTGTGTGTCATCTCCTCGTAGTCAACCTTATCGATCTCGATGATCTTGATGGCAACGAGCGCGCCGGTATTTCGACTCTTTCTTTGTAGTGTCAGCGAGTGTTCTGGGGTTCGCTTCATGATACCCACCCTTTGTAGACCCGGCCATATGCACCCTTGCCAATAAGCTCGTAAAAGTCGTATGGCGGCGGTTCCTCACCACCCCGCTTGGCTCTCTCTGCAACCAGGAGCTCCATGTCCTTTGCTTGTTGCATAGCACGCCCTTTGGTGCCACCCATCATGGGCGGCTGCAGTCGTGCAGGCTCCATGTCTCGGAGGTATCTGTATACTTTGTCGAGGTGAAGCCGTTCGGTTGGGGCGTCTTCTTGCGGCTCGAAAGGCGACTCTGCTATGCGCTCTAACGGACTGTCCACTAGGGTTCCGGTTGTGCTCTCGAAGCTGGTTGCGATTGGTAGAGGCGGGGGCGGGCGATCGGTTTGGCGTGGACGTCGACCGGGCGATATGTAATTGGTAGGGTCGGAGGCAGAGTATGAGTGTCGTGCGGTAGAGTTCGGGCGGCCAGGCTTGATGGTGCCGGGACTGGATCGTGATAGAGGTCGTCGTGGGACAGGCGTTTCCGGGAGGGCAATAGCAAGCCTTGGCTTCGGCGTAGGCGGGCACAGCGGGCTTCTGTGGTCTAATATCGGACTCGAGATATCGCGCTTGTCGATGGAAGGGGTGCGAGAGGAGCGGGAGGAGCGGGATGAGTTGGCTATCTTCCCTTTGATTGAGTCTGTCAGCTTGGAAATCGAGAAGGAGCGACTGGATCGTGTCGCTGGTGTGCTGTCCAGTGAGCGAGGCGGGGTCACCTCTCCCATAGGGATGAGATGGTCGCCGTCGCTCACCGACCGCTTCAATTTGAACACCGCTTCGTCGCCGAGCATGGCGTTGTGGTGTTATTGCGGCATGTTGGTGTTTGGGAGACAAATCGCACTCACAGTTTTGTTATGACGTTCCACGTTGTTTACCACAGGTGAATGCGGCTCATGGCGGGCAGGGTCGCGTGCGGTGAGCGTGGGTGTTCGTTCACATTCACAGCTCCACACTCCGGAGGTTTGGAAGGCCTATCAGCCAGATACAATCACAATTCAAAGTAGCGGAGAAGATGAAAATGATTAAACAAAGCGAGACGTAGAATTGGGGTGTATAGAGAGATGGGACGGCGGTGCCATCTGGCAGACATCGAAGTGTTGACGATGCGAAACATGGATCCAGGGTCTCGACGTTTCGCGCGCGGGTCACGCTAAGGCAACCTTAATTCCATCTGGGGCAAGCGCGCCCCACGTTCCCGTGCCTGACATCATCTGCGCCACATGTGCGGCAGGCATAGCAGCTTGCCAACTTTCTGTGCATCAAAAGAGATTGGGTCGAGATGCTCCCTAGATATCTCCATACATACTCAATATCCGAACCAAGACCTGATTAGATTTAATACACCTGATACAACCCGAGCAACGTTAAGAAAAGCACTGAATCAACGTCTCACCATGGTCGCGCAACCCATTGGCACCAAGAAGACGCCCGTCACGTCGACGGCGAAGAAGACACCAGTAACAGCCCCAGTCAAGAAAGCACCTGTCAAGGCGCCAGCCGTTCAGCCTCCAAAGAAGCCTGTCAACACCGCCATGCAGAAGAAGCCTGTGACCACAGCCCCTAAGAAGCCCGTCACAAATGTCGCAGCGAAGAAGCCCGTCACAGCTGTCGGTCAAAAGAAAGCTGTACCAGCACCAGCAAAGAAGCCTGTTCAACAGCCACAGCAACAAGGTTGGATCAACAAAGGTCTCAGTGCCGCATCATCAGGCATTGGAAGTGCTGTCGGCGCCGCAACGACTGGTATCGGCAATGCTGCTGGTGCTGTCGTGACAGCGGCAGGCAGTGGTGTTGCTGGAGCAGGGAGAGGCGCTGGCGCGAGGTAATACATCACATCCTGCAATACATTCCCTGACTGACATGCCATAGTATTGCGAACTCATCCCGAACTTGGGGCGACATGGTCCGCGAGTATGGCAACTCCCTCAAAGACATCACTGGCGCTCCCGGTGGTCGGTCGACCACGAACAAGAATCCTCTCGGCCTGAGCACAAGTGGCGTAGGAGGTATGGCATCCATGGCTAGCAGGCCAGGTGTGCCTGGACTCTCAGGAGGGTCAGGCAAGGGGGGTGGTTCGGCCAGCAATCCTCTGGGCCTATAAATGGACACGTTGAGCCTAAGAATATAGACCGAGTTCGTGAACGGCCAGAATACTACATAAAACTTTCAGTGACCGAATAGGTGGCTCACGGTGTATTATGAGGTCAACATGCAATTCTCAGTGGTTAAACGGATTGTCCAGAGTATAGTTAAAGCTCTAAACCTAATCAACAACACTTCAAGAACAACGAATAGTTAACATCGTATTCTACAAACACATAAGCCAATCAACCCACTGCTGGGGATATCATCTATGCAGCCAGCGAACAAAGGAGACATGAATTCTAAATCGCATTCGTAGTAGGCTCTAAGACTTCCCCTCTTTTTGTTTCCCTGGCGTTCTATGCAAACGCTCATTTTGAACTCCGCTTCACCATCCCATCTTTGACTGGAAATCGCGCGAGACTAGCGTCATGGCCAAAGCACAGGCTACCACTACCCACAAGATCCCCGCTGTCCTCCCCCCTGACCCCCTCTTCTTCTTTACCAGCTGGCCCGCTTCTCTGCCAACACCTTGGTAGGTCGCAGAACTATCGCAATGGAACAATCGACTCTTCATACTGACTTGGTGGATCATGGTGAGCAACACCCTCCTCACTTCCGCTAAAATCACAGAGATACACTCAAGAGGTAGGGTCATCCGGATGGCCATATCGCATCACACCTTCAGACACCGCCTGCACCTTTGGAATGAGTAGGAGGCTAGCTTCGCTACCTTCGGGCTCGCCTTTGATGGCATCTGCTTGCACCAGCGCGAGCGATGCATGCAACAAAAACAGTCGTACAACAAGATGTCTCGACTATGCATTTGGGCGAGCGGAAGATGGCGCGTATATCGAGCGCGCCGTGACACCGCTGGTGGGCACTTCACCAAGTGCTTCACCGTCGAGTTCTGTCGTGGGCTTCCGATCATACGAATGCCTTCGGGCGCTAGTTATGTGGCCCTGGCAACTTTGGCGCCGGTCCTGGTTTGGACGGGGGATTCTTACAAGCTGGCTCGTTTGAATCATGGTCTCTGGGAGAAACGAGCATATCCGTATGCATAGACGTCTCCCTGCCACGTATGGAGAGCGATTCACAGGCCTCAGTGCCGGAACGTGCTTCGCTGGGAACTTTTGTCGTGATGGTGCGTAGTCTGCCAGCGCAATGCCCTTGTCCGTTACTCGACTTGTGTTGTATACAAGGTCTACATTTTTTCATTGAGCTTTCACCTTTATGGGGTTACACGAGGAAGGAATGAAGTCGTCTGCAAAATAGTGCGACAACAAACTCGAGGAATTTGGTAGAAATGGAATGCAATGCCCACATACACTTGACGTTGGTGTTGTGCGCTGCTTGGCGTTTTCCCAATCAGGTAACTTCTGGAAACCCGTCGATTACGGTCCACAGGTGTCTGCAAAGTTGCCACAGACCCCGGCCGTCACCGTTATCGATAACGCTAGCGCCATCTGAACCTTTCGGCGGACGAGACATGCACGTAACATAACAAGTCATGGCTGGCTGCTATTTCGTAATTCTTCGACCTTTGAAAACCTGCAAATATATCCATTAGATGCGGTAAATCTGTTACCGCCTCTGGCCTGTACTCTCTACAGAAAGCGCTTGCTCATGCTTGCGCTCCATCGACTGCGATGCCTTCCACACTCCACTCCGTTTCAAGCGCGCGCTCTACGAACGCTCCCTCGAGTAATACCAACATACGTCCCGCGATGGGATCCGACTCTGCACAGGCCTGTGCGGCCCGCTACGGCGATGATTGAGTCAACAAAGACGACCGAGAACCCTCTCTTTGACCCCGACCGAAGTTTGGAGCGCGAGCAGCTCAGAGATGCACACATATCCATTGTCACGCCTGGGCTCAGTGCTCCTGGAAAGCGTCTAGCTGCCAAGAGACTGGACCGAGTATTGGAGTTGGTCAGCAGCACCCATGGCCGCGACGCCAGTCTACGCGCGCCCCTCTGGCGGGCGTACTCTTTGGCCAAGGCCTCTGACCCGACACTCCTAGCACGTCTTCCAGAAAGAGCCTGGGACCTGCTCTGGATTACGCAATCCATCCACTCATCCACCAACCCGAATCGCACGGCACACTTGGCACAACTCTACCGTGACATGGACAAGGCTGGAAGGACTACAACGGCCGGACAGCGGGCCAGAGGTCTAGAGAGCACCTTTCTCTCTGGTAGAGAAGACCAAGCTCTTAGAGAATGGGAAGAGGATCACACTTTGGGATTCGACGGCATACGACAGGATTACAAGCCAGAGCATCTCGAGGTCGGGGCTAAGCTCCATGCGCTTGCGGGGAATCTAGACCGCAGCCGAAGCATCATGGAAGAGCTATTCAGGTTATACCCGAGTTGGGACACTTCCGTCATGATGACCGTCTTCCGTGCTCACACAAGTTCCGAACTTCAAGAGCACCACGATCTGGCAAAACAGATCTATGTCTCAATGAAGGAGAAGAAGGGCGATGCGCGCTCGATCAAGGGCTACGACGCTTGGCTTGTGGGCTTCTTGGAATCCCGAAATCTAGGCTACGCCAAACAGGTGTTCCGGGATATGGTCAGGGAGGGCTATCTCGCAACTAGCGGGACCGGAGAACGAGTCGAACAAGTTCTGAAGAGACTGCACATGCTGTATCGACTCGGAACTGATATAGCGACAATGAGTAGTATCGCTTTCGATGCTATATCCGTGCTACCGCCTGCTTATCACGGCCATTTATTCGGCGACTGGATGAAGGCGGCCGTTGTTAGGCAGGCGCCGTTGGTAGCCGCTCAGGTCATGGAGATGATGCTCAAGCGAGGCTACAAACCGCAAACGTTCCACTTCAACATGCTCCTCAAAGCGTTGATACGGACTAAAGAGAGTCCGAACGTCCTGAAAGCCGAAGACATTGGTTGGCGCATGATCGAAGCAGCTCGTACACTACCGCAACAACGTGATCTTCCTCGAGACACAGCGGCGCGCATCATTGACAAGAGAACCGCGGATACTCATAACAAAAGTACCGATATCGTCCAACGTGCTCCTCCTGCAAACGTTACAACATTCGCGCTCATCATGCAGCACCACGCTAAGAGTCTGCAATGGGAACACGTCGATTATCTGTCCCGTCAGCTCAAAGAAACGGCACTTGAGCCCAATGCGACCATCATGAACGTTCTCATGGACAACAAATGCCGCCAAGGCGCCTACAGCGAAGCATGGACGATCTACAAGACTCTGACTGAACCGCAAGAAGGCGACGCAGGTGTTTTCCCCAATGGTGCAAGCATACGTTGTCTTTGGAAAACGCTCCGTCTCGCACTCGGCGACCCTACAAATCGCGACAAGCCAGAGCTGCCCACCCCTCGTGAATTACTAGCAGAGATGATCAGCTGGTGGACGCTCAGTCGCAGCCGCTACGACGCCGACCGCTTCCGCATGGGTCTGGCAGGCGCAGATAGTGGAGCAATCACATCACTCATCATGCATTGCTTCAGCTACACTCAAGATCTGGCTGGCTCCCTGATCGCTTTGCACGTCCTTCGCCATCACTTCGACATCTTTCCCACCAACGAGGCAGCGCAAATACTGCAAGGACAGATAGCCTGGGTAGACATGACACGCGAAACCGAAGCTGTGCGCAGTTCACACTTCCACAGTCGTTCCAACAAGAAGAACACGGATCGAATAATCATGGTCTACAACATCTTACTCCAACGACGGTTGGCGAGAATGGATCTGAAGGAAAGCGAGTACGAGATGTTGACGGATGAGCAGATTGGTGATATGGGACTGAACCTCTTGAGCGAGTTTGTGAGAGTGGTGCTCAAGAGGAGCTATCCACCTGATGTTGTGGAGGCGATGATTGACGCAGCGAGATGTGCAGTGGGTGTACCTGACCTGCCGACAGGGGACATGGATGCTTTTGAAGTGGCTTGAACGAACTTTATTACAAAGTTGGAGGATGGTGTACGGAAACATCTAATATGCGTGCAAATATAATCAATACAATACAATGAATCCTTTCAACACTTTCGTTTGTAATAGAAATACCAAAGCAAACCACAATCTATCAATAGCTCTACAGTCCCAGCTTCGCAAGATGTCGTTGTACTGAATTGATCTCATTGGCCATGGCTGCACGTAGCCGAAACACGGGTTTATCGATCGAGCCCTCCGCGGCGGCGATCGATGACGCTCCAAAGCTCAGATGTCCACAACGCGCCCAAACACGGTTAAAGGTAACGGCTGCTTATTTACGATGACGCCCACTGTCATGCTGAAGGCTGGGACGCGACCCTCAAAAAATTCTTTGGGTGCGCTTCCTCTTTGATACACGACCACGACCCATCCCTCGTACCACGGTGATCATGTCTTCACAGGGCGAGCGCGCACCGTTGCTGCAACAAAGATGGAGTGAGGAAGGCGAGCCGCGGACTGTAAGTTTTCTTGCGCACGCGTTCTCTCTGCGTTTGCTGACTCGTGACAGCATCTTCGCATCGGAGACCTTTCGAATGACGAAAACCCGCGAGAATGGGCGCGATGGCGCAAGATGGCCAACGTGGCTGTCATAGCCCTCATGTCCAGTACATACACTCCCACCGCCTATACATATCTTTACTAACACTCGTGGCAGTCCTCAGCCCCCTCGTGTCTTCAATGTTCACGCCCGGTATCGCGCAGATTGCCGAAGATCTCAAATGCAGCACGACAGCCGTTATTGGAACAACCACCGGCTTCGTAGTCATGCTCGGAATCGGTCCCTTGATCCTCGCACCGCTGTCCGAGACGTTTGGACGGAGGAAGATATACCTCGTGTGCTTCTCCATCTTCACCCTGCTACAAATCCCTGCCGCGCTCGCGCCGAACATCGCGTTCCTCATAACGGTACGGAGCATCGCTGGCTTCTTTGGTAGCGTCGGCATAGCGAATGGTGGTGGTACAATCAGTGACATGTTTCTCCCAAGCGAAAGAGCTGGAGTTTTTGGCTGGTACCTGTTGGGCCCACTGCTTGGACCTACCCTGGGACCGCTGTTTGGCGGTATCATCGTACAGCGATTGAACTGGCGCTGGGTCTTCTGGATCATGACCATCGTGTGCTTCGTCAACACCTTGGCTGGATACTTCTTCCTCCGGGAGACATATGCGCCTGTCATCCTGAATGCGAAGAAGGCGGAATTCGAGTCTCAGAGCAACGAGTGGGATGGCACGAAGTACTCGTACGAGGGCGAAGACACACGGCCGTTGAACGAGAAGCTCACACAGGCTCTCAAGCGCCCTCCGAAGATCTTTGCGCAACCCATCGTCGCAGTCATGGCTGTATACCAAGCGCTCATCTTTGGCACAACATACAGCATCTACACGAACATGCAGCCTATCTACCAGGACGACTACGGCTTCTCCACTGAGCAGGTCGGATTGTTGTATCTAGGCCCTGGGTCCGGATTCCTCTTCGCAGTCTGGTTCCTCGTCCCACGCATCGACACCGTGTACAAGACGCTCACAGCTAAGAACCACGAGAAGGCGCGACCCGAGTTCCGCCTCCCACTGGCAAACATCGGCTCTGTTTTCATCCCCATGTCGCTCTTTTGGTTCGCTTGGGCAGTACAGAAGCACACGCACTGGTTTGCATCCATCTCCGCGACTTTCTTCTACGGTATCGGACAGGTCATGATCTTGAACAGCACGCAGAACTACTTCATCGACAGCTTTGAGAAGTATGCGGCTAGTGCCATCGCTGCTGGTACTGTATTTCGCAGTGTCGTGGGAGGTGTTATCCCAATCTTCGCGCCGATGCTGTTCGAGAAATTGGGATACGGTTGGGGTATCAGCACGTTTGCGTTTGTGAGCTTGCTGCTTGCGCCTGCGCCGATTCTGTTCTTTATCTTTGGTGAGAGACTTAGGGAACGTTACCCGGTCGATTTGTAGAACGTTGTTAAGTAGGTATCTTCTTTATATTCATGGCGCAACTTTCCGTTCCTGGTCACTTCTAGAAGACTTTCTCTCTATTTCTGGCTTCCAAGTGGTGTTGGATAGACTTAGTCTGTCACCATGTGTACTAAAAGAGATGCATGTGAACTGTGATTGCGTTTCAACAAAGGAGACTGTAAGGGCTATGTAGGCGCCTCGGGTCACGATCAGCCTCCCTCTGTCATCACATCTACTAATGGAGTTCATGTGCATGGTGAGTGCGTTTGCATGAAGCGCACCGCGAGGGCGATATAGGCATCTCATAACACGATCAGTCTATGGCTGTGTGCGTTACTCCCCTTGCATTCCTAGGCAATTACATTCACTGCGATCAAGTGGCGAACTAGGCAGTCGCTAGCGCTGGAGCGTTGCCTTGAGATATAAACAGGGCCCCTCTCCCCTCTTTTCTGACCCTCGTGTAGTGTTCCTCTGGAAATTCTGGCTCTACACCAGAATGTACTCAGACACCGTTCACATCGGGAAACACCGCGGCAGTCGCTTTGCTACTTACCTACGTTCCTTCCCGGTGGCATTGCTTGGACCAGCACAACAATGCAGTGCATGAAAGGCCTCGACGCCCCGCCGCGTCCAACCCTTCAATACTTGGATGAGTACGCTCCTTGAACGCAAGAAACCGGCCCTTCGCG
This sequence comes from Alternaria hordeiaustralica, assembly GCF_023758085.1. Classification (NCBI taxonomy): domain Eukaryota; kingdom Fungi; phylum Ascomycota; class Dothideomycetes; order Pleosporales; family Pleosporaceae; genus Alternaria; species Alternaria hordeiaustralica. The sequence continues at coordinate 152,313 of NW_026056801.1, read as the reverse complement.
TGCTCAAGCGGCTACTACACGCCACCACTTCGACAACAAGTATGTCCGTGGTCACTCGTGTCTGTCAACAGCAAGTTCCCGCTCGTCGGAGACCTAAAACCTTCGTTGGCACAGGCGGGCTGGTCTGCCTGTGCTATGAATGCGACGTTTGCGCCCCGGAGCGCTGCTGCTACTGTCAGTCTAGGGGAAGGCGGAGAGAGCGGAGGTCTGCCCCCGTGCCGCTGGCGGAAAACATTGTAAGGATGGCGCATTGGCTGTCTACGATGCAAGCCCCATATCTGCTGTTGGACAGTGTGTCTGTACCACTTTTACATCATATCTTTTTCATTGGGCTGATGTCTTTATGGCGTTGCTTGAGGAAGGAGCGCGGATGGATTTGAAGTGAGGGAACGTACCACCTCAGCAAATGCCCAGGTTCCGGTGAGCCATGACACTATGGTGTAGAGCAGAAATGGCAAGCCTGGGAGGGCATATAGATAGCCTGTTGGTTATTTCTAGCAACTAAAGTACGTCTGCAACGCCCGTAGCCGCTCGACGGGTAACAATCGTTGCAGAAGGTCATATGTGGCTTCCAACCCCGCTTTTCAGAGCCACTGGTCTGTCTAGAGAGTGACTTCCTGTGTTTCCACACCGTAAGATTTACGAAGTGAGATGCCACCATGAGAGTAACACGCTGCTTGGCATCCATCTCACGATCAAGCCAAAGTCTTAGTACCTTCGTCTCTTGCCGATGCGGGACATCTATATAAATCCCCAATGCAGCACCTGCATGCTTCGAATCGTTGCTAATGTTCTTCCCAACATTAACTTGAACACTTCCCAAAAATGCATCTCCTTCCATTCCTCACTACCTTTCTCACGGTCTCGGCCGCGACAATCGCAATCCCCATCGAAACCGTTTCTGATGCTACCACTGCTCAAGCTTGTCCTGGCCGACGCATCAGCTGGGAGGGCGGAGGCTGTGAGCGCAACTGGGGAAGGAACTGTCTGAATCGCTGCTTGAATGCTGCAGGGGGTAAGCGATGCTGCCCTCGTTCGGTCGGTTGGTATCAAGATCGCGGAGGATGTGTGTGGGGCTGGGAGACTTGCCGGTGTACCTGCAATGCCTAGGCAGTGAAGGTACGCCATTGAATTGGTATGAAATCATGGTGTCTGTTGTTTGAGCGTGGAGAAATGATTGCTAACGCCTCAATTGTAGTTGAGATTATATTGGGGTTAGTGCGCTGTCGCGGGTCTTGGTACTTGGATCGCGGTTGCGTCGATTGGTGGTGACTTTCGTCGTCTACATTACGAGTGGTACAAGTCGGTCACGAAAGGCCAATCGTTCCGAGGTATTCCGGTACGACGACTAATTCCATACGATCAATGCGAAAAGTCGGTTCTGTTCGTGGAGTCTTCTTGACACTGGGCCCATTGTCTCTTCTCCTAAACGCATGTCGTGACGCTCGGATTCAGTCGTGAGAAAGTCACAGCTTGGTAGTTCCACGATCGGAATCATGAGTTCAGGTGTCTATTGCCGTTGAAAACGAAGGGAAAGTGCACGAGATCGATCATGTTGCGACGGCTTCCCCATTCCGTAACCGCAACGAGCATGACGTCACCAGACCCCAGCGAACAACATCAAAACCATCGCAATCATACCGTATACCAAAGCACAATCTTAATGACCAGCCCGAACCAGTACTAGACAGAAGTCTGAGTTAAAGACGCACTCTATTCATTCTGCTTGCTATTCGATCTCGACCCCTAACTCCTATGCTAACTGTCGCGATATTGCTCGGGGGAGAAGCGGCCCCCAAAACCCTTGGACGTGCGTTCTCACTCTTGGCTAGACCTTTCAACATATCATCTCACAGGAGCGATAGTATCGTTTCACGGCATCGCAGAGTTGTGGGGGCTGACAATCACCAGTGTAGTCTTGAAGGCATAGCCCAATTCTAATCTGCGCCTCAACAATTTCCAAGGTCGCTACTGGCTACCGCCTTCGCCCCCTTCATCTTGAAGCCGAAAGAATACTGGCCAACGTTCCAGAAGAAAGGTTTCTAGGGCTGCCTTGATATAGCTAGAATATACCTACATGGAAAGTGTGCTGCGCCACTCTCACATGCCTGAGGCACAGCTTGTTGCTCGATAACGAAGCGCGCAGCCCCCGCGTGTCAACTGTGGCACGACCTCAAATATGGAATTATGAACGGCTCCGCGCTCCATTGGTCAACGATATCACATGGCTATGCTTCTTTGGTTGCGGTCGGTTGGCCTCACATGAATTGTGCCCAGGTGTCGATCAAGTCAAGTTTGGCAAGGCGAAGTCGAACCGTGCCACATCGGGGCTTTTTCCTTCTCCAGCACAGCGGCACAGACCTGTTCTCTCAAGATAAATTACTCTGTTTTTTTTCGCTGCATAAAATCAGTAGAACTCTCTTATTCCTTAGAGAGACCAAAGCCACTCGGAGTCATCTTGCCTGAACGGTTACCCTCATCAACATGCCTTCATTCACTTTACAACCCCATACGAAACACATTCTCTTGGCTTCTTCCATCGTTGTCGTTCCGATGATCACGTTCACCGTCGTGATCCTTGTGCTAGTCTTTCACAATCTAGCAAGTGATCTAGACTGTCCCTATAACGAGATATGCCCACAGTCTCCGCTTATCAATGTCACCAAGGCGTCTCACTACTACGTCGACTTTCCGGCTACTCGGCTCGTTTTCGTATCTTCTTGGTCATCCACCATTAGCTTTGCTCTCGTGAGCGCCCTTATGTCGATTTACGCGTATTGCGCCGCGCGCCGGCTTACGGAAGCGTCCGTGTCGCAGGACCAGAGCAGATGCCTTCCTACATCTTATGAGACTAGCCTTGTAGTCCGACTTCTGGATGCGGATTACCTGTCTCTGTGGGAACTATCCCGGCCATGGCGACGGTGGTCCTCTCGGCGCGGCACGAAAAGCGAATCACTCGGGCGAGCTACGAAACCAACAGTACTACGAGCATCAATGTTCGTTCTATGTCTAGCTGTACTCGCGAGGTACGTATGTGCATCATTAGACTCAAGTCCGTACTAAGCTTCCCAGTGTTCTTGTGCATGCAGCAGACGGCTATCTCCATATAGCGACCGAAGCAATAGACTTAGTTCAGGTCTTCCCTCAAGATTCTGCTCAGCATCAGTACGGTAGGAGCATTGATCCCTGGTGCTTTGATGATAGCGAAACCTTCGGTACCAAGCAGAACAAAAACTTCTGGGGTTGCAGTACGACGGTTGACGAGACTGGGGTGAAACTTACAAATAAGACCGAATTTATCGCAATGTTAGATGAAGGCTATGGGAAAGGCATTATGAATTTTACTGAGGAGACTGGAAGCCAATACGCGGTTGTTGGTCCAACAATATCGCCCTCCGAAACAGACTGGCAGGCGACATCGTACGCCATTTCGTCCCAGTGTGCGCCTATACCTGCTACCGCCTGCGATATCCAGGTGAACTCGAATGTAACTACTGACCTTGGAACAAAACTAGTGCCCTTCGACTGCTCCATTGCTCGCGGCTCGCCGATCGATTTCTCAGGGAGCTACATTGGCAACTCGATCTCATACATTTTCTTTGATTTCCACAAGCACTTATACGAACGCGGGTCATTTAGTAGGATGGAAGGGATCGATTTTACCCCTAAGAACGAGGCCAGATTCATTATACCAAACGTAACAAAACAGGATAGTGCTCAGATGTTCCCAAGCACGTGGAGATGGACCGCAGCCGTTGGTCTGGATTTAGACGTCAATTTGAACGGATTACCAAGAGACATGATTGGCAAGGCCTGGCTGATGGAGCCCGCGTATGGAGGTTGGGTAATGGTCGTTGCATGCAACACAACAGGTGAGTAACCGCTACCAAAGAACGCTGTACGGTCGTTGTTCTTCATCTAATAGGTCTTTCCAGTCTACAATGTCACATACAGTGCTACTGGTGGTGCAATCAAAAAGTTGGATGCCCATGAGAGTAACTCTACTGTTGCGGGTATCTCAATTCTCCCCTCTCTCGACAGCACAGGACAAATGGCAGAATTAAAATACAGCGTTGCGCGGCAAGCCAATCCTCCAAAATCTTTGAAACAGTGGATCTCAGACTTGGAACTTGGGATGAGCACCATTTTCACCCTTCCTTTAGTCGTGCATACGGTGCCGGCAGACAGTATTCTAGTGCAGACAAGAGCCAGGAAGATTATGACTAGAGCGCCTGTCGCTGCTGTCTGGCTGCTCGTTTTGGCAAATTTGTTCTTCGCCGCCCTTGGAATTGGCCTCGCCGTCATGGCTTGGATGGCAGCAGATCAGGACGTTCATCAAGTCAGGACGCGGCTTGGTGTTCCCGGATTAGCGGCTGCTCTCTTCGAGAGGAACTCCGAGAACCGCATCGTCAAGTCTGACAAGGAGTTGTTCCAAGAGAACGACAGGGATGGACTGCCGCTGGTTCTTGTTGGAGTTCAGCATACCGTTACTGGAGGCATGGCGTGGTCACTTCGCGACAATCAAACTGGCCGTCCATGTTTGGCGGACGGGGCGAAGATGTCGACTGCTTACATCAGTGATACCACAAGCTCGACTTCAGAAGAGACGACCGGCGCTGAGAATTTCGACCACATATCCGAAAGCTCTGGTAATGAGGCTGTGGAACATCAGCCAATCTCCATCGTACCTTCAGAGCCTGTAACTCGATTTGACGCTGTCAGCCCGATTGAACAGCCTAATCACTGGGTGTAAAGAGAGATACCTACAGCTATGGTCTCCCGGACCCATGCGACAACCATAAGTGTGTATGGCAGAGAGGGAAGGCGAGCCTTTGGCTACAGTTTGGCACGGAGGCTGCCCAGGTGTGCGAATTTCTGACAATCTCAACGCGAAAAGCAAGGCGACTGGAACCTCGATATCGTTATGAATAGATTCATACAAATGTGTACTACTGTTGAGATTGAAAGAAAAGTGCACTGAGTTGATGGTGTTGCGTCGGCTTCCCCATTCCGCGACTGGCGTGACGTCACCGAACCCTGCAATATAGCCCGAACCGACGGCCCCGGGGGACTCTACCACCCATTCCCATTATCACATCAACATCAACCTCCAAAAAGACTAGAGGATCTTTCAGCTACCTGTGATGATACTTTACAGGCCTCATATACAGAGATGTACTACCACGTCGCGTCCGCCGTCGATAGACAATCTGGCGCACCTGGCAGATACAACACCGGACTTTGAGGTAACAACAGAATAGTGTCTCTCGTTAAATGCACTGCGTTTCTGGCTCCGTATCTGCCCTGCATCTGAACATGCTCATCAACGACGCTTGCCGTGATACCGTGACCGCCATGGTTTGCTGTCATCGCCCACCAGCCTTCTCTCCGCTTCTCTCATTACATCTATCTATCCGTTCTACGAAAAGCGAGGCAACATGTTGATATCAGGGTCAACTATGCGCGACCAATGCGAGACGATCGAAAACGGACACCGCGATCAGAATGACAGTTGTGACATGGCACATGCTGGAGTACCCCAGGCCGCCACGTTACCACCGCACGATAGCGAGAAGGCCGGCGAGAGCAGCAACAAGGGTGAACGAATTGACATCCTCGAAATTGCAGGACAAGCTAGTCCAGACAGGAAGCTCAACAAATGGCAGGCGTCGCTGATCTACATCACGAATCAGGTGGGCGTAGGTATATTGGGTCTGCCTGCGGCATTGCAAACTCTCGGATTAATCCCAGGAATCATCTGCATTATCGGGCTAGGTATGTTAGAGACCAGAAGAACGGACGCTATAAGCTATTTGTTAACACGAGTTCTGGTAGGCATCACGGTCATGTATACAGCATATGTCCTGCTCCAGTTCTTCAGGAGATATCCTTCAGTCTTGAGTTGCGTCGACTGTTTCAGAATTATCGGCGGTACCCCTCTGGCTACTGTTGTAGGCATTGGCTTCGTACTCAATCAGCTCTTTGCTTGCTCATCCGCCGTCATCACAATGAGCATCGCGCTTAACAGCATCTCGGAGCATGCCATGTGCACCATCTTGTTTATTCTGATCCCCACTATCGTTTCTTGCGTTCTGTGTATGCCCAGACGCATGAAGTTTCTGGCGGATTTTGGCAGTAAGTCTAGCTCCTGGTTTGTCCTGAGAAACGCTAATGTGTCGCAGTCCCTTGCACTATCTCAATTCTTGCTGCAACTATCATCGTTGTGGTTGCACTTGGTATCGCTGGACCTAACGGTGCGCCACCAGGATGGGAGAAAGAGATCGTGCTAGTTGGTCATCCTACCTTTGCGCAAGGTTTTACCTCCGTTCTCAACATCGCTTTCGCGTATGCCGGCAACCAAGCATTCGTTACAGTGATGGCGGAGATGCAAGACCCATCAAAGGACTTCATGCCTTCGGTGTTCGTTCTGCAGGGCTTCGCAATTCCCATGTACACGATCGTTGGAATAGTCGTCTATGTATTGGCTGGAGAATACACAACCAGTCCAGCGCTCGGCGCAGCACCTATGATGATAGCTAAGATCGCGTATGGTCTTCTCCTACCTACGCTACTTGGAACATCGCTGGTGTTTGGCCATACATCGATTAGATACATGTTCATCGAGTGGTTACGCTTCATGGGCAGAGAGCGCGAGTACCGCCAAAACACCAGGCAGACCTGGATAATGTGGCTCGGTATTGGCACCAATTTCTGGACCCTTGTCTTCCTTCTCGCAAACGCCATACCACTCTTCCATTCCATCCTTTCGGTGTCGGCCGCGCTCTTCGTCTCTTGGTTTACCTTTGGGATATCGGGAGTCATGTGGCTGTATCTCAACTGGGACGTTCAGTTCCACGGTTGGAAGAAGACGTGTTTAGCCACTCTGAATTGGACGATCATCGCCTTGACTCTGTTTGCGAATGGTGTCGGTTTGTGGGCTTCAATTGAGCAGCTCATAGCTGCGTACCATGATCCTCTCGTTCCTGTCGAAGGCTCGTTCACATGTGCTGATAATAGCGTTTGGGGGTAGCTAGGTATCCGGCTTTATTTCTTGAGCGTTCGTTTATAATTCAGTTCACGTGCGAGGAATACCAGAAGTAGAAGAAACGGGCCCCTGGTGTTCAAGGCTACGGCTCTGTCCTATGTTCAATTTCAGTGTATAAATTACGAGGACCAGACTGTATCAAAGACTTCCAGAGCTGCTCGTTATTTACATGACGCCTTTACGTATTACTCGGACAGGCGTAATGTCTTCTCGTACTCGATGCAGAAAGTCTTCCTGGTCTTGCCGAATTTCCTCATCCGTTCTTAGTTCAGTTCTATCATGACCTATCGTCGTCCACCAGATACCGATAGTCACCCTTGCCGGTAGAAACCTTGCTTCTTGCAGAGCGTCCCTGATATCAGTCGCGTACATCAATCCACGCTCTCTTCTCAAATCAGCTCTCGACGTAGACGGCGGTGGTATCTTGCAATGCATGCGATCAGTCAGACGCACTGCCTCCAGACTGTCAATACCCAGATCGAGTTCTTCCAATGCTGGGAAGCGTGCCAGAAGGGCAAAAACACGCTGCATATCATCCAGAAGCTCCAGGCAGAAAGCTTTGTGAACGGCGAAGACCGTAACCATATTGTCTGGATTCATCATTACAAGATCGATACTGAAGCTGGGAATAGTGATGTATTTAACGAGCTTCCTGTTCTCGACTCCGATTTGGCGATAGAATTCTCGTGCCACCCAGCGTATGGAATCTGAGCCGTTGTGGAGGAAGAAGTTGAATCGGCTAAAGCAATAGTTGAGAAGCTCGTCATGGAAGATGCGGCTGACGAATACAAGGCCTTGAATGCTTTCGAGCCCTTGCAGTTTATAGCCACCGTGTCGCTGTCGGACGCTTATATTGATCGTTCGACTCTGGAAACTTTGCGCGAGAAGATAGTGGTATATCTGCTGGCGGATTTCGAGTGGTAGCCTGAGGAAGCCCGGGGTGGTGGTTGCCATTGTTGATGACGCTGACGACGTCGATGAAGTTGTCGATGCTCGGATATTCGCATGCAGTGTCGATAGCGGTGGCTGCGCGATTAACTGCCTCTGGAATATCTACGGAATATACACGCGGAGGAGATGGTTGATGAGACAGATGTCTATTCGTGGAAAGTCTGGTTCAGATACAGAGATCTCAACGCATGCGCATCAGAAGGCGCCTAGGTCTGTGCTCATGCGGCACAGCAACCCCGCAAACGGTCTACTAACTGTCTTCTTGTGAACAATGCTGTTGGTAACATACCTGGTATCGCGACATGCCTGCTCTTCCATGTCTAACTACGACAGTGGGATTCCCACCGCCTGATCTCCGGCATTGTCGCAGGATCCATGCCTGGCATGTGACGTCTAAATTGCGTCCCACCGAGAAGATTAGCAACCTCCACCGACCCAAAACATGAGCGATTTCACGACCGGGAACATTGTGCACATACCAAAGCTTGTTTGAACGGGATATTGCTATTTGTTTGCAAATAGATTAAACACTAAAAACTACCTCCAAGCCACCTTCGCTATCGACTTGCAGTAAACATAGTATGGTCAGAATGAAGACAGATGCAAGACGTGAACGCATAACGTAGCTAAACGTGATTGACAAAAGAGCTACGGGCTACATCATAGGGACTCTACAAAGAGACATCGATGGAGATGTTAAGTCCGTCGAGGAGGGCGTCGACGCAGCCAAAGTTCTGCTCGACGTTGAGGTCACCGGGCGCCTTCCAGCCGTCGTTGGCGAAGGAGAAAACGCAGGACTCGGGACCGACGCTCTCGAGAATCTTCTTCATGGCAGTCTTCTGCTCCTGGACACCGGCAACAGCCTTGCCGTTGGAGGTACCAGCGCTGGGCCAGCCGATCTCAGTGATGAACTTGCCCTTGGCAGCGGCCTCGGGGCAGACCTTGGCGGCTTGCTCGAGTTGCTGAGCAGCGAAGTCACCAGCCATGTCAGCGGTGACGGACTGGGTGAAGTAGGGGTGGATCTGGACGGTGAAGATGTCGATGTGGGAGCAGAGAGCATCACCAATGGTCTCCCACGAGCCAACAGTCTCGGTGGTGGTGATGGCGATGTCAGAGGGGAAGCCGGCGCCACGGAGCTCATCACGGACGTAGTCGAGGTAGGAACCAAGCTCGCTGACCTCGCAGTTACCGTTGAAGACGCACTCGTTTCCAACAATGACCATCGCGACAGAGTCCTTGGGGGCGTTCTCCTTGATGTCGTTCAACTGGTCGTTGGCGTAGCTGGAGAAGGGACCCTTTCCAGCCTTGCCACCGGCCTCGAGGAAGATGCCGTAGATGACCTTGAGTCCGTACTTGGTGCACTCAGGGACAACGTGCTCGAAGACACCGCAGTCAGTGCTGTATGAGCGGATGGTGGTGAAACCGAGCTCAGAGATCTTCTTGATGTCGGCAGCGATCTCGTCGGCGGTCCTGCAGTTACCGTCGTTGGCGTAGGGAGTGTAGGTAATGGCCCACTTGTCGCCGTTGGTCTTGATGTGCTCACCGTTGTTGTAGCTGCCGGTGGGCTTGGGCTTGTCAGAGCCGTGGGTGGCGCTGGGAGTGGGCTTGGGCTTCTCAGCCTCCTTGGAGGAAGCAGGGACCTCAGGGGTGTAGGCAGGCTTGGACGCCTCGGGAACCTCAGGAACAGCGGGCTTGGAGACCTCAGGAACGGTGGGGTAAGCCGGCTTGGAGGGAGCAGGGACCTCAGGGACCGCGGGCTTGGTGGTCTCGGGAACCTCAGGGACAGCGGGCTTAGTGACCTCAGGGACAGAGGGGTAGGCGGGCTTAGAGTTCTCTGGGACCGGGGCAGGGCCAGTGGGCTTTCCCTCCTCCTCAGTGCAGGTGGTGGAGGTCTCCGGGACAGCGGGGACAGCTGGGGTGGAGTGCTCTGGGACGGGAGCCGGGCCAGTGGGCTTTGGGGCCTCCATGGAGGAAGTCATGCCCTCCTCCTCAGTGCAAGTGGTGGAAGACTCCGGGACAGCGGGAACTGCTGGCTTGGAGGACTCGGGAACTGCGGGGTACGCAGGTGTAGAGGACATGGGCACCTCAGGGTAGGCGGGCTTGGAAGACTCGGGCATCGCAGGCATGCTGGACTCAGGGACCGCAGGCTTGCTGGACTCGGGAACCGCAGGGTAGCCGGGCATAGAAGATCCGGGTACTACGGGAGCCGGGCTGGAGGGAGCCGGAACAACGGGAGTGTACATGGAAGTCTTTCCCTCCTCAGTGCAGGAGGTGGAGGCGGTCTCCGCATGGACGGAAGTTGGGACGGCGGGCATGGTGGAGTTGGGAGCCATGGAGGGCACTGAATCGTGTTAGTCGCTGCAAGACAATAGCTATGACTGTTCTCCTTCGTTCATGGCTCCTTCTGACATGGGTTTCACATACTTGCGGTTTCGTAGACGGTGGTGTAGACCGTGCAAACCTCCTCGGGAGCGTAAGCTCCACGGCGCATGTGGAATCCAGCATGAGCCTTGTGCTGCGCGGCAACAGCAGACCCAACGAGGGCAGCTGCAACGTAAGAGTAACGCATCTTGAACTTGTTTACGTGGTTTGGGGTGGCTAGGGGTAGTGGTGATCGTCCGCTGAGCGAGTGAAGCGGGTAATATTAAGTAAAGTGTGTAATGAGTGACGGGGCACAAAGGCCAAGGGTGCTTGTCAACGAGGCTGGTGATGCGTAACTTGAAAGCCTTGCGTAGTGAGAAAAAGAAGGAAACCTTGGGGAACACAGCGGTTTTGACCTATGTGCCATGGCCTGTGAGCACCAGTTGGTGGAGAACTGCCTCTAAGGCGTTAGGTTAGGGGTCCTGGAAATTGGCGTGATCATTGTTGTACAAGAACGGCATGGGCGGCATCCTACGGCTCTATTGAGATCGTGATGTGCTCCGAGCGGAAATGAGTCTGGGGTATAATTGTCGTGTTAGGTCGAGGGTGGGTCCAGTCTAGGTCGGGATGGGGCTAGCCTACTTTCACCCTGAGCAACCCTCCCGCGCAGGAGAGAGCGTCACGGCAACAAACACCACACCAAGTCTTCGCGCCAACTCCGCCGGGGAACGAGTGAACTCTATCGCAGCATAGCCACTTGTCGCATTTCTCTTAGCTGCCATGTGCCCGATAACCGTTTTGGTAAGACCCTCCTCGTGTCGCTAATTAGGACCCATCGGATGGTTCCATCCTCATCAAATCCACGGCAACGCGCATATCAGCAATCACAAGTAGCAATCGCGAACGGCTAATCTTTGTGCAGCTCGTAGTAGAGCAAGGGCACAGCTTGCGCCACCATGCAGGTACAGAACGACTTGTGCAGGGTTCTACCTACCGGGCGTTCTTTAATTGGCCGAAAGCCCATTGAAGGGTTGGGGTGGAAGTTCAGGCGGTGCTGGATGTTGGTGCGTGCCCCTTTCTTCTCACGACTCAAGACTGGCCGGCGCGTTATTACCGCACCCACCGCTATTGATGGGCATCACTAAACTCTCCGCTTCACGATGCCGCGTTCTTCGGCAGACAGACACCCGCGAGCTGCTAAACATAGATGTGGGCAAGTGGGTTTTTTCGTGCGCCTGAATACGGTTTGTCTGTCAACTTTGCGAGCGGCGATCCATCGCAATTACAATGGCGCGTATTCAGTTGTACTAAGCGCTGAGAGCCTTGGTGCCTGGTCGGCACTGGCTACATAACTCGGTGCCGAGCGACCGAACAAGAGGTCAGGCGACCACTCTGTACCCGCGCTGACAGAGCCTTCTGTCCCATAGCTATAGGCAGTCGTTCGCCGATTAGCGATCATTCAAGCTAGAATATGTAGCAAGTAAGCTCCAGCATTCGTCGCATCGTTGGTATTCCTACGGCTTCCACCGGTCCTCAACTTACAACCCAAGGATGGTCACATTATACACTTAACGATTTGCATACAACTTAAACAATGTAGTGAGTCGAGTATGTATTGTTATGCCATGAAATACCGCAATGTAGATCCAATTCCTCCAGGACTAATTCCAGAACATATCCACGACCCAGTCTTCTGATCCACCCCCAGAGTCTGGACTCCCACCTCCCTACTTCGCAACGACCTCATCCTGCCTGTAGTACTTCGATTTGATCATATCGGCAAAATGCCTAGCTCCATCTTGACTGAAATGCCCCTCTTTCCCCTTTACCGTTTTGACTGCCGCCTTTGTGGACCGTGGAAACATTTCCTCCTCGTAGTCCTTGACAGCAGCATCCAGAGATTTCTCTCCACGGCACACTTTGACAATCTCCTTGCCCAAGACCAACGCGTCTTTCATGCCCGTGTTAACTCCTAGCCCAGCAAACGGTGTGAAGACATGCGCAGCGTCGCCGATAAGCGTAACGCCTGAGCGAGATGGCCAGCGAAATCCAACTGGCAGCTCGTAAAGTTTACGAGGAATGAGACTGTCTTCATCAGAGGACAGGATGACACGCTTGAGATCATCGTGGATATGAGAGAGGAAGCGGTCGACAAAAGTGTTGCGCGCCGTCGCTTTGTTGTCCCAATCGATGCCACAGGTCTGCAGGAAATCCTCTGGTGCATGCACGCTGGCGTACGTCCCTAGGCTACCGTCACCTTGCCGTTGTGACTGCACCGCGCAACCCTCCCCAAAAGCGAACATCGAGCCCGAGCCGACGTAATCAAGCAGCCAGGGATCGGCCTCGATGTCTTTGCACGACACTGCGATAGAAGCTATACCTGAGTACTGTGGCATTTGGTCGGTGAGAAGTTTGCGAACCTTGGACCACGCGCCATCTCCCCCGACCACAAGATCGAATCCGGACTCTTTCGTGCCGTCTGAGAAGTGCAGATCGTATTTCCCCTCTCCTTCATCACAGGGCACAACTTCTTTCAACTTCTTTTCGAATTGTACGGACCCCTCCTCCAGGTTCTCGAACATCAGTGTCGCCAACGCCATTCGATCGATCTCAGGCCTTCCCTCAAACTTCTCATCTTCTTTGATGTCTTGCTTGTCAGCGCCATTCTCATCCCAGAGTACCTCTCCGTCCAAAGTCACAACCTTCATGCAGTCGCTCTCTGGACGTGCATGTTTGGCGAACGGTTCCCATAGCCCTGCTTCTTTGATGGCGAGCTGACCGGATTCTGGGTGGAGGTCCAGAGAGCCGCCTTGCGTGCGGAGTTCTGACGCGGACTCGAAGATGATGAAGGGGATAGAGTGCTTCTGAAGGATGTTGGCGAGGGTTAGAGAGGCAGGGCCAGCGCCAACTAGGCCAATCTTGGGTCGAAAGGGTTTCATGATTGATCCCATGGCTATCCAAGGGGGTTGCAAGTCGCTGACTGGTGTCTTGATGGACTTGGATAGATGTTCACGGTTCTCTGGCGACGACAAGTTCTTCGATGGTAAATGCAGGGCGTGAGCAAAGCGGAAAGTAGTACAACTGGAGCTTCGTGAATCAAGATCCAATATAACTGATATCACACCTCCAAACCTCGCGATATATACATCTACACATGTTCTGCTGCCTGGTTCAAGTGTCACGTGTCTCGTCCTCGCGTGGACCTTCGGGTCGCGAATGTGTGCACAGCGCGAGTTTGACGCGTCGGGCCCGAAACTGCACGAAGTGCCGAAAGTTTGCGCCTCGAAAGCCAGCCGCCACAGACATGACTTCAGAGACTGGGAATGACCTTCGAGATGCCATTCCCTCCGCCATCAATTGACGGGCTGTTCCAGAGGGCCTGGAAATGTATAACTCACATGTGCATGAAGGTCGTTCGAGATCAACGTGGCTCGACGGTCGCGTGAGTCCAGCCAATTTAGTGCTTACTGAGAGCAAATAAGGTTACATGTCGCAACACGCCTTATCTGCGTCAAGCTTTGAGCCAAGTGATGTCCGGTGAATGCTGTGCCTGGGGCCGCAAGCCGTTGGAACGAGATGCGGAAGGAGCAATCACATGATGCCATTGTTCTTCTTCGTCGAAAAGAACTGGTACGAGTTCCATGTGTTGGGATCTGATTGAGTTGCTTTTTCCTGTACTGCGCGATCGCTGTCCGCAATTACCTACGTCAGTCTAAAAGTATTCTACGGTCCGAAGTGATTTCCTATATCGCATCCAAGACCCAGTCGCCGAATGAGGCGGTTCCTGATTGAAGACCTCCATGCTCAGAGTTGTGCGCACGTGAGAAATCTGTTCGTGTGTGCCGTGTTGTTGTTGGAACGTGCTGCCGGGTCCATAATTCCTGACACCCAACAGGAGATAAGACCCTGGCCAGCTTGCGAATCCAGAACCCGGCACGTCATCGCAATGCGATGATCATGCCAAACCCAGCCCTTCTCCGACCCTCCCCAGACCGGCTCTCTTGCTAGCCAGGGCAATATTATGGACTGTGTTTCCAATCCTCACTTTGACAGCATCAAAAGGAGCCTCAGGCGCCTGAATGAACTTACTGGTGTCGATATCCTGGACCAGAGCAACCCACTCAGGGTCAGGCTCAGCCAGGTTCCAAGCAATGCTGACGTGGAAATATTGCGAATAATCATGGCTTTGAGGCTCATTCTTGTCGACCTTCCTCCGCTTCGGACCGTCGTTAGAGTCATGGCTCTCCTTCGGACCGTCTCCCACTCCGCCTGTATACAGACCTGGATGACCGCTGTATTGGGTCGCGTCGTTGCATGCTTGTAGCAGGCGGTTAAGTTCGTTGAGCGCGGACTTCTTAATGCCCAGGACTAGAAACCATCGATTGCGCTCAAAGTTGGACACCCACTTCAAGTTCTGAAACTCAAAATTGAAAGCGCGCACTGCGGATCGCCTCACAGCAACACTTAATGATTCCAGAAAAGGTTCTCTGCTGTCGGTGTTGATCTGCAGGGTCCGCGACAACGACACATGAAGAGGTAGCGACGCACCCAGTTCTGACTGAAGAGATGGTATGATCTCTGGTACAGGCAGTTTCTTCGTTCGCTTGGCATTTTCAAGATCAATAGTATCTCTCACATGCTGCAGTAGGCTGTGTAGAGCATCAGACTCAGGCTGTGTAGGTGTCCCTCGAACGCGTTAGTCTGTCGTCCATATTGGCGGTGCATATTTCTGGGTATCCTTACACTCTAAGTAAACATGACTAGGCCACTTGCCCTCGATGTGAGGTACAGCCCGTTTTCGTCCACCGTGTAGGCTTGGGTTGTCGCTAGTGCTGACGCGCGCATTTGTCGCGTAGAGGTCGTGAAAGGCTGGCGGAAGCGGTGGCAGGGCATCCCCAGAGGCGCTGTGCTTGCGCTTCGATGTAGGTTTGGCGGCAGATTGTGCCGTCTGGGCAGAGGCATCGAGGCTCTTATCATCATCATCCGAGGCGGAATCTGGATAATCGACCAGCGACATGGCGGGCTGGATCGTGATGGTGAGGGATCATCGTAGCTGTCGTCACTCGTGGAGAGGACCAAGCGGCGGACCCACTTGCAGCCTAGCGCATCCGCATGACGTATGGCAGCGATTGGGCCGCTCTTTTCTCCAAGAGCGGACAAGAAGAAATCTGACGCAGGGCCGCGACTGCGAACCGATGATGTACGCGTCCACGGTACCTGCCAAGTCAGGCCTTTATGTAGTTCGCTCTCCCTCCCGTCACCTGTTCTTTCCTCTCGTATCCATCTAGCACCTGACACTCGTCTGACCACTAATCTCCAACACTACAACTACTCAACCTTCCCAAGTTCGCCAACTATCAAACACTAGCACACAAACCTACCATCATGGCAATGGACGCAGTAAGTATTCATCTTTCGTTTGTTCCGGGCACCTGGTTGGCCCATCTACTGTGCCTCCCACGTGCGCCGGCACGACTCATCCAGCGCGATATATCATCTTCAGACATTGAAGCTGACTTAGCAGGCCCATCATGCGTTGATCGATCCTCTGATCGAACCAGACCCAAGCGACGAGACTGGCCTCAACAGCCACTTCCGCTCCACATATGCTCCCGCAGCACCCATCACACCACCCGGATCCGCTGGAGACGCCAAAGGCCACCCAACCGTCAGTGTCCAAAACACCGGCAGTTCCGTCGAGACCAACCCATTCCGCCGTTCCCGGGCTTCATCCGAGGCAAAGGGCGCTTCGGCTTCAGTATCGCAAGTTGGGCAGACTACACCGCAGAGTAGGAGGTATGATTACCCATCCCCTCCTGCCTCTGCCAGCCCCAGACGTGCCCATTTCTCCGACAACCACCGCGCGGAAATCTTCGGACCCATGAACGGAAGCCGGCCCCGACGATCCAGCGAAAATGCCCCTGCATCCATGAAGAAGAGCGGAGTTACGCGCGACCGCTCAGGCTCATTGAGAGAGCGCTATCCCGGTGACAAGTCACACAGGCCTCTTGACCAATTGCGTCATGATGAGAAAGTTGCTCACCGTGCTCCCCATCTTAGGAAAAAGAACTTCCAAGGCGCCGACGTCATCGACCGTCTCGACAAGGCACCTTTCGGTCGGTACCACCACGAGGGCCCGTACGATGCTGCTAGTCTCGCTCGCAACCGCGTCGAAAAATATAGTCCCCTCGCGGCGGTCAAGGATTCGAACGAGGAGGCCTTGAGGGCTACTCCACGGGAGAACATCGTCGACTCTGTACAGAGGCATCGTCCCTTGGAGGGAGTCGCCATCGTACCACCTGGCATGGCTGATCGTTTCGGAAGAGTACTCAATTATGAAGAGGGTGCTGACCTGATGCGAGAGCCTGGAGCTGACTACCGTCGTTGGCCTGGTGTTGTATGTTCTCCAACCATCCTTCGGCTGAACTTCGCTAACACATCGCAGGAATACCACCCAGACGATCTCAAGGGCAAGGGCGAGCCTTCCTACTCCATCGAGAAGGCCCTGAAGGACCACAAGCGCTTCGGCGACAGCGGCACAGAGATGACCACCCGCAGCTCTCGCACTCGCAGCGTTGGCCATGCCGAAGCACCCGGCATCGTCCCTTCCGCCGCTACCGACGCTGAAGCCTCTGGCATCGGCCGCAGCAACACCACTGGCAGGAGCGTCGGCGGTGCAATCAAGAGGCGTCTCGGTAGCATCCGTCGTCGCAAGCAAGAAGCCGAGATCTAGGGGATCTCGCTCTTCCCACGCTCCAAGCGTTTCTCCGAGGTTCCACACGCACACGCAACGGCTTGATACCCATTCCGTTTGGAGCGGCTTTTCGAAATTGTATACATACGCATGGCATACTGACGCATATTGAGCGTCCTTGTTTTTCCTTTCTGTTTTGCGTTCGACGGTGTTAGCGCATAGATGACGTACATTCATGGTATATCATAGTTTGCGCCGCATATGGGGGCTCGATAGGAGCCGTGTACGATATACGAGTAGTTTTTAGTAGGTTACGAATAATGACACATAACTTGACTAAACTTGTGCCAAATGGTCAACATGCATGGTATATGTTGTTATTGATATTATCTACTATCTATGACACCTACGCAAGCAATGAGCAAGAAACGACTACCCAATCGCTTACCCACCCAATGCCTACGCCAAACAACATCTCCCAACCCAACGCACGTAATACAAACGCCTACTACTGACTACATAACGACATTCAAACTCCATAATGCGCGCTGAAATATGCAACAAGGCGCGCCAAAAACAAAACAGCAAACGCGTAACAACATCAACCAGCCCAATACGCCACATTAACCAGAAAGGGATACCTCCTATCCCCTCCCATCACATAAAACTCATCTTAACCTCCTTCTCCTGCCCAAAATCATCCTCAAACTCATCCGCCCAAGCATTATGTCCCAGATCACCAGTAGACTGCGCAGGACCCAAACTACTCGCATGCGATTCCGTCTTCGCTGAGCGCAACGGGGGACGTTCAGCAGGGCCTGCAGCATCCTCCCATGACGGCTGACCAGCAGTAGCATCTGAACTCCAAGGCTGGGCAGTAATAGTACCAGAGTTGTTGTTACTACTGGGTGTGCCCGAGTCCCAGGGCGAGGATGTACCGGAGCGACTTGGTTGTAAGGGTAAGGGTGATGCGGGGAGGGGGTATTTATTCGATGTTGTAGCGGAGGACGGGGGGTCGCGGAACGAGGTGTCGAATGTCATTTCCATTTGACCCGCGCCGGGGTCATCGAATTCGTCGTATTCGTCGTAGTGGCCGTTGGATGAAGGAGAAGATTTATTGGCATCTGTACTTGGTATACCTAGACTGTCGTTGTAGCTCTTTGTTTCCCTAAGCGTCGAGTATGGACTTGTTGTCTGGGATGGGGATACGGTTGCGATGTCGATCTTCATGGGTGGGAGCGTGCTCTTGATCTCTTTGATCTCGAATTCGGCTTCGGCGTTGTATTCTTTGCTTTCGGCGGCGAGAGTTGCTACTTCCTTTCTGATTGCGTCGATGTCGAACATGACCTGGTTCTCTGCGAGTTTCGCTGGGTCTTGGTCTACGTCTAGCTTCCGGTGGCCTGGCGGAGCGGCGGTGGAGTGTTCGTCGTAGACTTCCCAGTCTTTCTTGTCGGCCTTCTTCTTCTTCCACCAGCTTAGTTTGCCGCCTTTCTTCTCCTTCTCTTGTGCTTTCTTCTCCAGGTCCTTTCGCGCTTCTTCGATCTCGTTGATGAGCTCACGCTGGCGGATTTCGTGGTTCTCGGGGTCTGGGTCTTCGATCTCGGCGAATTCGTCGGATTCAACCAGCCAGCCAACTTCGCGGAGTAGCTTGGGCATGGCGGCACGGTAGGCCATGTGGCCGGGGACCAACTCGGTCACGTTTACGTTCTCGATGGTCGGGATCTGGACAGGCGCGAGACCAGCTACGCGCATTACACCACCACTGGTAGCACGGAAAAGGTAGCCTGGACAAACTGTTAGCAGCTGACAACGAGTAGAAGAAACATGTGCGACATACCCAAGATCCAGTCATTGGTAGCATACCCATTGACAAACCTTCCCGGTACGACAGATCTTGCCCTGATGTACTCATCATGCTTGGCTACTGCCGGTGTACCGAACATGTATACGTTCTGCACAATACCAAACGCCCCTCGATTCGCAAGTTCTTTCAGACATGAGAAGATGACTCTTGAGCCTAACGAGAACCCGACCAGGGTGACAGGTCGTGTCCCTAAGTTGCGATCGATGAGTGAGTCTGCGAGAATCAGTCCAGCCATGTCTGCTCGTGCTTGCGAAACGATCCACGGATTATCGATAAGGTAAGAAAGCTTGGTCAAGGCCAGGGGAAGTGTCATGGCGGCCATGAGAGCTGTAAGGACGGTACTTCCCAACACTTGTTGGAGACCTTGTGTGAGAGCCTGTTGTGGTCAGTAAGCACCTTTGCAGTTTGCATAAATAAACTCACTTCAGTGGCAAGGATGTTGATTGTGTCACCCATACTCCT
The DNA here is from genome assembly GCF_023758085.1 of Alternaria hordeiaustralica. NCBI lineage: Eukaryota > Fungi > Ascomycota > Dothideomycetes > Pleosporales > Pleosporaceae > Alternaria > Alternaria hordeiaustralica. The sequence continues at coordinate 132,936 of NW_026056801.1, read as the reverse complement.
CAGCATCTCAGGTTCCCATAGCACGGAATATATATCGCCCATGATGGGATCGACCGTACTGTACGGAAGACGAACATCGTCAACCTTTCCGTTCATCCAGCCTGCCAACGTAATGATGAGATGCGTTCTCTTGTTGTTGTGAAGCGGACGGTACTCGAACGTCTTGACAGCACCTGTTCGCCTGTTCATGGCTCGCACGCCGACAGTACTACCCGTGACTACGCCAGTCGATGTAATGATAGCGGCACCGCCAGCACCAGCTAGGAAACTACTCGTACCTGCCACACCAATTGTCGTAAAGCCTGCAGCGAGACCGGCACCAATGACTGGAGCAAGAAGTCCAGCAGACAATCCAATGACCAGACCACCGCCAACAGTTGCAAGACCCATGAATGCCAATCGCTTGTTGCGTGCCCGCTTAGCTCGGCTGACCATGTGTTCATCCTCGTTCCAGTTCTCTTTGTCTGCTTGCTCCTGCATCTCCAAAGCATCGGTGACACGCTTTTCGAAGCGACAAGCTTCCAGCCAGTCTACGCTGAGATATTGCCCCACTTGCTGAAACAGCTCTCGTGAACGTGAATCATAGACAGAGTCGGCGATGAGTACCAAGAATAGGTCGCACAGGACGGTCCACCGCAAATCGATATCCAGGTTCTTACTAGTGGGAAGTTGTGACGGCGACCTGACTTCTGGATAATCAAAATCGTCATCCTGGTGCTCCTGGTACGGCGGGGGAGGCGGCGTTTGCAGATCGTCTTGCGACTCCATCGTCGAAGCCCTCTTCAATTTTGACTTCTCTGCGGGTGATTCCGGGCGCGGTGACGATATAGACGGTCTGGCAGAGTCTGATTCGTTTACCGTCTCGGCATCTTCGGCTGCGGGATTCTTTACTCGAGCATTCTGCATCAGTGCTGGTGTAAGGTCTCCAGGAACCACGCCATGTTCGGACAATTGCTCGATCATGATCTGCTCAGAGGCGTTGATGTCCATGTGCCCGTAAATCTTGACCATGATCTTCTGTGCCCACATCTTTGTCGTTCCTGACTGTAGCTCGAGCAGCTTCTTCATCTTCTTGTTGGTCGTTTCGAAGTTGGAGAACTTCCGTTCCATCTCCACCATGGCCAATCGTACCAGACCGACATAGGCGACACGCTGTCCTTCGGTGAGGAGGTTCTTGGTCGCCTGCATTTGCGAGAGCGGATCCCGACCCTCCTCGTCTTCATCGGCTAGTGCAGTACTCCTCTCCTTGAACAGATAGGCGGTGTTGTCGTCCATGCTCGTTTGCGAGTCAGCATCGTCGTCCATGATAACTCTGGTGTATCCTTTGGCGGCGCCTCCGACGTTGGCATAACCGTGCATGTCTTCCAGCTCTTCCGTGTTCTCCTTCGCAATGAGCCTGTTGTCGTCGTCGTACATGTCGTATCGAGCGTATGCGGGCATAGTCTGCCATTCGCCGTCGTCCTCTTCCTTCTTCTCCTCCTTGACTTCCCTTTGTGACTGTATGACTGCATGCTGGTGTGAATACTCGGATACGGTCGGAACGCTCGTTTGTTGGGGAAGTGAAGGCGCGGCACTCGTGCTTGTGCGTGTTTCTGTGGTCTCGGGAGGCTTTATGGGTTCGGGTGTGTCTTGCTTCGTTTCTACAGGCTTGTCTTCGGGCGCCTTGGGGTCGGTGTCCTCGACGGGCTCCTTCGCCTGCCCATTGACTTGCGGTGTCGCATCGCTTTCCTTCACAGTAATCTCAGGTGTGACCTCAGAAAGCTTCTCCACTGTATTGTCTGCCTTGGCTTCTTCCTTTTCTTGTGCTGGCACCGCGTCTTCCTTTGGACGCGCCGCTGTAGAGGCTACGGCATCCTCAAACTTCTCCCCTTCCGAGTCGGAACTGTCCTCGACGGGCGTCCGCGGCCGCCTCTTCCGTATAGGCAGACCAAAATCATCGTATTCGACGGCTTCATTGGGATCCTTCTTCACCTCCGCGGTCTCGGCATTATTTCCCTCATTCTTGGGGGCCGCGGCGGGGTTCTCGCTCATGCTGGTGGGGACTACCGTGAGAAACGCATGGAGAGGCAGGTTCGCAGTCGTGTCAACAGGGAAAAGCGCAGGGGCCGCCGTGGGAAGCAATTCCAATGTATGTGCGGGTACGTACAATATGTACAATTAGGCGTGGGATGCCCTGAGGCGGATTTACTAAAGCGGAGAGCAACGGGGGTGTCTCCAAGCCGCAGACGTCGCATACGGGGCTAGCGTCGCACGCGTGTGGCTGGTGCATGCGTTAGATTCCGCCCTCTGTTCCAAACTTTTGGCGCATCCAACTTTTTTCCCCGCGAGCAATCAACCACTCCCAAACACACAGTCGCCATGAAGTTGAAGCGCGCAAAGGTAAGAGAGGGAATCGTATCACAGACACGCACAAAGTATACTAATCGCACCACAGGCGTACAAAAAGCAGCTCCACCAATACGAACTCAACTTCGGCTTCCGCGAACCCTACCAAGTCCTGCTCGATTCACAGATCCTCCAAGATGCCTACTCCTGCAAGATCGACCTCCTCGCGCGACTCCAGAAGATGCTCGGCGGGCAGGTAAAGCCCATGATCACGACGTGCGATATGCGACACCTCTACCTCGCAGAACCGAAGAACGAGACCCTCATATTACAAGCCAAGGAGTACGAACGTCGGCGGTGCAACCATCAAGATCTGGAGAAGCCGCTGAGCACGCTGGAGTGTCTGAGTTCCGTGGTGGATCCCAAGGACAATGCGACAAACAAGCATCGATATGTCGTCGCCGCCAACGACCCGAGCACGCGCGCAAAGATGCGACAGATCGCCGGTGTACCCATCATATACCTGTCCAAGTCTATAGTGCTCATGGAGTCTATGGCTGATGTGACGGAGCAGCACCGCGAGCGAGAGGAAAAATCAAAGTTCAAGTTGGGACTCAAGGGACAGCGGAAGCCAGATGCGGCCACGGCCCCGAAGAGGAAACGAGAAGACGAGGGACAAGGTGATCAATCTATTGGAGATCAGGCTACGGGAGACGCAAAGCCCAAGGCGAAGAAGCGCAAGGGCCCCAAGGGACCGAACCCGCTGAGCGTCAAGAAGCCGAAGAACGACAAGACGACCAAGCCCAGTGCTACCAAGAAGTCGCGGCCGTCTACATCTGAGGCCAACGGTGGAGACAGTCAGAGGGGCGACCGGGAAGAATCAGCACCTCGTAAGAGGAGGAGGAAGCACAAGTCCAAGGCTGATGATGGTGGCGATGCGCCGGATGGAGGTGAGCCTGCCTCGCCATGATAGCCGGAGCAAGAGAATTCGGTCCACGTGTGGGCCAACATGCGATACCCGACATACTGGAGGCTCAGGTCTGTGAGCCGAATCGGCGGGACAACCTACCCTGATCGTATGTCATGCATAATATAGGTCAATTGGGGCGAGCGCGTTGGAGGCAAGACCTCGCGATGATAGTCCTATACTCTCTTGCCTTGCGCAAGGAGATCAGAGACCTTGGGCGGAAGAACAAGCGCACTCCGGTCGTTGCGCTTCACAAATTCGACCACGACTTCGGCAGTCTTTTCCGGAAGGTCTTCATGGAGGAAATGCCCAGCGGCAGGAAAGACCTGGAGTTGAAATTTACCTGTATTACATTAGATACCTCATACAAAAGCGACAGGGCGATAGACATACCTTGCATCTGCCCAATCATCAGTTCCTTATCCAGCCTGTCGGTTCCAGCGAGCAGCAGCAACTTAGCACCCTTTCCGCTGAGGAATTTGCCGCTCATGCCCGTGAACCAGTTTTCCCAGTATGGCTCCGTGCTCGCGAGCTCTGTCCGCCATGCCCATCGCCCATCCGAGTTCTGTAGTAGCAGGCTTGGTACGCTTGCTCGCGCCGACTGGGGGTTGCGTATCGTTCGTGATCGGATGTGCCACTCGATAGCAGCAGGAAGCGAAGGGAACGACTTGGGCCTACTCGCAAGGTAAGTGTGCATATGTGCCAGTGTTTCCATGGCCGAGCCTTCGACAACATCAAGCACTCCAAAGCCTAGCAGCTTGTTTCCTAGTAAGCCCTTGTTCGCAGCGTCGGTGACGACTGCACCACCCAGACTGTGTCCTATCAACACAATCTGTGGGAGCTCTTTCCAATTCATCTTGCTCTTGGTCAGCGACAGCATGTCGACCAAATCTTGACTGAGCTGCCCAATGCTCAGGTCGTTGTCCACTTCTCCACTAGCGTTCCATACTACACTTCCATGGTCGCGTGCTTCGACAGCTAGGATCCCAATTTCTGGCATGGCCCTGCGAATCTCCTTGGCTGCCAGCGCAAAGGACATTGCTGAGCTCCCGGCGCCATGGTGGAGCACGACCAAGGGCGCTTTCGCTGTCGCCGGCGGTGTGAGGTATACATGAAACTTGGCATGCCCTGACCCATCCCTGCGCTGTTCAAGATAGAACTCCTGGGCGTAGTAGTCGGACCAATGTATTGCGGGGGCGGGTCTTAGTGTATTTGACGGTCTGACAGTACCGGTGCTAGACATTGACGATGCCGAAGACGAGTCATCTTCGTACTCGGGAGGCTCCTCCTGCAAGGGCTCCGGCGGTGGCAGGGAAGAAAGTTTAGTCTTTGCGAACTCTCTAGCCAAGCTGGACATGGTGGCTTGGGCGAGGCTGTATTTGTGTCGAAAAATCAGGGTTTCGTGAGCGTGGAGATCCGCCCGTCAGTGATTGGCCGCTAGCTTCTCTTGAGCGTTCCAATATGTCGTGGCCTGGAGGCGTGAGGGGATTTGACGCAGGCGGGGTGCTATCAGATAGACGGCAGGGATAAAGGCCAATGTCTTAGCGAGAGGCCGTTCGAGGCAAAAAGAGATGCATCGCGAAGCCCGTTTCGCAATCCAATGACGCAGCGGCGTTAGACGACAGTGAGATGCGGCACGAGGCTGGGCGGTACCGTGGAGATGGTTGGTACGTGGTAGGGATCGCTTGGAGGTTTCCGCGGGACGATCTAGCCTTCTGATGTGCGCTAGTCGCGAACTTGGATGAACTGTGATGATGACGTCGGTCGATCTTTGGCTTAGCGCGTCAAGCATAAGTAAAACCTCCACGCCCCCGGTCGCCTTCCTGGAAGCTTCACGAGCTTTGAATAGCTCCAATCTTTTCCAATCTCTCCTGGCACCTCTACGGATCCTTGCACATCACCAATAAGTGTTATCGTCCGCTCAGACTACCATATCGCAGGTGTTTGTAGCTCCAAGAGCTCCCAATGCCCAGCATGTGGAAAGGAAACGACAACGACAATGGCGGCCAGGGTCTTCTGTCAGCCCAGGAACCCACACCAATTTCCAACGACGATGGAGCATCGAGGTCCTCGCGCAGAAGTAATGGGGCATCGAGAAGAAGCGAAGAGCCCACCGAGAGGACCCGTCTTCTCGATCGTCCCAGGCCACCACCCAACTCAGATGGCTACCTCGATCCAGATGACCCAGCTGTAAGTTTTTCGAGGTTCTTATCAATATTCATCTAACCATGGCAGGTGTCACCATACAACCTATGGACTGTTCGCGCCATGCGATACTTGACCATCCTCTTCCTCGTCGTCACCTTCTTGTGGTGGGTGCTTTTGCTGGTCTCCATCTTCGTCTCTCCTCCTGGCCTACATACTCGTGGATCCGGCTTCTTCGACTTCGCCTACACATGTCTCACCCTTGGCAACCTTCTCGTCGCAACCATCTTCTTCGTTACTCCTGCCAGAGGTCTGCGCATCACCACGGCTATCATCGCCGGACTCCTAGCCATCGATATGATCCTTATCTTGGCAATTCCTCGCATCAGGCTCGAGGAAGGCTGGGTCGGTATCGCAAGTGTTGTCTGGGCTTTCGTCATGGCTGTTTGGTGCATTCTGACCGATCGTGTCGTTGCATACGGCAAGCACGAAGAGGAGGAGCGTCTTACTGGCCGAGCCGAGACGCGTCGCACACTGAAGGAATGGCTTGCTGTTACCGTCGCTACGATTCTTACCGTCATTTTCATCGTTATCGTCATCTTGATGACTGGAACCCTCGGCATGCGTGGCCGCGACGCAACACTCAAGATGTATGGTGAACGCATCCTCGTAGACGGCGACAAGTACGCCGTGCATCTCGCCTGCGTCGGAAACGTCACCCAGACCCACGGCGTCAACGACCCTACCATCCTCCTCGAGGCGGGCGAATCGCCATTGGAGTACGACTTCGAGCACTGGGCCTACGCAGCTTACAAGAACGGCACCATCTCCCGCTACTGCTACTGGGACCGCCCCGGCTATGCCTTCTCTGACAACGCACCCTCCCCACACTCGGCCGGCATGTCCGCAGACGCATTCTCGGAAGCTCTTGCTAAGGCTGGAGAAGAGGGCCCTTACATTCTCGTATCTGCGGGCACTGGCAGCATCGTCTCTCGTATCTTCAGCTCGCGTCACCTGAAGCAGGTCGTTGGCATCATGATGATCGACCCTCTCCACGAGGATCTTCTGCACCGCATCGGTGGCCCCGGCCGTGGATTCATTCTCTGGGCTTGGGGTATCATCTCACCAATCGGCACCGTCCGTCTCGCAGGCGCGCTCTTCAAGGGCCGTACCCGTGAAGACCGTGTCTACGGCCGCAACGCATACCAATCGGGCAAATACATCAAGGCGCAGCTCCAGGAGAACCTTGTCGCTGACAGCCTGACCAAGAACGAGGTCTCGTCTGCTAGGAACATTCAGAGCGCCAACACCCCGCTTGTAATCGTCTCCAGTGGCATCAAGGTCAAGACGGACTCTGAGTGGGAGCGAAAGCAGAAGGATCTGACTACCCTTACTGACAACCTCGTCAGCTGGGATATCGTCAACAAGGCACCTCATCAGGTCTGGGACACGCTCGACGGACGCACTGTCATGGAGAAGCGTCTCAAGCAGCTCGTCAAGGCTGCCGCCAAAGTTAAGAGTGAAGCTGAGGAGTAGAAGCATCTATCCGTTGCACTGAGATGCTCTACGATGTTTTGAACGGGTTACTATGTGTTAGCGATACAGTTTCGGAAAACTCTTCTCTTTTCAAAGTTGATGCTTCATATCTGTTGTGTTATGGGCTTTCTTTGGCATACCCTACGGCGTTGCATGGTTAGGTTTCTTGTCTTCTTTACATGTAGCACGAGCACATATCAGATACTAGTCTAATGTCTAAGATCATGTTCAATGGCCTCGTCGTGTTGTGTCGTGTTGTGCGCAAGAGTAATTTGTTCTTGTCCGTGCTGTAGGATACGTTATAGCCCGTTAGAACGAACAATATTGTAACCCTAGAAATCAAGTTTCAGGAATTCGTGTGCTCGCAATTACCATTGATATAGTCGCCACAGTAGATGATGAGCTAGACGACTGATCCGTGAAAAGCAGCTAAGGATCTCCTGGCGTGGTTTAGGTATGATCAATGAGACAGAATTACATGAATGTATTTTGCGATGCATACCGATCGATCTACTCTGTATACTCTTGCTATCTTCTTAATACCTCCGTGTATACCTCTACACACATGCCATCCCACCCATCTACCTCCTTCCAAACTTCTTCTTCCCAACAACTGGTCTTTTCACCACTCCATCCACATCCGCCTCTTTCTTCTTCACCACACCCGCCTTCTTAACCACCGGCCCATTCTCCTCCTCCGCAATCCTCCTATCCTCATTCGCCTTGTCCACCGCCATCTGCGCCTCCAGCTCAGCTTTCCTGTTAAACTCCGTTTCCATGATACGCTTATCCCTCGCTGAATACCCTTTCTCTTTGATGCTGTAGAAGACCGCGCCCATGTCTGCTAGCCAGTGTGGATCCACAGATGTGACACACGACATGTACTCCTTGCTCGTAAGGATGAGTTCGTGGTATACGACGTAGTCGGGTAGGTAGCCCAAGCCGTACAGAGCGGATGTGGGGTGGAGTTGGATGGTGACGCTAGTACGCAGGTTGATGTACTCGCCTATACCTTTCACTTTGGCGGCTTGGTGGTAGTAGCCCGAGCAGATGCATTTACGGATAACGTCCCAATCGGTACCGCAGGAGACGAGCTTCATCTTCTGCTTGGACATGATGTCGTAGATCTGGTCGCGGATTTCCTTGGCGCGGCGCAGCGCTTTGGGGTGCAGGAAGTGACGGATACACCAGCCGTCGGAGTAGCCGTTGACTTTCCATTGCGTGTAGACGTGGAGGAGGGTCAGGTGATCAGATTCCGGGACGAAGAACTTCTCGCGCGCGGCGTCGGATTCTTCTTGGCGTTCTTTGGGGCGGTAGAAGACTGAGGGAACGGAGAGCATGGCGACGATAGTAAGCATTTCTTCGCTGCATTCCATTTCTGTTGCAGTGATGATGAGTTTGGCGAGCGAGGGGTCCATGGGGAACGCGGTCATGGTGCGGCCGAGTTCAGTGAGGTTGCCGATGTTGTCGAGGGCGCCGAGGGCCCAGAGATCGAAGAGAGAAGTTGTTATTGTGTCTTGGGGTGGCGGGTCCATGAAGTCGAAGTCTAGCAAGTCTCGTACGCCGAGGGACTTGAGGAGAAGAACTGTATTGGCGAGGTTTGTCCGTTGGATCTCTGGGATAGTCTGGATGTAGAATTCATCCCTGAAAGCTCTCTCCGTGTACAAATGGAAACACTTTCCAGGTCCAGTACGTCCAGCGCGACCAGCACGTTGAGAGGCATTGGCCTGTGAGATGGGTGTGATCTGGAGCGTGTCCATGCCCATCTTCGGGTTGTAAACCTTGAGCTTAGAAAATCCAGCATCCACCACATACATGATGCCGTCCACCGTCAAACTCGTTTCTGCAATGTTGGTGGCCACGATGACCTTGCGTACGCCAGGGGCTGCTCTGTCGAAGATCTTTGCTTGCAGATCAGCAGGCATCTGACTGTAGATTGGGAGAATACTGAGTTTTGGCGGGTCGTTGAGAAGTTTCAGCCTTTCGGCGACCAGTTCGCATGTGATTTCAATGTCTTCCTGACCCGTCATGAAGACCAGAATATCGCCAGGCCCCTGGGAGACATGTATGGCGAGCACCTGCTTGACTGCGCTGTCGACATAGTCTTCGCACGGGGACCGCGAGTATTGGATGTCAACGGGAAATGTTCGCCCTGGAATTATGAACTCGGGAGCTCCTCCGTAGAAACGCGAGAATCGTTCCGAGTTCATGGTAGCTGATGTGACGATTAACTTGAGGTCTCTTCTACGTGCCAGCACTTTCTTGAGAAGTCCCATCAGTACGTCGGTGTTCAAAGCTCTCTCGTGGGCCTCGTCCATGATGATGCAGGAGTATTTGTCGAGGTCCGGTTCTACCAATGACTCTCGAAGTAACACACCATCCGTCATGTACTTGATCTTGGTCTCCTTGCTGGTGCAGTCTTCGAAACGAATGGCATATCCGACCTGTCCACCAAGTTTCACCTCCATCTCTTCACTCACACGTTTCGCAACACTCATGGCTGCGACACGACGAGGCTGCGTACATCCAATCAGCCCTTGCTTTGCGTACCCGTCTTCAAAAAGGAACTGGGTCAGTTGGGTCGTCTTTCCAGAACCCGTCTGACCGACCACGATGACGACTTGGTTGTCTCGAATAACGCGTAGGAGGTCTTCCCGGACGGCGAAAGCGGGAAGATATTGTCTCTGCTCTCTAAGCGTCTTGCTCTTACTGAAAGCACTCGCACCCTCTTGTTTGCTGAGATGCTGGGCAAACTTGCTGCCGCCCTGCTTCTCCTCGTCTTCTGGGCCTGGGGCAGCACTATCCGTGTCTTCTTCTTTGACCCCCATGATGTTTCCCAGCGTGGTTCCCTTCGCACTGGTAGCCTCCTGCGTCTGTTTCGCGCGCTCTTTCTGTTGGCGTTTCTCCTTGACAACGCGACTACCCCGCCGACTGAAGACGGCCATATCGCTCTGCGGATCGCGCACGGCTGGAACGGGGTCGATTTGCTTGGTGAAGACAGTCTTTCCGTCCAGAAATGGAGGCTTCAAATCGTGCACAAGAATATGCACCCGCATCGCGTCCTCCTCGTCGTCGAAGTCGTCGTCAAGATGTCTCCTCTGGGCCACTCCAGACTGCAACATGCGGTTCGTTTCCCAAGCATCCACATCCTTCTGCTTCTGTTGCGCGCGCATACTTGCTCGATTGTTCTGTTTCTTCTCCGTCATAGCAGCCTCCCTTTGCGCATCCAGCCATGTGCTCTCGGCACCACCAAAGGGGTTGTGGGTATCGTCTCCGAAGGTGTGTCCGTTCTCCTCACCGCCGTACCAGTCGCGATCCAGCGCCATGGAATCGAAATCCTCCACCAGAGGTTCTGAACCTTCCAAAGGGCGCTGCGATGGGTTTGCGCCATTATCGCGTGAGTTTGTATGCCGGGCAGAGGCAGGCTGATTGGGCTTGCGAAACTTGGGACGGGGCGCGATGGAGTATTCCTCAGGGTCGAGCTTGCGCCGTTTTGGGCTGTGACCGCGCTCCATGGTGATTAGGTTGCCGGGGACGCTTATAGACGAGGCAGGGTGAGGGAGCGTATGGAGGGAGGGCGATGGCGGGTGCAGTAGCTTGAGGGTTGAGAGGCCGAGAAAGTTGATGCTCTCTCTCGGGAGTCCGCAATTGTCGCTATCGATAAGGACGAGCTTCAGCCAATCGTTGCGGGGCGCCCAAAATTATTTCCAACCTTTTGAAAAAGTTCCCCACGCGACTTGCGCTCTCACTGCGCATTTTACTCTACACTACCAGCGCAATGTCTATGATCACAGCGACCACGTGGGTGCCGCGCGGCTATGCGGCGCCCTTTCCTTCACGGTACCAGTTCGACGAAGACGAGTACGAGCGCATATCCAAGCTGGCAAACCTCCAACTCGAGGATGCCAAGGAAGATCTCGAGGAAGCGCAAGCCGAGGAAAGGAGCAAGAACGGAACTTCGACCAAGGCTTCCAAGAAGGACGATGAGTGCGTGCACTCACTAAACAGACTACCTCAAAGACTAACGACTGGAAAGGGACGACGATGACGACCTCAAGGAATACGACCTCGAGCACTATGACGACGATGTTGCTGAAGACCGCGGCGATACCATGGCCATGTTCGGCAACGCGAAGAACCTGGTTTTCCACGAGAACGACGAGGACGATCCATACATCACGATGAAGGCTGGAGAGGAATCAGATGACGAAGAGCGTGAGGAGCTTCAAATTCTGGCTACAGACAACTTGGTTCTGGCTGGTCGCATAGAAGACGAAGTCGCGCATCTTGAAGTCTACGTATACGAAGACGAGGACGACAATATTTACGTGCACCACGACATCATGCTGCCCGCAATCCCACTCGCCGTCGAATGGTTAGATCTGCCCGTAGGCAAGTCGGTAGGCACAAGTGAGGGTAGGGGAAACTACGTCGCGGTTGGAACCATGGATCCTGATATCGAGATCTGGAACCTGGATGTGGTAGACAGCATGTACCCAGATGCAGTCCTTGGACAAGGCGCCGAGGACGCAAAGGCAGACAAGCCCAAAAAGAAGAAGAAGAAGTCGAAGAAGGCCAACGACGAGTTCCACGTCGATTCAGTCCTCTCACTCGCAGCCAACCGACAACACCGCAACTTCCTCGCGTCGTCATCAGCAGACAAGACTATCAAGCTGTGGGACTTGAACACGACAAAGTGTGCCAAGTCATACACGTACCACACAGACAAGGTCTGCTCCGTAGCCTGGCATCCCGTCGAGGCCACTGCTCTTCTCAGTGGTAGCTACGACAGGACTGTGGTGGCAGCCGATGTGCGCGCACCCGACGCAAAGGCGCCACGATGGGGCGTTGAGAGTGATGTCGAGACTGTGCGGTGGAATCCTCACGACCCGAACTACTTCTACGTAAGTGTGGCAGCACCAGCCTGATCACGTCGTACTAACAACCTCAGGTCTCTACTGAGAATGGTATGATACACTACCACGACGTCCGCAACGCGCCAAAAGACCCCTCTGCCTCAAAACCAGTGTGGGTACTACAAGCTCATGACGAATCCATCTCTTCATTTGATATTAACCCAGTGATACCCGGTTACCTGGTCACAGGCTCCACAGACAAGCAAGTAAAACTGTGGAACATTCAAGACAATGGTCCCAGCATGGTTGTATCGCGGGATCTAGGTGTGGGGCGAGTATTCTCAACATCTTTCGCACCCGATAAAGAAGTCGGTTTCCGCCTTGCCGTCGCAGGTAGCAAAGGTGCGGTCCAGATCTGGGACACGAGCACCAACGCGGCCGTGCGTGCGGCTTTCGCGACCAAGGTGCCGGCTATCAGAGGAGATGGCAAGGAGAGGCTCGTGGGTCTGGAGGAACAGGACACAGACTCCGATACCGAGGAGGGCGAGAGCGATGAGGAGGGTGCCGAAAACGGTGACGAGAAGGGTTGGGAGTCGATGGAGGAGGACTAGACGATGATACCCTGGGCACATAGGACCTAAAGAGCGTCGCGAATGTACCGAGCTCTATGCTATGTGTACGGTGTTCTATATCCTGCACAATCAAGCCATCCGTGAAGCTTGTCCCCGCAACACTCGAGGCCATGTTTCGCGGGTCGCGATCGCGAGTCAGGTCCCGCACACGTTTCGAAAATTGTCCGAACCAGCTCGCCCTTACTTTTTAGCTCCTTTCATCTCATTTGAATCGAGTAGCCTCACCATGGCGCAGCACGATTCATAGTGGACTATTGTAATGACATCACTATCACCACGAGCAACCAAAATCAATAAACGATAAACGATAAAGTCAGATTCGTTTTCTCTGCCATCGCATGAGCGTGACAAAGCAAAGTAGGAACGAGCGGGCGAACTCACAGCACTGGGCAGTCAGCAAGCGGCCGGCTGATCTGCGTTCGCAGCTTGGAGCCCTGGGTCTGGGCACCCTCATCGACACCAAGTGGACCTCGCTGCCTCAGGTTGCGATCTCGCGAGATGACGGCCAGATCGTCACCTCAAGGCTACCTGGTCTCGGCGCTTTACAGTTTCGAAACCACCAAGGACGCGCAAGGCGGAAACGCCAAAACCATCTCCCCTTTGATGATGCCCATGGCCAGCACACTGGCATCCTCGGAGGATGCGAGACAGCTGTCTATTCGTGCGTCTGCAAGGCACGCGTGGCGTCGAGTGAGCGGCCTGCTTTGGGCGCTTCTGCATAAGGTTCTAGAGTGCCATGTGACCGGATTGGGAGGGGGTTGACAGAAACGCCGTCCCCAACGCAACCACGGTACCGTTTGCGCAGGCATCGGTGCTTATCCATAATGCCATGCTATGCGTGCAGCGCATGCGCTGTCGGGGCTGAATGACAGCTGTGCCTCCGACGTCCGACTGCACTTATTCGTCGCATATTTGTCCGTCATCTCACATGTCAATGCCGCGCGACAGGAAAGGGAAGGCCCTTAATTCAGCTCGGCAGCAGACCTCTGTTGTGGGAAGTGTTGAAACAGCGGGCCTTTGCAGCCCCAGCCAAAGGCGTGCGGATCTGGGAAACAGGCCAACGAGTCCCGGCTCAATCTGAGACGAATGGGCGGTAGATGCACTCTGTGCGAAGCGATCCCATTCGCCAGCTGTAGAAAACGTATCACTCACTAAACTTAGCCGGGCTGTGTCGACGCCACTAACTCAGTATCCCAGGAACCAATACATGCTGATTCGCTGCTTTTTGCTTGGTTCTGGCGTTCCCCCGGTCATTCCTACCAATCTTCGAGAGACATGTCGACGCGGCTTGGTTAGCCTGCCGCCCCGGGGATGCTGGTTTTTCAACCCATTCAGTCGCTCTATCGCGCGCCGCCCTCTTCTTCAGGCTTCCTCCCTTCCTTTGCCTTACGCGCTCTCGTTGCCTTCCACAGCAGCCATCATTCCCTCATTTCGCGGCCCGGTGTTCGCTCCTTACGACACAGCTGGTCTCTACGCTCTTTGACAGACGAACTTACTTCACATCCACCATTCATTCTTCACCCCATCGCTAAACGCCGCGATCTCAGCATCGGAAAACCGAAAATCAAACAAAGAACCCAGGACCCAAGGACTCGACTGCATCACTGGAAGCAACCGTGCCGGACTCTCAAGCCAACATTCTAGCCGCATTTGTACCACAATTACGACTCCGACATCCACCGACATCCAGTGCACTGTTACACTGCAAAGGGCACGCGTCCAAATACACCACCGATAGCACAGCGTGATCTTTTCCAGATCCTTTCTAGAACACGGCGACAAACGCATTAGTGCAACTCTAGCTCGCGACTGTTTGGATCTCGTGCCAGCCTCAAGCGCAATCTATCCCAGGCAGTACCCCGCATATCTGCATCGCACCAAAGTAGCGACCAACTACAGTCACCGCCAGAATTACCGGCCCCAGAACCGACAGCTGGACCCTTATCTGCAATATCGCACATCTACTTTGAATTAATCCATCAATATGTCTCTCGCTCGTGCCATGACAAGGCGCATTAAGCGGACAGAAGAGCCGAAGGACTCCACGGTGTCGCCGACTCGCAGCCAGAGTGTCAAAATGGCCAACAACAACTTTGACCGTTCCAAGATCTCTCTTCCCATCGCCTTGGTGTCGACTACCAACATGCTTTCGTACAATGCGCCCGACATCTCGACCCTCAGGAATGTCTCCTCTTCAACTTCACTCAGCCACTCCTCGGCGGACGACTCGGACCACAGTGTGTCAACACGCTCTCGGGCCTCTTCGCATGGTTCAAGAGACACTACCCTAACTGATGCCTCTTCTGTGGCGTCTTCGCCCATCTCGCCCGCGCCCAACCACCTTTCTGGCTACTTTTCGTCCTCTGGCAAGCAACTGAAGAAGTCTGCCTCAACTACCAGTCTCAAGCAAGTCAAGGAGGAGACTGTAGAGGCAGTGCCCGCCATCCCTCAAAGGGCTCTCTCGCACAGCAAAAAGGCACACGAGCGATTGGCGCACAAGCGATCGCTCCAGAATGTCAGCACTCGTGGCAGCATGAATTCGCGTGGAAGCGTCGGTTCTGCACGCCACTCGCGCGAACAGCGATCATCACTCGACATGTTCAAGGGCACGATCGAAGAGGAGAACCACCCCTTTGGCCGTGAACTCGAGCAACTGAACGAAGTCGTCGAGGAGTTTGGCGGCGTAGTACGAGATGCAGAGACCGAAGCGGACATTTCCATCATGCGCTCGAAAAACCTCGCCGCTTTCTGCGCTGCCGACTACCTCTCGGAGATCCGCCCACTATTCAGCCATCGATTCGCCATCAAACACCAACCCGCACCCATGGCCTGGATTTGATCAAGTCTCTTTACTGTGCTCCCCGGACGGTCTCCTTTGCTCTCAGCCCTATACCTTAGACGATGTCTTACGCTCTCGTTTTCCGTGTACATACTTATAGGGACTGTGATCCCCACCACTCATTTGTCTAATTCTAGTTTTTCCATTGTTTTACTATCTACTTGCTGGCCTGGTTGGAAGGAACGCAACACGGCGTTTCGGACTGCCAGCGTCAGGCTTGGGCACTAATCCCACACTATCTCTAACGATCTCTCATGTTTGTCTTGTACGATGTTATTGAAGAAGCGGTCAGCCGCAGGCGCTGTTGGAGGAATACGATGCATGGGTTTGGGTTGGCTGG
The DNA here is from genome assembly GCF_023758085.1 of Alternaria hordeiaustralica. Taxonomy (NCBI): domain Eukaryota; kingdom Fungi; phylum Ascomycota; class Dothideomycetes; order Pleosporales; family Pleosporaceae; genus Alternaria; species Alternaria hordeiaustralica. The sequence goes on along the minus strand of NW_026056801.1, from coordinate 117,296 downwards.
GCGGAGTGGTCACACTGTGCTCATGTCTTACTCAGATGAATGTGCTTCGAAATTTGAAATGTACACATACATCTTATCTATCTTCCTGCCTGATTGTGATGTCTTCCGCCGCCTACCCTGTCACCCAGCACTGTCCATGGGACCGGACGAAAGTGGAAGGTGCCATCTGGGGCGTAGCACCTGCCAAAACAATAACCACAACCATGACAACCACCACATGCGAGGCCGTTCAGGAAGAAGCATGAAGGTGTTCATGCACCAAGCATGGTCCTCCCGAGCTCAAGCACACAGCGGGCGGCGGCAGACAAGGATGCCCATCTAGCGCGACCCGGAACCGGCGAAACACCTCGGCAGCCCTCCGATTCCATCTCAAACTTTTGGCCAGCAACAACCCCAAAGCCGAATTGAAAGCGCCCCCGCACACACGCCCAAGATGATATGTCGAACCTGTCTGCGCAGCGCCTCGCGCGCCCAAATAACCTCTTCCACACGCCCGCAACCCATGCGCTTCCTCACCACCACAACCCCCCTCCGCAACGCAACACCCATCTCCGCAAGCACCGCAACGCAATCTGCCGGCCGTCAAGGCGACTCGACTTCCTCGCACAACCCGCCAACGGCGACTTCCACATCTGCGGCTCAGCCGTTTAGCGAGCCGTTAACGCCAGCCGCGAGTCCGGATCTGAAAGCCACGGCTGCGGAAGCCGCGAAGAAGAAGGCTGCCCCGCTGGTGAAAAGCAGTATACCAGCTGGGCAACCGCTGAAGGGGTTGAACTTTTTGAAAGATAGACAGGATCCTGTTGCGTTGGCTGACGACGAGTATCCGAGTTGGCTGTGGACGATATTGGATCGGCAGGAGAAGAAGGCGGATGCTGGGGCGGGAGATTTGTTCTGTACGTTCCCTGCCATTACATACATTCCCACCTCCTCTGTCCACTTTATGGCATGGAGAACGAGAACACTTTTACTAACTCCACCCCCCAGCGAAATCAAAGAAACAACGTCGCCTAGCCGCAAAACGCCTCCGCAAGGAACAAGCCATGAACCCCGAGATGCTGGTCCCCAAAGTCCCGCTATACGAACAGACGATTGATTTACCGGCTGGAGACGGTAGTTTGCAGGGCGCAGTCAAGGCGCAGGATGCGAGAGAGGAGTTGACAAAGGCGATGAGGAATAAGCGGAGGGCGGGGATTAAGGAGGCTAATTTCTTGAAGGCTATGGGGTAGATTGTGGGAGAGCTTTTGCTGCTGGTGGACAGGATGTTGTGGTGGCGGTGGTGTAAAATATGGGAGATGCACGACTATCATGATATGTATAAACATCTGTGGGGTTAGAAATATGTATGTACCTTGGAGAGTGGACGTGTTGACGGAGATGAAGCATACGCTTGACTTGATTACTCTCAGCATACACTGTAAAACAGACAAGGATACCAAGCATGAGTGTTCAAAACATGGATTCTCGCAATACACCCGTATAACTACTTTTAACACAGCCCAAACAACCACCTAGAAACGCCACAAATGCACCCTCATCTCCCAACCCACCAACCCACGCCAACCTAGGGAAAAACTGAACAGCCTAGAGCCTCCCTTGACGTTGGGTCACCTACTTTACAAGGTTTCGGGTCAACGTAGTCTGCAGACCTGTCCAGCTTTTTTTTCTTGAATGAGGTGAACCACCTAAGCAACATCCACAAACCCCCTCTTCTTCCTCTTCTCCTCCCCATCCATCCTATCCACATCCTCCCACCTCACCAACCTCGCCTCATCCACCCTCTCCCCCACAAACCTCAACGCCGCAACATTAAACCCAATCAAATCCTTGTTGCCCATGAGTGTACTCCGCAAATCATTGCGCATACCCTCGAGCACAGTCTTGAGTTCGCGACTGGACACAATCTGCTTCTGGTGCGTTTTGAGCATGAAGAAGAGGACGCGGCAGGTCAGTGTTACGTTCCACTGTTTGCGCACCCAGATAGCGAGGAAAGTGAAGAGAGCGGGGAGAGAGGAGAAGGGTAGGACGAGTAACGCGTCGTGTAGTTGTGCAGCGGGGATTTTGGAGAGCGTGTTCAGGACGTGGCGTTCGGCGGAGATGTTGCCCAGAGCGAGGAAAAGGGGGTTACGCTGTGGCGGCGCGATTTTAGGGTTGGTTCTGCGTTGGGCTTCCCAGTCTCGGACGACTTCGAGGTCGGCGATGCCTAGGTCCAGTGCTTCTTGGATGCGTTCGCCGGCGGTGAGGGTTGTGATGGTTTGTTTGCTGGCGTCGACGGCTTCGGCGCGGGTGCCGGTGGGGTCTTCGTCGTCTTCGAGGTTGGTGGCGAGCGTCTTTTCGTACATTTCTTCCAGCTCACGTTCGCGCTCTTCTTCGAGGAAGATGGGCTCGTCGGAGCGCGTCCAGATGCGTATGCTCTTGTCGTGGCTGGCTGTGACGATGAAGTCGCCTGTGCGCGCGACGGTCATGGCCCAGATTTCGCCGTGGTGGCCTCTGAACTTTTGGACTTGTTGGAACTTGTCGCCGTCCCAGCTCTTGATTGTGCGGTCCTTGGAGGCGCTGAAGAAGATGTGGCGTTCGTCGTTGTCGACGGGGTGCGGGATGAAGGATATTTGCATGATGCTGTCTTCGTGACCGAAAAGCGCCTTGTGGCAATCTCCAAAGTCGAGACCCCAGATACGGACGTTCTTGTCGGCAGAACAGGTCGCGATGAGCTTGCTGTCGCTGGAAATCGACATGTTGAGTACAGGCAACTTGTGGCCATAGAGATTGAGGAAGAGCTTTAATGAGTCTACGAAGAAGACTTTTACGGTGTTGTCGAGCGTCGCTACGGCGAGCAATTTGGAGTCGGGTGAAAACTGCACGCTTAGAACGTCGTCGTTGACCTTGAGTATACGCGACTGGGTCAGCTTCAAACGAGGTGTTGTGCGTTTTGTTCCCGGTATTTCTTCCTGTACAATGTCGAAATTCCAGAACTTGATGGACTTGTCGGCGCTGCCAGTGGCGAGTGACTTTCCGTCGGGATGCACTTGCATAGTCCAAACAGCCCCCTCGTGTGCGTCGATTTTGTCCAACAATGTGGATGCCGCTATATCGTACAGTTCGATATCGCCATCCTTGGTTCCTACAACGACGATCTTGTCTCCTGGTAAGAACGCACAGCAAAGTGCATAGCCGCATTCTAGAGTGCGCAGGCAATTTTGTGTCTTAACATTCCAGATCTTCAGTCCTCCACTTGACGCGGATGCCAGCATGCGATCATCGGAACTGAGTGCAAGTGCTCGTACATCGTTTCGGTGCCCAGAGAGTTCGACAGATAGTGTGCGACTGTAGTCGGGTGCTTCCTCGCTCTTTGACTTGCTTTTTTGGGGTATCTCGTAAACGTCGATGAGATTGTTGTTCGTGCCGACCAGTAGTTGTAGCTTCTTCGTTCCTTTGACGTGCATCCATGCGACTGATCTCACTTTCCCGGCTGTTCGTACGGTCACATAGGGTACAAAGACTTCGCCAATCTCGGCATCCGCAGCGTCGACTTTGTCGTCGGCATCAGCATCGTCTTCGATGTCTCCGTTTTTCTCGGTCTTGGCCTTTTCTCGCCTCCTCTTCCTCTTCCTGATCAGGGCTTTGCGGACCTCTTCTGGCGTTTTTATCCGCCATATCTCAACGGCCTTCTCTGCGCCATGCACAGCGATGTAATCTGCCTTGGCGTAAAAGGAGATTCCTTGTGTCCTGTCCTTGCCCGTCCGGTAAAGTATGCCTCTGGATGTAAGGTATTCCTGCTCGAACCCTTCACCGATTGCTGAACCCGCTCTTCGAAGACCTGCCTGGTCGATAGCCCACACTTTGAGTTCTCCATCATTGCCGGCAGTTATGCAACCGCTGCCGTCCGGTGAAACACCAAGAGCCCAGCATTCTCCGTTTGTTTGTGCAATGTGCGTCTCGATGCAGTGCTGAGTCGTGACATCCCAGATCTTGATCAACGCGTCTTTGCTGGTAGATAACAAAAAGGCCTGATCCGCATCCACGTCCATCTCTTCGTCCTCTGCGCCATCTTCCTGCGGAGCACTACCGGGGTGGAGAAATTGCAGGCCGGTGATTTGGCCCTTGTGCCCTCTCAGCTTGAACAAGCCGGTTTCCGAGACCAGATCCCACACGACAATGTCCGTATCCTTGGCACCACTCGCCAGCCGTACTCCACTCTGGTCGAAAGTCAAGACTGTGACTGCGGATTTGTGGCCATTGAAGCTGATGATGACGGTCGACGTTCGCGCATCCCATATGCGTATGCTTCCGTCGGCGTAGCCCACAGCGAAGACGTCCGGGTCGATATCGCTCCGGCATATTACGGTGACTTCTTCGGTGCAGGTGTTGTCGCGCCATCTGCTCATAAGTTCGCCCTTCTTTACATCCCAGCACAGCACTTCCTCGTTGGCGGCGGCGTATGCGCGTCCGGCGCCTGCGACTCGACTCGAACCGGGCTGCGTGAGGCCTTCGGGGGTCCATACAATGTTGGAAGTGGCAGTCGCGACCACGCCGAAAGCATCGGACTGCTCATACTTGCTATGTAACAGTTAGTACGAGCTCTGTTCGAGTTGCGCTGCATGTGCGCATTACCTGTATGATTTGACCATTTTGCGCCGCCTCTATAAAATTTCTGATACTACGTGAGGATAGGGTTTGAAGGATCTTAGATTCAGTCTCTTCAGGTCATTGCGCTCCTCAGACAATGTTCGCGGGTATGCGCCACTGGCAACGGTCGGGTTGGGAGTTGGTTACTTTCTCGAAACTTTTTAGACAAGGGCCAACCCCACGGATTGCGCTAGACCCACCTTCCAGCATCACAGCACACCTCCGTCCTCCGCATCACCGCCCTCGAATAGCTCCCCGCCCGACGACGCCCACCCGCCTACGAGGAGCTGAACCGCCAACATGCTTCTTCTCGACTATCAAAACGTTCTGATCGAATCCCTCCTACGGGAACGAATCAATGGGTGCGCCATACCCCGCTGCCTTCCGCTCCGCAGCAGCAGCCAGGTAGCTAACAGCACATAGAGGAGCTACCGCCAACATTGACCAGGTCGTCTCCGACTTCGATGGCGTCACCTTCCACATCTCAACACCCGAGAGCAAGACCAAGATACTAGTGTCATTGCACATCAAGTGCTTCAAGGAGCTGGTCCAATACGGCGCGCAGGCAGTGCTGGAGCGAGAGTATGGGCCTTATATCGTGGAGCCAGAGTCTGGCTACGACTTCTCCGTGCTGGTAGATTTGGAAAACCTGCCAGAAGAGCAGGGTACGGTCTTTTGTCAGACTGCTGGAACAAGGTGCTGACGGTGTGCAGATGCCAAAGAAGACCTGGTCAGGCGCGTTTCCCTCCTCAAGCGGAACGCCATGGCTGCACCCTTCGAGCAAGCCTTCGACGAGTTCCATGAGTTGCAGGAGGAAGCATCCAAGTACACATCCGAGTCGGCGCCACAGGGTGTAGCAGAGGGTGGTGCCGTGCGCGCGATCCACTACCGAGAGGAGGAAGCCATCTACATCAAGGCTAGCCACGACCGTGTCACCGTCATCTTCTCCACCGTCTTCCGGGAAGAGACAGACAGGATATTCGGAAAGGTCTTCCTTCAGGAGTTCGTTGACGCCAGGCGGAGAGCTATTCAGAACGCACCACAAGTGCTGTTCAGGAATGACCCACCGCTCGAGCTGCAAGGCATCCCCGGAGTTGACAACTCTGGCTCAGCTGAGATTGGCTACATCACATTTGGTGGGTCGCCTAACACGATTGACTGTACGCCCCGCTAACCTCTGCAGTACTCTTCCCTCGCCATCTCGCCAAGCAACGGCGCGATGAGGTTATCTCGCACATCCAAACCTTCCGCGACTACTTCCATTACCACATCAAGGCTTCCAAGGCCTTCATTCACACAAGAATGCGCAAGCGGACTGCAGACTTCCTTCAAGGTATGCTGTACCATGTTGCCTGCGCCAGGTTTATACTGACAAACTACAGTCCTTCGCAGAGCCCGACCCGAGACGGAGGAGAAGGAGAAGAAGACCGCCAGCGGCCGTACTTTCAAGGTCCAGGCATAGACGAAAATGAGAGATCATCTCGATTACAAGGCGGCATGCGCTGCACATGTCTAGTGAATCGAGGAGGGTCATTGATGGCCAATGCAAGATGAAGTATCAAAGAGAGCGTACCATGTAGTTAGCGATGATTGAACCCGCCTGATAACAGGCAAGAGCAAGCCTATCATCACATTCCTGCCTGCCTTGCGGTGTATAAGATGAGTCCATACCCAAGTCACTATTCCGTGCGGGGACTAGCGCAAGTCGCGACTGCCACTCTGAACGCGTCCCCTGGCACACACCCACCTTGCGCCAAACCAGCGTTACCCCTCCCTGCAGCCAACCGCCATGTCCGAAGGAACCAGGCCAAAATACGACAACCTCCCGGGCATTGACACCGCCCCGGACATCTACGAGACCCCCGAGCTCGCCGAAGATGTGTCTACAATACAAGCCTCCACCGCCGTTTCCGAATCCGATGGCGAAGGCGACGATGACGACCCGAGAGACTCTGCAGTTCGTCACCAGCGACTTCAACCCGATCAAGCCCGCAATCGCTTCCAGCCTTCACGGATAGACGCCCGCGGGGTCGATTTCTCGGACAACATCACCGCACAACGTCAATCCTACCGCACATCAACACAGCGCCAACGAAGGCGAGGCGAGATAATAGGAGATGACAGCGATGAAGAAGAAGAAGGCTTTGCGAAGAAGCTATTGCGGATCAAGCGAGAGCTAGCCGGGTTGGAGGAGGAGTACGAACGAAGAGTGGAGAGCGGGGACAAGTCCAAGATTGAGGAGCAAGACCCGAGGGAGTTGATGGAGACCATAGCAAGCAAAGTCGACACCATATACACAGCACACAAGGGCGGGGCGCGGGGCGCACAAGCTATACTCGACCGGACGGTACAAAAGTTTGAGAGCTACAAGCCCTTTGATCCTAGCACGACGCTCAGCGAAGCCATCGCAAACAAGCCGCCGCTACCAGGCACCCAGATTCAGAGAGGTCAGCTCGAAGTTGTGCTGAACCACGCCGCAGAGTTTGATAAGCGCATAACGCAGATTGAGAACAATCTGGGCCTCAGCGGGAACACAATGCCGGAGCTCAGTGACCAAACGCCTTTTCCTGTTGCTTCTACTCTGACGAGGTTGGAACAGACGCTCAGCTTGATTGGGGATGCTTCGAGCAACAACTTGGACGCCGTCACACAGAACGTCAAGAAGCTCACAGCAGAAGCCGAGCATCTGAAGGAAGTTCGGCATGAAGCTGCACAGGCTAGCCCAAATTCTGGCGACAACAAGGCGGTGACCTATCCAGACCAAGAGGCTAAGATCAACGCGCTGTATGGCACATTGCCTTCCATCGATAAGCTGTCGCCCGTTCTCCCTCTGGTCCTCGAGCGTCTGCGCACACTGCGACTCGTGCACACAAGTGCTTGGCAAGCCGATCAAGTATTGACTCAGTTAGAAAGCCGACAATCAAAGCAGGAGCAAGAAATTAAGCGGTGGGAGCGCCAACTTGAGGTTCTGGAGAGGGACTACAAGAAGGCCGAGGCCACAACGGTCAACAATGTCAAGACCGTTGGGAATGATGTCAAGATGCTGGAGGAGAAGATGGCCAAGCTGCTTGCAGAAGGCCAGCAGGAGTAGGTGTGCCGTGGCGGACTACGACTTCGCGGTCACTACTGCCTTGATCCAGCTCAGCTGTGTTGAAATCACGCGGATATCAATACCCCCGAGATGCTTGCAACAATCCTGTATCGAGACGCCCAGCGCATTCGGTAGGCGTACCCGGTTATAGCATGTCGATCACTTTCGAGATACCCAATAGACAGTTGCTACTCATAATCAATCAAACCAACACCGTGTTTATCTGTAGTTGTCGTCATCCTTCACATGAAGGCTGGGAATGGATCATCGTGATACTAAACTTAAACGCCGGACGCCACCGGACACATGTTCCCCGGGGGATCAGCCAACCGGAGTGGTTGGCTCTCCGCACGTTAGCGAGTGCCTATCCCGCAAGCTGTGTACGAGGTCGTGGACGCATCTGAGCATAGTTTCGCAAGCACTAGCTGCTATTGCGCCGAAGCATGATCGGTCAACATGAGGAGAACATGGCCACGCTGGGAAGTAATCTTCGTCATGATGCTGCAGACGGCTAGGTGGAGCTATTGTGGTGTGAGGCAGGCGATAGCATCGGCGATTTCCACGTCCAAGGCCGACCAAATTTATGTTCGAGCTTCCCTCAATTGCTCTTCCGCAACAGCTGAACTTTCTCCCAACCTGCCGGAATTATCGCTAAACCTCCGCAATGGCTAAGCGCAAAAATGAGGCGCCTGCGCATGGCAAGGCGAAAAAGAAGAGAGCCATCTCCGACGACGAGGCGCATAACAATTTCCGCAGCGGTCTCTTCGACAGCAAAGTACTCGAGGGATATACGAGCGAATACGCGGATTCGCAGCCGTATGCATTAATCTCCACACCTTCGACCCATGACGTTCTAATTGAACCATAGCTACAAGCACGCCGTAATTCATAACCTCGTCGACGATACTCTCCTACGCAATGTCCGCAACGAAATCCGCGAGCACATCCACTTTACGCCCAAAGAGACAGACATCTACAAGATTCACCAATCCGGCGATCTCGCAAACCTCGATGGCCTCCACGACTCTGCGCTCAAGCGCCTGCCTTCCCTGCTCACCCTGCGCGACTCGCTGTACTCGTCTGCCTTTCGCAAGTACCTATCTTCGATAACAGGATCTGGGCCATTGAGTGGAGTCAAGACGGACATGGCAGTGGTAGGTTGCGCGACGCATTGTCTGATGAATCGTGCTGACTGCGGTGCAGAATGTATACACACCAGGATGTCACTTGCTTTGCCACGACGACGTCATCGGAAGTCGGCGTGTAAGTTGGATTCTGTATCTACTGGACCCTGACATTCCTTGGAAGCCAGAATGGGGAGGCGCATTACGACTGTACCCAACCGAGCACCTCGAGACACCAGACGGCGACAAGGTTAGAGTGCCACAACCAGACTTTTCGCTATCGATACCTCCGGCATGGAACCAGCTCTCTTTCTTCACCGTTCAGCCTGGCGAGAGTTTCCACGACGTCGAGGAGGTCTACAGGAGAGGGTTGGAAGAGAAGGCAGAAGAAGACGGTGGTCGCGTCCGCATGGCCATCAGCGGGTGGTTTCACATCCCGCAAGAGGGCGAGGAAGGCTACGAAGAGGGTCTCGAAGAGAAGCTGGCAGAGAAGAGCTCGCTTGCTCAACTGCAGGGAGGCAAGGCGGACGTTTTCGACGAGCCGCAATCACACTGGGTCGACAACCCAGACTGGGAAGAGCAGGCGAAACAAGAGGACGACGAGCTGACTGAGAACGACATTGATTTCCTGATCAAGTTTATGAACCCAAACTACCTTGTTCCGGACACAGTGGAGGAGCTGTCAAACATGTTTGGCGACGAGTCGTCGTTGCGACTGGCACAGTTCCTGTCTAATAAGTTCTCCGCGCGGTTACGGGAGTACCTTGAGTCGAAAGACCACGAGGCGAACCCAAGCCTACCCAACAACCCGCACTCCAAGGAATCGATGGTTGGTGTCGCACGACCACCACACAAGCAGCGCTATCTCTACCGAAAAGCTATCCAGCCCATACCGACCACACCGTACCCCGAGAACGACGGCATGACACCATACGACGACCTCGTCGACATTCTCTTCCCGCATCCAGCGTTCATGAAGTGGATCTCTCTTGTCACCGGTATCACACTCACCAAGAGCAACATCTTCGCGCGCCGTTTCCGGCGAGGTCTCGACTACACGCTCGCAACCGCCTACGAGGAAGAAGACCCCCAGCTAGAAGTCTGCCTCGGCATCACGCCCTCCCGCGGCTGGGGCGACGAAGACGAAGAGCCCGAAGAAGGCGCCGAGGAAGAAACCAAGCAAAACGGCAGCAGCAGCAAAAAGAGCAAAAAGAAAGGCAAAGCAAAAGAACCGGAACCCAAGCCCGAAGAGGAGGTCGGCGGCTACGAAATGTACATGGCTGGTGAAGACGATGCCGATCACCCCAGCGTGCCTACTGGTGAAGCTTCAACATCTACTGGTGCAGGTCAACGTCGCAAAGCGAAGGCCGATCCTGCTATCTACAAGTCCGCGGCTGATGACGAGGACGATGGTATTTTGTTCAGTCAGCCTGCGGCTTGGAATAACCTCGCTATTGTGCTGAGGGACCGGGGTGTGTTGCGGTTTACCAAGTATGTTAGTAAGAGTGCGAAGGGGGATCGGTGGGATGTCTGTGCGGAGTATGGGGTTGAGTTTGGGGAGGATGAGGATGATGAGGATGATGAATGAGTAGGTCGGTAGGTTTGCAGCTTACATCAAGATGACAATGTAGGCCTTACGTCTAGATAGAAACATGCAAAGTAAATGACTCAAAGACAATGTAGGCCTTATATCTAGATGGAAATATGCAAAGTAAATGACCCAGCGACAATGTAGGCTTTATACGAAGATGAAAACATGCATAGTAAATGACCTGACGGCAATGTAGGCCTTACATTAGCATGAAAACATGCAAAGTAATTGACCCAACGTCAATATAGACGCCTGGCTTCTATTTTCCCGTAGCCAGATTCACCACTTGTAAATCAGACCGGCAATACGCATTTCGGTTCTACAGCATGTCGGCCAATCTCTTGGTCTTCTCGACTCCCGGGAACGCCGAGCATGGAAGACATCACTAGCGAACCCGCTCGCACGATAGACATAGCCGTCGTGCGACTCCGACTTGAAGACGTGAATATGTCTTGGATGGCTTCTGGCCCGCAATGCACGACAAGCGCGCTCAGCATTTGGCGACAGTGGCGTCATATTCTCCTCTGATGTGCAGATATCCCAAAGGTTTCGCGTCGAACTGGTCGCATCAGATGCTGGAGTGTCGAGATCAAGGATCCACTTCGCGATTCCTTGTACCATATACGAGATGCTTCCCGCTTTCGTACTCCCTCAGCATCACATCTTCTCCTTCTCCCTGACCGGACTCAACATCGGTTGAAAGGCTTTGATCTGCTACAGAAGTCATCAGCATACATTCATCTAAGTCTCATGACATCACCCAAACATACCTTGCCCATCCAACCCCCCTCTCCCCGTTCCGCTCTGTCCAAACCTCTCGTATCTCCGCCCATATCTTCTCCCCTCTTTCTATCTCTTCCTCCACACCTACAGCACACCACTCTTCTCAGCACAGCGACAACCATGAAGAAAGCCATCATAGCGAGGATGTAGTTCACGCCCAGTACGATCAAATAGCTGACACCGAAAAGATTGTCGCGCGTGCAGAACCCAGGCCCCAGATTCCAGGAACGGATCATGGGATCGATGAACTGAGCGATGTACATGGGACATTTGTGGAGTGTGGGGTAGTCGGGGAAGGAGGGCGCGGGGCTCGAGTGTGGTAGGTGCAGGGCCGGGTAGGTGATGATGATCTGTGGCATTTTGGGATACGTAAATATCTTGGAGAGTCGCAGAGGAAGGTTGTCGAATGTTGCTTCTGGAGTGTGTGAAGTGTGTTCGTCGAGTTGTGGTTCTTTGTGAGACTGATGTGTTTGATAGGGACGCACGCAGTGCGAGGCCGCTATGCAATGACCGATGCGCCGCAATTTACATGATTGCCTTGGTGTTACACGGCAGCCACCGGGTTTCTTGGATGCGGCGTCGCCCTGTCTTAGTTCATGTGCGGATGCTGAGCGTCACTTTATCTGCCATGGCCTGAAACGCGCGTCATTGTTTCGTATACATGGGGATGGCCTTGCGCATCGGCCTTGGAAGGGTAATTGGAAGATTAAGGTTTTGAAATGCGATAGATTGTTTCAATGGGTAGATATGCGCTAAATGCGGTAATCTGGTTCGTTTTCGACGGCCCGGAAAGTTGGTAACATACACTTTACCTAGTCCTTCCATTTCCCGCTCCATCCCTGCCGTGCCGCCTGCGCCGTCTCTGCCTCATCAACACTATCACCGTCCACGTACCCAAAGTATTTTCTGGGCCAGATATTCAGCCCAATCTTCTCTCCTTCGCCCACAGGTAAGCCAGCATGTACCACTCTTCTGTCGCCGTTGCCGTGCTTGTCCAGATTAACCCAAAACACCGCGTTTCCTTGGATCGGCTTGAACTTGATGCCTTTGGCTTCTCCATCCATCTCTCCATGAGCTACTTTCCCGTTATAGAGACCTTCGAGATCGATAGAAGACGAAGGTTCGACTAGAGGGAAGGATGTGTATCCATCTGTGCAATTGTCGCGCAGAAACACGAAGAAAGACGCAACACGGTTATAGTACATCTGCCTCCCATTCTCAAGAGTAGTGATCTGGTGTTCGGGCCAGAAATCTGTGTGGAGGTTGTACTTTTGGCCGGGGAAGTAGCGCACGAGTTGCGGAATGCTGAAAGGTTCGGAGGGAAGTAGCATGGAGCCCATGAACGTTCGTGCGCGATTGAGAAGGCATTCAACGAGCGGGTCTCCCAGTGGGAGCGGCGCGGATTGAGAAGTTCGCCCTGTTACACGCTGCGTGTTGCCTCGCGAGCGGCTGATGAAGGACTCGGCGAATTTGGGGGAGCTGAGAGGGTCAGTTACTGTTTGAGATTGTTGTGAATAGCCTACGGTAGGCGAAGAGAAGTATGCTTACCCGAGGGTGATGAGTTCTTCTGCTTCTCGTGCTGACGTGAAGTTATTGATATAGATCACAAGAGGATCGAGAGATATGATCTCAGTCGTGTACTGATGGTCTGCGCATGCTTTGAGTAGGTTCTTCGGACCCTGAGGCTCTTTTGAGTTGGCTGTGCCTTCCCACGTCGATGGTGGCAGGTACGTTAGGAGCTGTTCGGGCAAGTACGCGTGTAGTACAGGCAGGAGCACCTGCTGAGCGCCCGTATAGAAGATGCCGATGGAAGCGAGAGGAAGCAGTAACAGCAGTACGATACTCGTGCTATGAGCGCTCGCCTACGAACAATTGTGAGTCGTCTCTTGGTAGGAAGTTGAAGTTTTCCTTACTTACGAGCCCTGACTTGCCTTCCATAGGCGATGGCATCGCCGCGCTCATGCCTTTCTTTTTTTCGTGATTCTGCCGCGCCATCCCTAGTTATTGCGATTATGGCTCAGGATGCCGGTGGCTATGAATGCGATGGCAATCGCACACAGGCGGGCAGCAGTGTTGATGAACATCTGGTGACTGTGTGCGGAGTCTGATGCGTACGTGACCGCAATACTGCCTGGCGGCATACGTATTGCGAAAGGTCTTGTAGAGTGATCTGTACGTGCTATATGCATATGAGCTGTGCATGACCAATAGTCTGGGGTAATATCCGGCTACAGCACCCCGGTGCTGCGATACGTGTGCGTTGCCACACCTACAGGGTTTAATGCGTACCGAAACAGGCAAGTAGTAGTCATGTCACCCATTCATGTCGAAATGCAAGTGGTAGATATGATGAAAGATGTGCATTGGAGATGCGCGATGTGCAGCTGCGATCGCTATCTTGGAAACAATCCAACTCCGCCGCTACCTTTTCGGGAAACTATTCTTGGTGTCGTGGTACTCCAAACGCCGTGCTGGACTTTTATGTACAAACCCTTGCAGGCCAGCTTTTTCATCCGTGTGCGCTCCGCCAGTAGAGAAAGATGGTGCGCATTGCCATTTGACAGCCAGAGTCAGAAAAGAGCAAACGAAAAGCCGACCAGTTCGTAGAGCGTTATTGATCTACGTCAGGGTCGCGGAAACGCTTTAGACTTCATCCTCCACGATCTCCTCCTTGGCGGGATCAATCTTCATGGGAGAGCCTCCGGTGTCAGCGTCCTCGTCGGACTCCGCCTTGACAGCTGCGGTATGTTAGCGGTCTGGGGTTTACATCAAGATGAAAACACGCAAAGTAGGCGAACCAAAATCAACGTAGGATTCAAGGTGTGCTTACTCTCGTTCTTCTTGCCACGGGGAGTAGCCTTCTTCTTAGGGGAGGACTCGCCGTCGACGTCCTGCTTCTTGGCGACACGCTTGCGAGGAGTCTTCTTAGGGGTCGCATCGGCACCCTCCTCGCCATCCTCCTGCTTGGCGGCAGCAGTCTTCTTGCGAGGAGTCTTCTTGGGAGTAGCCGGAACGGCGCCGTCGGGAGAGGGTGTCATCAACTTGAGCTTGATCTTGGCCCAGGCGTTGCTAGCGGAGCGCGGGTTGCCCATACCGGCGTAGGCGGCGAGCTTCTCGTAATCGATCTATAGCGGGTGTGAGTAGCGTGACAGGAATAGAGAGGGAGTGGTGACCTACCTCTGGAGGACCGGACTTGAGGGACTGCATGGCCCATCCGAGGAGCTGGAGCTCGCGCTCGGTGAACTGAGGAGAAGAGCCATTGGCGACCGCGGTGTTATCGTTGTCGGACATGTTGGATCTTCGGGGTGTGCTTGAATTTGGTCGCAGTGTGTTGGTGGTCAAGTTGTAAAGAGGATGCAGGAGGGAGACGGACGCAGATTATGAATGCGGAGGATTAGCGCGATGGCAGGAAAGTGAAGGTGAGCACACAAGGATGGACGGCGCACACAGATAAGCCAAATACGGCCCTCACCTCGACTTCATGATGCGAGACCCTGGATTGAGCACGCGCTATTGGTCGCCTGCCATCGGACACGCACACGTGCGCCACGACGAAGTGAAGGTGAGCCGCACCTCGATATCGGACTGCCTTACGTGATATGGTATGAGAGCAGACATTTTGGAATTCAGAGGTCTTACCCCCTCATGTCTTGTATAAATGATATGACGATAGCTCTTTCTTGCTTGGTATTCCATGAGCAAAAGTGGCAGTCAATGCAAACGACTGTCTGCATACTCGCAACGAGTTCTATTGTATTGCCACAACGAAAAGCGCTTATTCGACGAGACGAGACATGACATCTAGCATGATCAAAAGAAAGCCCTGAAGAGCGCTGACAACACGTCATGATGGAAGTGAAAGAGTTCGTCCTTGACGACGGAAGTCGCGATTGTTGAGAGAAGGAGACAGAAACAGGCCGCTGCTGCCACAAGCCTTGTGACGCGAAGACAAACACCCTTCCTGGAATGCACAGCAACCCATACAACGCGATAATCAGCGACAACGAAAAAGAGAGTTGAGGTGTTGTTGCGTGAATCGACGCGTCGCGGGGATGGGGTACCAACGCCTGTACTCGCCTGACTCGTGTGGGCCGGCCAGCGAATCGCCGACTGACGAGCCGCTGGAGATTGAGGGGACGGGGCTAGGACCCAAGCGATACTCAAGCAACCCGACCTTGATCACGCCCGAGCGATACACGCCCAAGACCCGAATCAGAATCATGGCGGACCCCATTGACAGCGCCCTGTGAGACTTCCCCGACCCCGCCTTTCCCGCGGCGACAGCTAACAAGCCGTGACAGCGACCTTCTCCGCCGACTGAACCCCAAGGACGTCAAGCGCAATGTCGACCACATTATCCAGCTTAACCCCTCGCTGGAAGAGGACCTGCTCGAGTCCGTCGACATACCGCTGACGGTCAAGAAATGCTCCAAGACGAAGCGCGACTTCCTGTGCTGCGACTACAACCGCGACGGCGACAGCTGGAGGAGTCCGTGGAGCAACGAGTTCGAGCCGCCCATTGAGGAAGGTGTCACGCCTAGCGATCGTGTCCGTAAGATGGAGGTCAAGGCGAACGAGGCTTTTGACGTGTACCGGGAGCTGTGAGTGCACACAGGGGAAGGGGCAGCTTGGAGAGCTTGGCTGATATAGACAGGTACTTCGAGGGCGGCATATCGAGCGTGTACCTGTGGGACATGGACGACGGCTTTGCAGGCTGTGTCCTGCTTAAGAAGGGTACGTAGTCTTGGGTCTACACATCCATCACATGCTAATGCACGCAGCCGTCAACCCCACGCCCAAGAGCTCCGGCAGCTGGGACAGCATCCATGTCTTCGACGCCCAAGACCGCGCCCGCACCTCGCACTACAAGCTCACCTCCACCGTCATCCTCTCCCTCGGCACCGACAGCGAAGCGCTCGGCGGTCTTGACCTCTCCGGTAATATGGTGCGCCAAGTGGAAGCCGACATGGCCGTCGAGGATGACACCTCGCACGTCGCCAACATTGGAAAGATGGTCGAGGACATGGAGCTCAAGATGCGCAATCTGCTGCAGGAGGTATACTTTGGAAAGGCAAAGGACGTTGTGGGTGACCTGAGGAGCATCCCATCACTCAGCCAGACGAACCGGGACCGCGCGACACAGAGGGAGATGATCAACAGCATGGGTCGGTAGGAGTAATGGCGTGCGTATGAGGATGCATAGTGTGGCATAGATGATATCAATCGATTCTGGCTCCAGCGGTATACCCACGAGGACTGGACTATCTCGAACACAAAACGGGCTGTTGCATGTGATGAATTGCAGGCAGTGACGGGACCCCACAGAGCTACGTGTGAGATGGTAGGGAGCCGCAGTAAGTGACATGCTATCATGCCGGTCATAGACTGACTGCACGCAAACTCCGTAGATCTTGTGCTTGAGATATGCACGGTAGTCCCTTCCCTGATCCCTACGGAGAGGCAATGCATAGTCTGACAAAGCGACAAACGCTCGAAACGTCCGAGACAAACATTCCACAAAGGGCTAGTTACTTCCTACCAAACACAGCAGCCACTATATGAACACGTACATCACCAGAAACATCAGCCACCAATCTCAAGACAAGACAAGACTCAATTAAAGCTGTTCACCCTAGCAAGTCCACTGCACCATATGAGTAGCCCACCCGCAAACCGTAAGCGCTCACGGAATCTATCAACTAGTTCCGTATCATTACCGTCAGCAAAGCTAGCCGATCCGCCATCTGATCGTGATCGAACGTCTGCGACGGACCGTGCCGCCGAATCTCCAAGCGCAGTCAAGGAAGACACAGTTGGAGAAGACATGAGTGGAGAAAACAAGGTCACGGCGAAAAGCAGTCTCGAAGAGCGTGAAGAGGCAGAGACACTTGAAGAGTACCAGGGCACAATGCCGAACCTCCTTGAGATGAAACGGGACCCCGAATCAGACGCACCCGATGCTACTACAGCTTCGCCGGAAGCGCCTAATACAACACCTAATCCTCAGGCGATAGCTCGGAAGAAGTTCGATGAAAAGGTGGACGAGCTCGCAGCTGGCCTCATTACCTCGTCGAAATACATCATTCAAAAGACCATCGATAAGCTTGTTCAGATAGAGGAGGAATATCGCCAGCCTCTTATCCAGGCGGCAGAGATAGCTGCTAGAGAAGAAGGTCGCAGGGAAGGCTATGAACGAGGTTATGCTGCAGGCTTAGAACAAGGCAAGAAGGTGGGTTTTGAGCAAGGCAAGAACGGTAGTGACGAGGAAGGCAAGAATGACGAAGATGCGCAAGGCAAGAGGGATAGTGACAAGCTTGCAAAGGCCGACTCAGAACTTCCGTCCAAAGCCATGTAGAGGCGAAATCATAGCTTGTGCCAGCCAAAAAAGGTCATGGGTGGTTAGACATGTAATAGGCAAATCAATGGAATCAATGCGTTGCGCCAATTCAATAGAATCTGTAGTTGCCTGTCCTGCTGGGGTGGTGCGGTTCGGGCCTAGCGCGGCTTCCGTTTCGTGTCGCACCCGTGGACGCGACGCGACCTCTTTCCCTCTCCCTTGGTCCTTGCCCAATTCTCATGGCGTCCACCCACCAACAACTTCCTTACGTGACCTCCAAATCATTGCCAATCAGCACCCTATACCAACAACGCAGTAAGATCTTGTACTGCACAGCAAGCGCCCCGAACCGTGCCGCCCGCCGCCTATGCGTTCGTCCCAACAAGACGCCCTTTATCGACAAGCTGGTTACTACCAGAATCTTTCATCATTGCGAAACCAAAATGCCTCATCGTCAAGTACACTTACCGGATATAAATCTCAGGGTCGACTGCTAAAAGCTTGCCGTAGCTCCGAGGTTCGCCAATCTCCGGCTATGGACGTGACGCAGATCTTCCGCCCGCAGTGTCACCACCAACTCGTTCGGTATATTACAGCTATTATAGTTACAATATGCAGTTATCTCGAATACGGTTGACATGTTGTTCCACTTGCAACTGAGGTCCTACCAGCCTTGTATTAGGCATACTATCACACCTTCCGCACGGGTGCACCATTGGCAGCTGTGGCAATAGCTTCGCTGATCGCGCCAGAGCTCAGCAGTCCGCTCCAGAATTCGATCGTTGACCATTTCCATCCGGCCCCCGGGTCAAGCCTTTTAGCTTCGGGGGGCTGGAAGTGGACGGGGTTTCATCTAGATGCCCCCAATCTCACGTCTCGTGATCCCGTAAAGGAGTTCAATCTACATTCGAGTAGAACCGCGGCTGATCTTCGACTGTCGAAAGTTCCTGTACAAGACGCACATAGAAAAGTCCGGTGGTGAGGCTCAACTAGATTGACTGCATGAAATGTCGACGTTCGCTATATAATGAGGGCATTATTGAGCTCAGCTGACTTAGAGAAGCGTGAAGGTATGGCTCATGACCGGAGTCACCGAGGTGTACGCGTTACTGCAAAATCGGCTTGCAGTGTGGCACAGCATTCAAACTTTCAGGAAAGCAGACTGGACGGAAGATGCATGGGTGAGTATTCACATCTTACACAGAACCCGTACCATGGCATCTGGACTGTCCTTCCCACGAGATCCCATGTCAGAGTACGGCACGGTACTGGAACGCTTGCGCCAATTCACTGTCATCCCCGTATATACAAGGCCTTTGTTAAGGGAATGTACCCGGTCAGCAGTAGAGTGGCGTTCATGTTCCCTTCGATTCGGCAACGATTGCTCCTTCAGTGTGCCAAACAATACATGAGTGGAAGTTATTTTGGGCACTGCATATCTGATGATGAAGACAGCCTCAAACCACGGTTCATGGCCCCCCACCAACGCGCCTACACACCACCTCGCTACAATCGGGTTGGACTGATGTTGGAACGCTTTGGTTGGGTGACATTGAAATACAAAAGAGATATCAATGAAGGTCGAACTGGAAACCGCATTCTTACAGCTCAGTCTTCGTCTAGTGTACGGAGAACTGCAAGATGGCGAGATTCTCCATTGCTTTCCTCCTACTCGGAACCCTACGCTCCTGTTTGGCATCACCTCACCAGCATTTCGCCCGAGGCACTACCGCTCTGATACCAAGCGCAACTTCAGCATCACCGGATTCAACCCCACCTCCATCTCCGGCAATCGATCAAAGGCAGCACTCCAAGCATGTCAACGACTTCTATAGACTCTACGGCTGGCTTAAGCCTGGAGCGTCCGTATCAGATAGCGAGCTTCCGAGAGCCATACGAAAAATACAAAAGAAGCTCAAAGAGCCTGTCACTGGGGCTTTCAGCGATAGAATGATGGACATGATGAGCGGGCCGCGTTGTGGCACGGAACAACCGTACAATGCGACAGATGCAGAGGACGCCTCGGACATTGAGCGACGATACGTACTCTGGGGCCCGAAGTGGGCAAAGGCGACGTTGACATGGCGCTTCGACAGTTACACGAATGATCTGTCTACAGCGCGCCAGCAAAGCACGATCAGGTTAGTCAAGCTTCCGCATTTTGGGTGTTTGCTATTCTGTAGGCTATGGTGTGGACTTTCTTCAGGTTGATCTCTACGATTTCGTCTTCCAGTCCAATTGCCCTTGTCGCTAATGCTGCCCAGTACCGCTTTTGCCCAATGGATGAACTACATCCCCCTGAACATCGTACAAGCAGCTTCGAACGCTAAAGCTGACATCAACATCCGCTTTTCTCCCCTCGGTCGAGACGATACGCGTTACGGTTTTACGTCCATGGTCTCTGATGGCACCTCCATGTCGTCTGGCAACATCAATGTAACCTTCAATGACGACTACCAGTGGACGGACGACCGTCTCTTTGGATATACAGCTGTTCATGAGATCGGTCACGCTCTCGGGATGAGCCACAGTGGCGTCGAGGCAGCCATCATGTTCGCCTACTACGATGGTAGCATACGCCCTATGCATCCAGACGACAAGATGGGTATACACAGCATCTACGGCTGGAGGAGCCCGGCTTGGAATCGTATCGATTCAGGCTCAGTAATCACGAATATGATCCAAGTCACGTCCAACACAGCTACTGCTTCGGCCAATGACGGTCTGTACCAGATGCGTTCATCGGGGCAGATTCTTCGCTACTCAAATGGTGCGTGGGTAGTCGCCGACAACAACAAAGATACTGCCCAAATTACCGGTGCAAATGGAAACCTCTACCAACGACACTACGATGGAGGTACCTTCCGCTGGACAGGCAGCGCATCGAACTGGCAAGCTCTTAGCAATACCGACTCAAATGTCATTGAGATCGTCGCTGCATCCGACCAACTGTACTCGCGGCGCAAAGATGGATGGGTAGCCCGGCTCTCTGGCAGTACATGGCTTAGTATCGAGCAACCTTCCGCCCCTGGCTCCAAACAGATAGCCGTCACCGACGACAAAACACTTTGGAACTTGCTCACGAACGGGTATCTTGTTCGCTCCCTATGGCCTCACAATTCAGGCCAATGGGCCATCGTTGACGACAACGCGAAGAATATCGCCATCGCAGTTGGCGGCAACGAATTCTACAAATTGCAAAGCGATGGCTTAGTAGTGTGGCTGAACACTGCTGGTCCTAGCTGGAAAACGATTGAGAAAGCTGGAAGTGTGGGTATATATGCTGTTGGGGGCTTGTTGTATAGTAGACACGGTGATGGGACTCTATGGAGATATACTGGGACGCCGGAATTGTGGGAGATGATAGACAATAGGAGTGGCATGGCTGTCAGTGTTGTGGGTGATCGGGCGGGAGGGGTTTGGGGGTTGTCGAGCGCTAGTGAGGTCTGGACGTTGGTTTCGTGAGCTACGTTGTATCAACCCATGGTCTTGCCTAGTACGTAGGTGTTTACTACATGTTTTATTGCTTGGAATCTAAAGTGTAGTCCCCGAATTCTGCACAGCTTTCTCAAAACAGACCTTCTGATGATCTTGGGGTCGACAAATCATAACAACGTGTTGCTAGCTTTAAGCATAGGGCACAATGTCTCTTCTTAGCTGCGATAGAGGAGTACGTAACGGCGGCAGATGGTGCAATGTCAACTTAAATGGAGTACGGAAAAACGGACACCTTGGAATAATATAGTGCCTACTAAGAAGGCTACCCCTCGCCTACAGTTCACTCATCATCTTTTAGGGGCATCTCATCGGCCAGCGGATGCTCAGACAAATAGGCCAGCCTCTACGGGCGCAAACTTGACCTGATCAGCCTGAATCTCCTCCAACAACCCATTGCCTGGGTACTCATCCAGATCCAGATCCACATACCCCCTCTCCGCCCATTTCCTCGCAGAAACAAAAAGCGATCGCCCGTTGACATTCGCATCACTCAGAATCCTCAATAAACACTGCCCCGCATCTTCCGTCGTGGCAAACTGCACCCCCGCCTTCTCCACGGCATCAAAATCTTCGTGCGATAGGATGCCCGTGCGCACGTACCAAGGCGAAATCATGTTGATGCGAGACCCGTAGTAGTATGCCGTCCGACGCAGCGAATGCATGATGCCGCGCATCGCATACTTTGACGCGCTGTACTGGGGCCCTCGGGGACAGTCTAGGTAAGCCGCTCCAGAGCCGATGAGGACGAGACAGGTGTCTGTTTGGGAGGGGGATGGGGAAGTGCCGTTTTGGGTCATGAAGTAGTGGGATGCGAGTTTGGTGGTGTAGAGGGCGCCGTTAAGGTTTACGGAGATGATGTCGAGGCTGGGCTTTTGGGGTGGTTGGGAGGGACCTTCAAATTTGAAGACGTCGTCTGCGTGTATGATGCCGGCGTTTGCGACTACGTAGTCGATTTTGCCGGTGAGGGATAGGGAGGTGGCCTCGCTGAAGAGGCGGACTTGGTCGTCCCAGTTTGTTACGTCGCAGTGTACGAAGCGACAGTCTTTTAGTTCGGAGGCAAGCTGTTGTCCGCGGTGGACATCGCGGTCTCCGAAACACACCTTTACGCCTGCGTTGACCAGTGCTCGGACATATGCTTCCCCAAGGCCACTGCCGCCTGCCAATGAGGTTAGCTGGCTTTTCAACGAATGTAGCAGTTACTACTGCTGCGACTATGATTTTTTGGAATTAGGGCTGCGCATACCTCCAGTAATTACAGCAGTCTTTCCTGCTAGATGGCTGACATCGAAGTCAATCGTGCAATCAACAGGTCTCGTAGGGGTGGAGCCAGGCATGGTGATCAGCAGTTCGGAGGATATTGATGAGAGTGACAGAGTAAATAGATGATAGATCGAAGACCGGCCGAGCTCCCTTTATAGCTCTGATTTCATTCCATACTTCGACACGAACCGCTGTACATAGTCGTTTCCTAATGTGGTCAAATATCGACCTAGATAGGTAGGGGCCATGGAGTTAAGGAGCGGGTATGTGCAACCAGCTGACAGATACCGTTGTAATGTAGTTTTAGCCGCTACTCGATGTTATATTCTGGAGTTAGTAGGCCATAAAATAAATTTTGGGTCAGAAGTGACCTAAGGAGTGGTGTCGAGATGGTACTTGGGTGGCGGTAGGCAACGCGCTAATGCAGCCTGCTGACACGCTGGGCAAACACCGAATATGTGCAGGCCGAACGCCCTTCACGCCGTGCCGTCATAGTATTCGGGTTTCTCATGCTCATCCGCGCGACTAATGCAAGAGATATACGAAACTGATGGCTGAACGCGCCGAGTGTAGCATACCTGCTGGAGCGCGTCCTAGACAAGGCCGAAGATGCCCGGTCCCCGCGTGGCTAGCGCCTCAGACTGTGACAGACATGCCCAGTCGTGCATTCCTGCTTGTCGTTCCTGTCCTTCCTCAACTTCAACTTTCTAGTATGTTGACTTAGTTCCACGAACCGATGTTCTGCTCAACATCTTCGGCATGCGTCTGCAAGATGCTGCCGTCTCCGTTGCCGAGGTCCAGCCCCACATCTCCCCACATCCCTGTGTCAACAGTCTGGGGTGCCACGCGGGGTGGCTGGCGAAGACGGGTATGTGATGACATGTAGTCTAGATACCGTTCTAGATCTTGAGCAGAGTTTGGAATGTAACGCGTACGCGCAAAACAAACAATGTCGACCGAAGAGTGTACCCTGCACCATTCCACACTACAGCGGACCTTGCGTGGAACATCATCCGCGTCAACAACACAGTTTCGCAACCTAAAGTACGCGTCGATACCGGCACGATACAAGGATTCGATTCCAGACGATAGGCTTGAAGTTGGGGAGGATGGGGTTTTCGACGCTACGCAATTCGGACCATCATGCCCACAATTACATGGAGCTCAGGCATGGGACCTGACTTTAGTCGGAGATGCCGTCTTGCCTTGCAGCCCTGGTCAGGGCGATACAGAGAGGATGGATGAGTTCGACTGCCTGAATGTAATCGTCACGGTGCCCAAGGATATCTCGAGCGATGCAAAGAGTGGAGGACGAGGTCTTCCAGTGTTCGTGTGGGTACATGGTGGTGGTCTCAGCATCGGAGCAAACAGTTGGCCACAGTATGATCTACTTCGATTTGTCCAGCGAGGTGTAGAAACCGGTAAACCCTTCATTGGCGTTTCAATGGCATATCGAATCAACGTATTTGGTTTCCTGGCCAGCGATGAGATTGGTGCAGCCGGTAACATGGGTTATAAAGACCAGGTGCTGGCTTTCCGATGGGTCAAGAAGCATATTGCGGGTTTTGGAGGCGATCCGAACAGCATTACTACTGCTGGCGAGTCGGCAGGAGCGATTTCGCTATCAACGCTCCTTTGCGCGAACGTTGGGGACGAGGGACTCTTTGAGCGTGTTGTCATCATGAGTGGCGAGGCATCTTTACGCAAGTGGAGGAATAAATGGTGGCACAAGAAGATGTGCGAAGACCAGTCTACCTATCTGAAAATCGATAGCAACGATGTCGAGAGCAGGAGAAGGATCTTATTGGACAACGATGCGGAAGAGTTAGCTCAGAGATTACCTTTAGCACAGCATTTCGCCGCAACAGTCGACGGCCAGTTCTTCACACAAGAAGTCACGATCGAGTCGATAATGGATGGGTCAAGCGCCATACACAAGCCATCATGGTGCAGGGAGTTTGTGATAGGCGACACGGAGCACGATGCCCTCATTCTGAAAGGCCGACTCCTCGACCAGCCCAACAGTTTCGGGCGTCTTCTTAAAGCGTGCGAAACGCACCTTTCTCCACTCGAGACCCTCGGACTCCTACAGGTCTATCGTCTCGATGGCAACGTATCAAAGGAAGTTCAGGGAGAGCGCTTGCTAGTACTCGCATCTGAGCTCCGCTTCTATCTACCAGCGCTAGCAGCGTATCGGGGGTGGAAAGCTCTCTCACTACCAAGACCAGCCTCACGATACCACTTCCACGTCCCCAACCCAATAGATGGGCCTTTCAAGGGCCTCGCAGCCCACGAGCTCGATGTTGCGTATCTCTTGCAGAATTTCGACCCTTACTTCAGTGATGCCGACAGGAGGATAGCACGGGCTATGCAAGACCGGTTCATCCGATATATCTACGGCGAAGGGTGGGTTGAGGATGGCAAGATGTTGGTGTTTGACAAAGACGGTGCGACGGTGGTCGATGATGAGAGGTATGATGAGATGTATCGAAAGAGAAGAGGAAGTCTACTGGAGAAGATTGGAATGGAAAGGTTATGGCGTGTTGCCGAGATGTGGCAGGGTGTGCGACAGGAAGAAGAAGAGTACGCAAACTTCTCGGGCGACTCGAAGTTATGAGGAATATGCACATCATCATCTGTAGCTACCTTCATAGCGTGCCTTACGATCTATTCAACGCAAAGCCATACTTTGGTCCCATCAAGACAGTCATGGTATTACGACGACACATCGTCCATGAGCCACTCAAATCCTCCAGAGTTCATAACATCCTCTTTCAGGTAATCGCAAATATAAGAGCACTAAGATCTCGATTCATTGTATGCATCCGGGTCAAAGCTTGGACGCTGCTTCCTCCTTTACAAAGCGGGACTCACGCGTCACCTGCCAGCCAATTAGGTACCAGCACGTGCGGCGTCGCTAAGAACTTGGAAGTACCTAGATAATCTTGGAAAGGTCGGTCAACCACATACCCACATCACCGTTACAAACTCTAATACATAAAAGAACTTGCCGACTACAATGCAACTCAGAAACGGTAAAGAGTTTTCTCTGGCGGAACGTCTCTCTCAGAAGACGGCGGAGGCGAGGTAGAAACCGATCCATTCGTCTCACCAGAAGCGCTTACCATGATAGAACCCTGCAAAACCAAAGCGACTCGCCACTCCTTCGTCTCCCCGGAGAGATACGCAATGCTATATACGAGTATGTCCTCGGCGGCCATCATATCAGTCCAAGGTTGAATACACAGTCAACCATTGTAGTCGATACGTCGAAAGGGAAACGAATACCCAAAGAATGTCTCTTCGTCCTCAGCCAAACCTGCCGACAAACGCGCTCAGAGACCGGGCTCATGCTTTTCAGCCTCAACGATTTCATCGGCTTGTGCCGCTCGACGCACCACTTGCCAAAGACTATAGCGCTCTCGCAGGACCAGTGCAACGCTATACGAAGTATCGCAGTTCCAGCCTGTTGCTTCGGACACTTCAGGAGTACATCGGTCGCGACTGCCGTACCACTGCCTGGTGTTCAGCGAGTCACCGTAATGTCTAATTATGGGAGGAACTATCGAGTAACGGAAGAGACGACTGAGAGGGTGAAGAAGGAAGTTACCAAGATCTTTGGGCGCGAAATGGAGGTTGTGGTGGTGAACTCGACGACGATGTTCGAGAAAAAGGCGAAGGTGATCAACGCTTAGTAGAAATCAGATGCGAACATTAGGGTGAAAGCAATTTGACCTATTCACTCGAATTGTGCATGGCAACGTGACCTTGCCTATTTGGGACTAGCCCTCCACCGTTTGTAAGTCACAACTCAACCTTCGATATCTGTGTTTCGCACAGGGGATCCCACATCCGAGTCAAATCATCCCATGACTGTATCGCTACTCCCTCCGTTGTCACCCACCACTAAGCACCGCCCTTCATTCGCAATGTCAAGCCCAGAAGAAGTCCCCTTCTACTCAGCCGCGAGTTGGCGGAGACGAACAAACATAGTCAACGTAAACACTCAATTCACAATCCACAACCCACAACCCGCAGCCATGACGTCTGTTCCAACTGATCTAACCTCCAACCCCCAGCAGCCCACCCTCTTCGGCGACGGCCTCCCAACCAAGCGACCCAAAGCCACCTCCCCACCCTGGGCACCATGGATCGATCCCGGCCGCGAAGTCCCCTCTGAAGCGGAATCCCGATGGTCGCTCTACCTGTATTACGAGTTCGACCGAAAGACATTATTCTTCGAACAAATACCCGTTCCAGACAACAGCGCCGTCGCACTAGACGCGTCGCAATGGCCATGGCCAGCCAAGTTCTTCGACGAAACGGCCAACCAGATCACTGAGCGGAACGCAAAGGAGTCTGCGTTTCTTCGTCTGCCGAAAGAGTTGAGGTGGGCGATATATCAGTATGTGATTGCGGATAGTGATGGGACGGTTGGCAATATAACTAGTGCTGGAATCGTTTCACATGCGAGGGCAAGGTTTCCGTTGCTGCGAGTTTGTCGACAGGTGTATGCTGAGAGAGGGTTTATCCCCACGTCCTGAAGGCATGTCCAGTCTTATCAATCTGGAGTTGTCGCATACCGAGGTGGATTGGAGCTGGAAATTTCGGTATACCTACGGGTGGCGGATACCGAGGTGGTCTATAAGGCTACTAGCTGGCGCAGGATTGTAACGCGCTCCGAACGTAGAGGTGGCCTGGGTCACTGCTCGTAAGACAAGGCAGTGAGAGCTCTTTTGAAACCTCTCAAGGAAGCGGAGCTGTTGTAGTATTTCGTAGTCATCAGGTAGACCTGTTGTGTGTAGCTAGACATGAATGAACGAAGCTCAAGGGAAGGTGAACATGTCTAGAGTATGAGTATATTATAGCGTCGGGATGCGTACATCCCCAGAAGACTACAAGTTTTGTCCATGTACACCGGTTTCCCGTCCCCTTCCCCATCAACCCAGTTCTCCTGGTGCGTGGACTAGCACACACCCACCGTCTTTCCTTCCGCCACTACCGCCGCCCTGATTACGATTTCAATCCCATTGAAGAAGTACACATTACAGCTCCGCATCTCTCCACCGCGCCCTTCACGCTCGCCAAGACATAAAGAAAAGAAAAGCGTTCGTTCGTGAACTCTTCCATGGAAGTATTCAAAGGAAACACCAATGCAAGAGGAAGTGTAGAAGAAAGAAAAAAGCAATGGAAATAATGGTGGGCTGCGCTAGCCGCGTGGTATCAAATCAATCCTGGTCCAACTTTAAATATATCAATCAGCCCACTAGGCTTTCGTCGTCGTCTTGATGAAATCGGAAATACGAAACATGGCCGGTAGCAAGTCCGCCATTGAATAGTCCTGGCTGTCGCCTGTCTCATTCGATTGTACAGTTTCCCCAAGCGGTGTCGAGGCGGCTACAGGGCCACTATCAGGGACTGGAGTCTCTCCATCATCAGTCGACGGGGCTATAATGCGAATTTCAGGGACTTGTATCACCCTATCATCAGTCGTGACAGCTACAGGGCCACTGGATGTGTCTTGTGGAGCAACGCTATCGCTATCGGCTGTCAAAATCGCAGGGGTGGCAGAACCGCCTAGATTGCTGGGGCTCGAGGTCCCGAGAGCGTTCCGAACAGCTGCTCCGGCGGCAGACGTCCTACGTTGCCTAACCGATCAGGGTAAGACGTCGGGGCAGGGGAATAGCCCTGTTGCTTTTTGCGGAACCATTCGATAACGATACCGATAACGACGAGGAGGAAGGTGAGGACGAGAGCGATGGCGAGGCCAATGAGAACAATGGCCCATAGCGCGAGATGCTTGTCTGGGAGTCGTTAGCATACAGACCGAGACTGGAAATGGTTTCTGGGACTTACTTGACTGTCTGAAGAACGAGTTGGGGTTCTCTACAAACACAGAGGACAGGCTTCCAGTTTGTGTCGAACCGTCTTGGCCCTTGGTAGCAAGGAGGAAAGGAGTGAGTGTAGTGCCGTTGAAAAGCGCGGCAGATGCTGTTTTACCCGCAAATGAAGTAATGTTGAGCTGGCCCATGAGAAGGAGATCCTGGTTGCGGTCGATGATATCGGAGTCGCCATGGTCTTCGGACAGAGAAAGGACCTGAATTCCACGAATTTCGGTCGAGCTACCGAACATAGCCCCATCAGCAGGCACCCACTTGGTACCGTCAAATCGCTGCAGGAACGCAGTGCCATCGCTTGCTGTGCCAGCGGCCCAGAATTGGTCTCCGTTACGGTTGGCAATGGTTAGAGCAGTGACCGGACCAGGGAGGTCGTTAGCACCGGGGACGACTGCGAATTGTCTGCTTGATGAGTCGTAGGTCAGAATCTTGGTCTGGTTGGTGCCAGAAGTGAGGTTGCCCGCAATGAGTAGACTGTTGTCGCTAACCCATGTGAGCGACGAGACGTCACCGGAAAGGCCATTGCCTGGTGCAGTCCACTGACTACGCTCGGTATTCCAGATGCACACCGCAGCACAGCTCAAGGCGCCAGCGGACTGGAACTGACCTGCGACGAAGATGTCCTTGGACTTCGGTCGTGGAGCGATAGCGTTAACTGTAACGTTCACACCCTGTAGCGGTGGGGGCTGAGCCTTCGTGAACGAATTGCTGTTTAGGTCGTAGGCGACAACACCAGCAACACGATTGTTGTTGAGCTGTCCGCTGATCATGCCACCGGCATACAAGACATTGTCCAAGACAGCGACAGCCGCAAAGGTGGAATTGGCATCCAGCTCGTCGTCAAAGCCGGTTACTTTGTCAGAGTCGTTACCATCAATGATGAGGAGGTTGGTGATGTTGCGATCCTCTGCGCCCTTGGTTGCGAAGTGTCCAGCGAGGATCGTCTTGTTCATGCCGTTTTCCTTATAGAAAGTACCAGTACGGACTCCAGTGGTGTTGAGGTTTTGTCCTTGAACGATGGCTCGCTTACGAGAAGGGGTCTGCTGCTGCTGTTGCGCTTGGATCTTGATGGGGAAAGCACTGAGTGACAGTTCATCTCCACTTTCAAGCTCAGCAGTACCGCTCGCGAGAAGAGCACCAGATGATACAGATCCGCCATACCAGCGTTCACCTCCGGGCACATCAGCGAAAGTCATCAGTCTGCCGGACATAGCTAGAGAGTAGAAGTCCAGGTTGTGCAGCCAGTTGCCACGAGATGGCACCCAGACTGCAAAGTCATTAACGCTGGTGCTGGGGTTGTTACCAAAGGCGTTGACCCGGCTGAAGAATCCGCTGACAGCGAGCACGTCTTCGGGAGTATTAGCCGTGATGTTGAGCGAGAACGGTACCAAGTACAGGACGACACCATCTACACCGGCA
Source organism: Alternaria hordeiaustralica (assembly GCF_023758085.1). Taxonomy (NCBI): domain Eukaryota; kingdom Fungi; phylum Ascomycota; class Dothideomycetes; order Pleosporales; family Pleosporaceae; genus Alternaria; species Alternaria hordeiaustralica. The sequence continues at coordinate 87,673 of NW_026056801.1, read as the reverse complement.
CCAAGGGGTTGCCACTGGTTGTTGTTCAAGGTAGCCACTCCGCCAAGGCCTGCTACGTTGTTCTCCGCCGTGTTGGTGAAGTTACCACCGACGTACAGCGTACTAGCGTTGTGGAACATAGTCATGACCTGGTTGTTGAGTCCTTTGCCGGGAAGTGCGCGGGGTTCTGACTCTCCCTGTCGGACTTCGAAGATGTTGTTGCGATCGTCGCTGCTGTTAAAGGATCCGCCGACATACAGTGTCTTATCACCTGTTGTGACAGTGGTAACGAATGCCTTCTCCCTAGGAATGAGGCTGGCTCCGGCGGAAGTGATGACCGACTTCGTAAAGTCGTCCGCGTCTACGGTCTGACCAGGCTTGTACTCGAAGAGACCGTTCAAGTTACCTGACGTAGCCTTCAGAAGCGTGAAGCGCACCCTCTGTGCAACGACAGTCAAGGGGCCAGGGCCTTGTCCGCTTGCAGGTCGAAGGATGACTTGTGGACGGGAGCCATCGGTGACATCGATGAAGCCGTTGTAAACCTCGTCGTACTTGTCAAAGTTGTTGGTCTGCCAAAGCTCAACGCTGTTGGGCTCGCCGCCCAATTGTGCTGTGACGTTGACCCGACCGCGGGTGCCGCAAGTACCATCGCCCTGGCATCCAGGCGTGTAAATGGTGACAGAGTAGTTGCCAGACTGTTTGATATCGGGCAGGAAGGTGACGCTGGTCGACTCAGTGTCGATGGGTGTGCCCTGCAGAGATGTGGTGAGATACCTGGAGGAGCTGTCGTGTGACGGAGAGACCTGCCAAGAGCCGGTAGAGGTTGCTTCTGATCCTGACGTGGTTGAACCACAGTTCTTGGGCTCGTTGAAGTCGTTGACTGCATAGGAGTACATGGCGTCCTGGAACAGCTGGATACCGTTAAGACCACCACCCTGACCGTACCATTCCGAGACGTCGATCCTGAACGCGTTCATACCAACGACGTTGACGAAGGAGAAGTCCTGCGCAGTGGTGTTGCCCTCGGGCAGGGGGCATGTGGCGTCGCAAAAGCGCTTTTGTCCGGTTCCGGGGTCAGTGAAGGTCAGGTTCAAGATACCGCCGTCTGGAAGTGCAGTGAAGCGGAAAGTCTTGCTACCACGGCCTTCGAAGTCGGTGTTGTAGAGCTTCATGCTTGTCGGCTCGAAACCGAAGCCAAAGTCGGCCTTCCAGAATCCGGGCGATCGATCAGCGAGCAGCCATGTCGAGCCGGCGCCTTGCGTGGAAAAGTCGGCTTTGCATGCGATGTTCTTGGGGTCTGAGAGGCCGTTCTGGCCGGAGCTTGTCTGGGCGGATATGTCTGCGGTAGCGATGGGGATGACCTGCGTGTTGTTTTCGCTCGACACAATCGACGCATTGCCTCCTCCGAGACCGTTGAACTCTCCTCCAAAAATTATGTTGTCGTTGGACCGGATGATGGAGTGGATGGGGCCATTGAAGCCATTGAACGATAGGTCTTCCCAGCCGTTCTTCCATACTAGAGCGTTGGACGAGTTCGCACCTTCTAGACTTCCTCCCACGTAGACCTGACCGCCATCTCTATCACAGTAGAGCGCGTTGACCGATCCAGTAAGTCCTTCGAGTGGTGTGACATTGCCGTTGTTGGGGTCGAGCAGCGCGATGCCTCCAGGTGTGCGAAGATCGCCAACACTAGTAAAGTTGCCTGCGAACACGACTCGTTCCGCGCCATTGACCTGGAGCGCGCACATGGCCTTGATGTCGGCATCTGTGGTGTTGATCGTCGCAAAGACGCCATTGGGGTAGCGTGCAAGGAGAGCTCCTCCAGTAGCGGGAGTGTTTTGATTTTGGCCTTCATACTGGTAAAGCGATATCGAATCGAAATCTCCAGCGAAGGCTATCCGGCCTAAATCGTCGAGGTTGAGGTTGGGATTTGGGACGGGTTTGAAATTATAGGCCGTGGCTTGCGAAGCCACGAGCAGCGAAAGGGTGAGCTTGCCGGCCGCCGTGCGCAGAAGGGCAGCGAATGACTCCTTCATGGCAGCGGTGGGTAGCAAGGTCGATGGGAAGAATAGTGTTGGGGGTGCGAGTGTCGGAGGCGACTGTTATGAAGAAGGGATGGCCACGTTAGGCATGGGAGCGGGTGTCGGTGGGCGGGGAGGCAGGTGCGGTTTGCTCAGGGTCGTCGCGATCGCTGGATCCGGTAGGCTGGTTCCAGTGAAGCTGTCAATTAGCCTCGCAAGGGCGCGCAATGGTCTCCGGAATCGATTATGGACGGCAAGAACGAGGAGGGCGAGAGTCGGTCGCTCTTGCGATGCAGGCGTTCGCGGATGAGGAAGTGCCGGAGGAGCGTTGCTTGGCGCACGGTGAATGTGACGGTGATGGTACGGGGGGGTGTATTAGGTGCAGGTTGCTGCTGTGGTGCTGTCTTTGCTGGTTGGTTTCCTGAAACGAATGACTGAGGTGAGGGTTGCGCGTGCTTGAAGGTGTCTGGGAGCCGGCTTCCCGTGTGGCACTGCTTTTTGGGAGAGTTGTCAGAAGAGCCGTCAATCGCGTCGAAGGGAAGGGGCGCCCGGGGCTGGAGCTTGTGCGCTGATGAGAGGCCGCCAAGTGCTGGCGTGATTGGCAGCCCGTGTGCGCTAGTGGGTCCTAAGATTGAGCCTGCAGTAGCGTGCATGTGCGAACCGCGACGATTGAATATCGATTCGGTGCGACAAACACGTTCAAATTCAAGCTTGCAGGGTCTTCGCCGTTGCATTCACGAGAGTGTCCTGGACGACCGTGGTTGTTGTTGGGAGCCAAAGCAAAGAACCGCGTCACTCGCTGCGCCGTTGTCATCTGACCTGCCCCTTTATCCCAGCAGATGCACCGCACAACGCCCGCTATATAGCCGCTGCAGGGCGGTGCAACTAACAACTTGACGACGCACTCTCCCGTCATCGAGGCTGGGGTAGCACCATGTTCCTGCCCGCTACCCAATTCCTTAATCACCTTTGTGCGATCATGGTCGCGCATGTCTTTCACTGTTCTCAACAACAGCTTTGTTCACTAATATTCCTCTTCGGCGCCGTTTCTTCTTATACATCCGAGACTGCTAGGCGTTTGGCATTGATGCCTGAGGTGGCCAGACCTCGACCTCCAACAGCTTGAATACAACGGCATTTGTAATTCCTGCTGCGTCACTCTTACTACCGTCATGTTATACTCTGGCACTTGACTCGCCACTTGCGTCAAACTCAGTTGATAAGATAGGTGGACGGCATAATCGCGATGAGTTGTTCTGGTGATGACGCACGTCTGCCATCCAGACCCTTGCCCGGATCGCTGCCCAGGTGTCAACGGTCACGACGCACGACGGCGTGTTTCACGACTCATCCCGGTCGCTCCTGAGACCCAACCGTTGATGCTTGACCCGGTCCAGCGAAGTGGAAGTCTCACCCGCCTGTGCACCAAAAATACATTCGAGGCCTTCTTCAACTGCGATCGTGAGGCGAGTTCGCACATGAGGCGCGTCTGTATAATAGGCAACATCAATTTTGTTGCTAGGCACACTCAAGATTGTTGTATCAAGAGATTAATATTATGTATCTGGTCGACCAAATAACCTCCAACGCTGCGCTGATGCTTCCAAAAAAACAAGAATCTTCGTATCCGCACCTGGCCTCTTACATCACAGGCTGCTCTTTCTCAACGTCCCCAACCTTGTCCTTGTCCACGAAACCCCTCTCCGTGTCCATGGCACCATTCATGTCGTAAGCCTTGATGAACCAACTGCCGAGCAAGGCCACTGCACTAAATGCCAACATGACGATCCAGATGTACTTGAGTGCGTCCGTGTAACTTTCCCTGAGTTGCTCTCTCATCTCTCCCTCAGGCATCTCCTTGATGATCTCCACTAGCCCAGCTGCATCGCGAGAATACTCGGCTGCCAGATCAGCAAGTAGAGGGAACGTAAGCATTTTCTTCTTCATCTGGTTCTGGAAGATGACGCCCCCAATGGCAACACCGAGCGTCTGCCCAAAGGCACGGAAGAAGGAGAACATGTTCGCGGCGTAGGCCTGGTCTTTGGCCGTCGCTGAAGCCTGCACGGCCAGAGCCATGGCAGGGAATAAAATGCCCGTTCCAACACCGCCAACCAGATTGAGAAAGATCCAAGACACTGTAGATGTGTTCGGCTTGAGCATGATGAGGAGGCCCATACCGAGTGTGGCGAGGAACCATCCAGCGCGGTTTGCCCATCGATATTGTCCTGTGACTGCGATTGCAATGCCCGTTGCGACTGAAGCTGGCGCCACAGTGAATGTCCACGGAAACATGGCCACTCCGGCAAGGATCGGACCGAAGCCTTTGACAGCTTCGAAGTAGAGTGGCATGTAGTAGAGGAGGGCCCACAGTATGATGCCGTGAATGACCGTCGACACGTAAAGAATGGCAGCGGACGTGTTCTTGAATACCGAGGTGCGGATGAGGGGGTTGGCGGCGAAGTACTCAATATACACAACGAAGGCGATCATACCGATGGCACAGACGATCAGGGGCACGAGAGTACGCCACGAGTCCCAGGCATACTGCACTCCTCCCCAGGTGACTGGAATCAGGAAGCCAGTCGTTGAGGCAAGAAATAGCACCATACCAACCCAGTCGACCTCTCGAAGCTTCGCCAGAAAGGAGCCATGTTTCTGGTTGAGCTTGAGAAACACCGTAATCAAGGCAGCACCAAGCCCGAGGAATGGCAAGTTGATCCAGAATATCCATCGCCAGGACACATTCTGGGCGAAGCCGCCGCCTAGACGTTGTTAGTACAGACTACTTAGATCTAGCGCCTAATATAAGGAGAAGAATGAACAGGTCTAGAGACTACATCGAGATAAGAATATGCAAAGTGGGTTACCTAACGTCGACGTAGGCTCTAGGGTGTTTTATGTTTTGCCCAGGTTGACGTCCTGGTATGTGCCACTTACCGAGAAGAGGTCCTGCCACCGTGCCGATGGACCACATAGCTCCGAAGAAGCTGAACCACTTTCCCCGCTCACGGAGCGGTACAGTATCGACTACGACCATCTCTGTCAAGCAGATGATACCGCCACCACCAATTCCCTGAATGGATCGACCGACTAAGATGACGGTGAAGCTGTCGGCCACGGCGGGGATAATTGAGCCAGCTAGAAAGAACCCCAGACTGACGTAGATCAGTGTCTTGCGCCCAAAGATGTGTGAGAATGATCCGAGAACAGGCTGGAAGACGGTTGATGTTAACAGGAAAGAAGTTCCACTCCAGAAAGCTTCAATGGCAGATCCGTGTAGTGCTTTGGCCATAATCTGCTGTGTATTAGCACAGTATTGCGTAGTGAATGTCATAAACATACTGGTAGCGCCACCGATATTGAAGTGGCATCCAGTGCGGCCATGAGTGTGATGATACAGAGACTGCCAAAGGCAGCCAGAAAGCGCCAGCCAGGCTTGAATTTCTCAGGTTCAGGAGCTTTGAGCCTATCAGACACTGAATCGCTCAAGGGCTCTGTGTGAAGTATATCGGGTTTTATTTCGTCCTGGACGGACAGTGATGAAGGTGTCGCCATGATATGCTAGTTGCTGCGCAGTACTGCGAAGGAAGGCGGTCCAATAATATAAGGTGGATGCGAGGCTGAGATAGCTGCGAGTTGAACGGCTCGTGACGATGATGCTAATTAGATTTTGTCTGGCTGAGCGTCACTTTGGGCACGACTGTCAGTCTAGATATACTTGCTGCATGCCGTGATTATACGACATAACGGACGAAGATACCATTTGACCGGCGCAGAGTCAGAGCGCAGGAGTCTTCCTACACACCCCTCGGGACAACATTGCAGTCTAACATCTTTCGACCGGACATCTTACTTCAGCCTCAAGCCATCGCACTAACCACATTGCTCCATCACCTTACAATACCGCCACGCCAACCTAGGGAAAAGCTGAACAGCCTGGAGCCTACTTTGACTTTGGGTCGCCTCCTTTGCAAGGTTTTGGGTCAATGTAGTCTGCAGACCTGTTCAGTTTTTCCCTGGTATGAGGTGCCGCGAAAACGTGGTCGGTGCAGAGCAAGACTTTGGCTTACGGTGGCACTCAAAGGCGCGGCCGAAATCAGGAAATCGCTGTTGGAACCAACCAGACTAGATAGAAAACCTTTCAGATCGGGCACAAGACGCGATATGGCGTTTTGGCGCAAGTGTGTTCAGCGTGCATGCGATGCTGATGGGCTGCCACATCCAACGCTGTGCGGGGAGTTGTTCATCCGGCTCTAGGCCAACCTGAACTGGGGCGTTTTCGAGTCTCTCCGACGAGAGCAATGACGACGTGGTTGCCTGAAAAATAAGTCTCATCTTATCAATCACGGCGATATGAGTGTGGAGATTGCACATGATGTAGAGTATGATTGTCGATTGAGATGTCGTGCAGCTTGAAGATGTTGATCAGATGGCCGCGCCTCAGGGCTGGAGATGGTTGAGCGCTAGTCACGAATCCGGCGAAGAGGCTTGGCGTTGCTGGAATACGCGAATTGACATGATGCATGCGTCCCACCCTCTTCAATCAACAGACTGCTTTCATGCAACATCGCCCATCATGCCATTCATCGATTCGGACTGGTGCTTGCACGACACATTGTCCTCTTTGGGAGCTAGCACCTAGCTGTGACCGCCTGTCCTCCAGGTGCCGACATGTGGAATCGCGAACTTGGGAAACCCGGCCTCCAGATGCCTAAGCACCTCACTGAGAAGAAACAAAGTGGATGTTCGCAATGAGCTGCTCTACTAGCAGCTGTGTACAGATCTTGCTTGGGCCAATGCGGGGCCGCATTCATTCCGTAGGCTCCAAAATAGAAAAGTTATTGACTTTTGTTTTGCGATAGGGCACCCCTAAGCGATCCGTTCCTGTTGATCGCCACGTGCAGCTCTTGATGGCGCTCTTCTTTGTTTGTAAACTTCTGGAAGCACTTCGGAGTGCGCAAGTAAGGAGTGTGTTCCAACAATTTGTACCTGCTCGCGACGGTCCAGGACGGAGGAGCGCATCTACCTAGGTATCCTTGAAGCATCATACCCTGAGCTCATCACCGCCCGAGAGGATGGACCGAACCGTGGGATCCTTCAAGTCCTTCATTCGAACCGTACCGCCAAATCCGAGCACCTTGAGCGACGTCTCGCCATTGACTCCAGGTAGTCAGACACTTTACCCTCTAATCATGCCATCACCGCCGAAGCAAATGGACACCGATGTTAACTTCACTCCATGGATAGCGCCCACCGAATGGGATTCCATTCCCCCTCCTCAGCCGGTTCCGGTCTCGGCGACCCGCGAATGCTCCCCACTAATACCAGAGCCGTCTCCCAGTATTGGCAGCATACGGACAGAGTCTTGGTCCTGGTCGGCTGAGACAAGCGACTTTAAGCCTGCACCATTGCGACCTGTACGTCAATACTCGGACCCTGCATCTAACCAACCAACACGCGAACTGTCGAGATCTTCGTCGCATGGAAAGGCCCTAGACACTCTTATCTCTCCTACCTTTTCAGAACCATCCGCAGATGTCATATACCAAACATCAAATGATTCACGTAGAGCGAAAGCATACGTATCGTTGGGCATAATGTGGCCAAGAGAGACGAAGACTGGATGCGAATACTGGTCTGCCACTCCGGATGAAGACAGCACTACGCGCATATCTCCAGCATTACGAGGGAAGAAACTACCGCCTTTGTACCGTGCGAGCCCGTTGTTGGATGACGAATGCGAAGATGAGGAGCTGAGCGATAAGTTGCTACTTCTAGGCTTCTCGCAAGATTATCATGGTGTACTGGCGGACCAATACTATGAATGCAGAGCTCTTCGACCTCGAAGCAGCGTTCGGAATGTCACCTCAACGGGGCTGTCTATGTGCGGCTGCATACCAATTCCAAAGTTCCGATCGAGAACCTACAAGTCGATGTCAGAGCAGCCGGCGGGAAGAAAGCCTTTGAACATGCGCAGGAAAACTAAAAAGAGGAGCCTTTGGACACCACTCCAGCACATTGATCGAGAAGACCAACAACCATCCGTCGATGAAGGGACACACCCCCGCTTTACCAAAGGATCTACCACTCCCCATCAGAAATCTGTTTCAAGCGTTCCGTCCCGAGCTAAGGGCCAGGGGACCAACAAGTCACGCGCTGGATCTATCGAACATACAGAGACCGAAAAACCTTCTCATATTTCGCAAAGAACAGCCTCTAATTCCTCTTCTCAAGGATACCGCAGTGTTCTGTTCCGGCTCCCCAGAGGTTTTGCGTTGGTCCGCCTGTCTTCAGCTACAACATCGCATTCCGAAGCGACAAATAGCTGCGACGCTCTTCCAAGTGAGCACGAACGACAAAAGTCGAGCGCAGTATCCGATTACCCTTGGCGCAGGTCATCCTGGTACAATTCATCTCCGCCGACTTCTCCAACCGCGCTCGAATTCCCACCCCCGCTTCCGGTCTACGCGTCGCAAATCCCGAGGTCTCAGTCGGTGGGTTCCTCACCATATCTGGCTAGCAAAACGTGGGTGGAAGAGGCACATGAAGAAAGACTGCCTGATGAAGAGGATAATAGGAATAGTAATGGTCTGGTGAAAAGAGCACGGGATGTGCGCGATACATGGCGAAGGCATCAGAGAGATACTAGGCAAGATAAGCTTAAACGAAGTATTAGAGTTGTCGGGCTTGTAGATCCGACATTAGCGGCTGGCTATGAGAAGTCTTGGGGTAGACGAGACGGAGACGATAGTAGTGATTAGAGTATAATGGCAAAGAATCCAGCTCAGAACTTCCTGCGGTCAGCAATATCGTCATCGTATAAGCTAACATGATTGTCTGTATCCCTGCTATGATGTCCTACTAGCGACTCCTCCCTCAAGCCTCGCCGTCAAGGCCAAGACTCAATGAAAAAGTAGATCTCTGATCGGCTAAGGCAGAGTTCGCGAACGATCCAGCGCTCATACGAAGTACCTTACCAGGAAGACACTCGAAATGCGGTTCGAGCTCGGTTGATCCTGTATATCCAAGTGGGTAGAGACACTGCCTCGCATCCCATGACATGCCGTTGACGCGTCACTAAATCACCCGAGAGCGATCTAGCGAGGAGACCACCGAGAGAGTGGATATCCTGAACAGGGACTGTAGGTTGACTGCGCACCTGTACAGTGTTCAGATGGGGGCATAACTCCTTACTAATCCCGGAATACAAGACTAGCAAGCGGGACCCATCCTCCGGTGTGGCCCAGAGGTCACGCGCCCGGACGCGTGAGTCCTCCAATCCATGACATGTAATGATAGGCGTTACATATCACCAGATGGGGCGTCTGGCATGCGAAGTCGTCTATCCAGAATCGTCATACAGGTGCCCGCACGTGTATGATGATAGTTCGGAGAGCGCTATCTTCCCGATACTATCGAAAATGTGTTTCGTGCGTGCAACGAAGCGGGAGGTGAGTGACCGCGAGTCGACCTGCGACAGTCGCAGTATAACCTCGACAGCTGTTCTGCCACGGCCAGCGTGCGAACAGTGTCACTCTGAGTGCCCTAGAGAGGCCAAGTACAAGCCAGCTCGTACTTGCAGGGCGGACGCTCCTGACAAAGAGACCGCTCGTCGCGGATAATTAGTGTAGCGTGCAATTTGACGTTTCGGGGTGTCAGACCTCGCCCAAAACTGGTGGCGATGTCAGTGAAGCTGGGGATTTTGGGAGTGAGAGCTGGGCTTACTATCTGTGTCGGTTCGTGATGGTCTGCGTGAGATGTCGCGCTCTCCAATAATTGGGCGCATTTGCGTTGACGAGGAACGCAGGTGCGACGTTGATGGAGGAGAGAAGGTGAGAGCAAGCGTTATCAAGTGGAAGCTCCAGCTTTGGCCAAGCCGCTAGCGTGGAGTCACGTCAGTAGTGAATGTCGCTGGAAACGTCATCACCGCTCCACAACGACAAACAACTTGGTGAAGGTGAATTCTCTATCTCCCGATACAGCCGCTACAATCAGTACTACAAGTTAAATCGTAGGCCTTTTGGCATTCAGGACGTCACATTTGGATTAGACAGTCGTGATAGGTTGACAAAACGAGGGAGTGCACTTCGACCACATCGGCGTCTGGCGCCTACTATAATGTAATGAGCCCAACATTGTAGGTTAATAAAGCGCTCATATGTCTACGTTGATGTTTTCGGCCCAGAACTAGAGGTTAGTAAAGCGCTTATATGTCTACAATGGTTTATTTAGCCCAGAACTATATGTTAATAAAGCCCTCATATGTCTACAATGATCTACTTAGCCCAGAATTATGAGTCGATCAAACGCCCAGGTGCATTCAATGCTTGTTAAGGCCTTCCTGAAGGTATATTCAATGACATGTACGCGAATTCAGAGGTAACTGTACCTGGCTAGGTAGGGTAAATAAAGCAATGACGTGCGCAAGATATAGGTATATTCCGGCGCAAACGCGAACCGCAAGCGCGCCTCACAACGCTTTGACTCCGCTAGGTAACCTCTAGGGCAGCTTATCCTGTGTAATTTTACATCTGGGTAACACATTGTTTTCGTCAACTCTGGACTTGTCTCGCCATGCCTGAAGATCTAGCTCACATGTAAGCCTCAACCCGGTTGCCAGACAAGTATTAGATAGACACTGACTTCGTATATCAGCACTGCGGCCAACGCCCGCGACTCACCACTACTGCGACTTCCTGCCGAACTTCGCAATCAAGTCTTCGAATACGTATTCGATGATGTGCGATTCCACGTCGACAAGACTACCACGCCAATTCCGTCTCCTCAGCACTACTCCCGCTGTATCACGAGCTCTGAAGTGCACGTTCGATTCCGCATACCGTCTACATGTCGCCAGGTCTACGCGGAGACAGCCGTCATGCCCTATCGTTCCGCAGTCCTCGAGTTCACCACTCCAGCCAGGCTCATGGCCTGGTTGAGAGACTTGCCGCCGGGAGCTAGAGGCTATGTGAGAGAGATTTCTTTCTACGCAAGCGGTGTTGCTTGCCTGCTATCGCGAGGTACATCCAATGACAATAGCATTGACCCCCCGCAACACAACTGGCTCATTGAGGCCTGTGGGTCGCTTCAAGGCATAGAACGCGTTCACTTCGGTACTTATGCGAGGCTCCTCGATACACAATTGGCTGCGGGTGTCGAATTTCTCCAAGAACAACTCGTCAAGTCGAACGGAAGGAAGGTGGAAGTAATCCTGCGGTGAGCTGCTCCTTGAGCCGTATTTGGCTGTCTTTGCAGAATATCTGACATCCTCCAGAACCCGCGTACTATCCAGTATGTAGCCGCAGGTGGACTACATATAATCCGATTCGGTAGCTTGCGTTCACATTGAAACCACGTTGAGGCATACGAAGTGACTTGATCCTCTCATCTTGTACATCGCCGCGATGATGTATGCTGCTAAACAGGGTTTGCGCTTTGGAAATACCACTAGAAATGTATTTGTATTCATTAGAAGCAGTAATAGCATCTCGAACTAATTACGAAAGCGTCTTGTCGCCTTCAAACCACCATCTCCCAAATTTGACCACCACCCATCAAGCGCCAAAGGCCGCCCTTGCGATCGCCAGCCACCTCACCTCTGGAAGCCCTCTGGTCGATCGTCTCCCAAACCATTGGTGTTCCTGAGTACCGCGAGTAACTTCCGTCCAGAAGCTCAACATACAGATAGTCTCCGACCGCATAAATGTTGTTGACCACTCTGCCGCTGTCGATCAGAGTCCACCCTCCTGTCGCATTCATCTTGAGAACTTGGTTCGCGCTGCTATCCCATCTGTAGACGTTGTTACCTCCCACGGCCAATTTGGCAGTGTAAGTGCTGTCGACAATCTTCCATTGACCGGCGTTGTAGGGCGCTGGCGTGCGTACGATAGTGCCATTGTAGAGACGATTCCACATTGTGAGTTCATCGTCGAACAGGATCTCGGTCGAGCTGGAACTATCCGTGATGGGAGGCTGGTCGATGGTAACCCAAGCGCCGTCAGATAAGCGTGCGACGGAGCCGTCTTTTCGTTGTGCAAAGAGCTGATCACCCGCGGCAACGATGTTGTAGACACTCGTGTCTGTACCACTCGTCGACTCCCACTCTCCAGACTGACCCAGCCAGCGGAACGTACCACCATCGAGGTGCCTCTGCCAAAGGTTGCCGTTAGCGCCGGCGATCTGGTAGGTCTGTTCGTAGTTGTCGACGGTTGTCCAAGCGCTGTTGATGTATCGCTGGATCTGACCGGTTGGGCGCACGATGTAAAGACCATCGTTGGCAGCTGAAACACCTGAAGATGATGTTACAGTGATGACGTTATTGATCCTCGCGGTATCGTCAATCTTGATCCATTTTGGCGCAGCCCTCGACGCTACGGTGCTTGAGGGCAGAGAATTGGTCTCGTCTCCGATCTTCGGATGAGGCGATGCAAGGCAAGTAGAGAAGGCTCCGAGAAGCAGTTGGATATAAGATGACTTCATGCTCGGACGATACGTGCGGTTGATGAGTTTTGAAGAAGGGTGCTGAAAGCTGCAGCGGGAAGACTGTCTGAGGCTTTATACGTATTCCAGCGGTGTAATCTAGAGCCTTCGTGATTAGTTTGTAAACCTCGGCTGGTTTGTCACATACATGGTATGCAGGCATCTGGCGAAGCATCGTGGACTGTTTCTTCGCTTCATCCCGCTGGCCTGTACTCGACCCTGGACTAGATCGGGGCGTATATCTTGGCATTATTGTGAGGCCTCATAGCGCTTTTTGTAATTGGCAGGATCGTAAGCGAAGTATACAACTCCTGGCAGGTGGGAGAAATTGGGATGTGGTTGGTGGATGTGATGAATGCACGAATGGGTCGCGGACCGACCCGGCAATGTCAGCCTCGGTGTCGAACGTCAAGTAAAGGATCTACAGGTGGGTGGATTTGTTCTGCACACTTCCTGAGCACGCGTTCGTTCCTCCGTCTCTTCGGCGCTTTGAGGAGCGTTCGAACTACTCGTTGACACCCTGGAACCCCACCAAGATACATCGTATCGCGTTGCGTAGTTATCCGGCTATATTGAGAGTCCAACTCACCAAGCGAGCTTCCCTGGGTGATGAGGATGGGAGGCCTTTCAACAAATTTCTTCGCAGCGGATCCGAATGCTGGTTAAATCATGCATACTGCATGAAATGTTATAGTGTCGACGCGCTCTCGTGCTAACGCGAAGATTGGAAATAGATGCGGCTCTATAGTTCGTGGCGGCATCAGGGTCCAGTCAAAGCGCCCTGCTGAAGAGTCGAGACGTCTACGCAGGATTCCGTAAGCCACCTAGGCACCAAGTTTCGCCTAGCTCGGGGCGTATTGAAATGTAAGCTTCACGGAACAGGAAGGTACTAAACGCGTAGACGGATGCGCGGAGGGTCGTCCAAAGAATGTTGGTGAGAGACAAAAAGATGGACAAGTGGCACATCGCTTCGAGAAACTACCTAATCTTGGGTAAATGCGTGTCGGGAGCGGCAAAGTCACGTGACCCAATCATGAATTGAGCGACGACGTTTGGATGGAGATGGGCCGGAGTACTGATGGAATTGTGACTCCTGTAGGATTGCAGAAGGTGGGAGTAGGTGTGGCGAAGTCGTTCGTCGGGCGTGATGATGCAGGGCGGTGCGCAAATGGTTCAAAGACCCCGCCGCACCGCTCGTGCCTTAGCGTCACCGCCAGCCCGCTCTGTCACCGGTTCCGTTATTGACTTCGAGGCCGCAATACTACGTCCGAGCCCGCCAGTCCCCGTCAGACCGCGATGAACCTCTAGAACGGAGCGAAGTTAGTCCCCTCTCTTTGCCGCCGCCAGTGGGCTTGAAGCCGCTCAAGGACCATGGAGATACGACATATAAAGGCGACAATCATGTCAATGTCTGAAGTCCATCACAAGCTTTCACTCTTGTATTTACTGCAACCTTAGTCAGACACGTACCAAGATCTCCCCGAAAGCCTTTCATTTTCTCCAATGGCTCACCAAAATCGCCTCGCAAACGCCCACGTCCTTGTCTTCGGCGGCACTTCAGGGATCGGCTATGCCATCGCCAACATGGCCCTCGCATCAGGCGCGCTCGTAACGATCTCTGGATCTGGCCAAACCAAAGTCGACAAAAAAGTCGAAATGCTGCGATCTCTGTACCCAAGCATGCCAGCCTCCAATGTAGCAGGCATCGCCGTCGACCTTATGGACAAAGAGAACTTGGAGTTCAACTTGAAGGCTATGCTGGACAAAGTGACCGAGGGCGGCGAGAAGAAGATCGATCATATCGCTTTCACAGCCGGCAATCCGCTCTCGCTGCCCAAAGTTGCGGAGATTGAAGTGAAGACCCTGATGGAAGGCTTCACAGTTCGCTTTCTCGCCCCGTGTGCCTTGGCCAAGCTGATTACGACGGGCGATTACATGCCCAAAAGCTCCAATAGCTCCATCACGCTTACTGGGGGCACAAACACACATCGTCCAATGCCGAACTGGACTCTAGGCGCAGCGGTCGGCGCCTCAATTGAGGGCTTGACGCGCGGTCTGGCGGTGGACATGGCTCCCATTCGCACGAATATTGTCCACCCCGGCGCGATCCAAACAGAGTTGTTCCATGATTTCTTCAAAAGCGCTCCCCCTGAGATGATGGAGAAGATGAAGAAGGGGAGCAGCCTGACGGGGGAGTTAGGGCGCCCGGAAGATATAGCGGAGGCATATGGTTGGGTCATGAAGGATCGGTTCGCAAATGGAACGCAGGTGAATAGCGATGGCGGGCGGTTGTTGGTCGGTACCGAGTAAAAGGCTTGAGCCCAGCTGTATACAGCATGCTTCATGATAAATCGAGGTTCATTCCTCTTCTCTCGACTTCTTCTTTGACGTGAGTCCACTTGGTGCAGTCAACCAACACACCCTCTAACCCCCGCTTCCGCAGACTCTGTAGGTCCTCCGGACTTTTCCGCAAGTCATGCTCAAGCGCGATCTTGAACTTCAACCCCAGAAAGCTAAACACTTCATCCATGCGTCCGAATAGGAGTGCGATCAAGTCCACGTCCTCTTTGAAGCTACTGTCGCCGGTAACGCGCCACTGAATAACGAGCACGCATGCTGCAACATACAGCGACGATCCGATGTGTGCAGAGAGCAGAAGGTCGATGGATATACGCGACGCGTCTTTGACGATCTGCGCGATGTTCTGAGCCGCTATCACAGCAAGTGTGAAGTGGGAAGCCGACTCCTCGAGTGAAACATGCGTCTCACGTCGGTAATGCAGGAGGATTGTCATGGTGTTCAGAATGATGTGTAGCCATGCGACATGACCACGATCAGCTGGTAACGCTTTCAGAATCGAACTCGCTGTGCGCGGGAGGCTGAGATTAAGCTTGACAATCATGTCGTCCAATTCGGCACACTCTTCAGCATATTCAGGACTGTCTGGAGAGGTGTGGAGAGAACACAACAGTTCAGAGACTCGGCCAAGCAGAACGTGTGCTACAATCACGTAGTGAAAGACGTTCGGGAAGTCCTTAGCAACCGATACGGCGTTTACCAGACGCGACAGGTTTCTCGTGAACGGCATGTTAGTGATGTAGTTATCTCTCAGTTCAGGACTCATGCCCTGGAATATTGCTTCAGCAACCGGGATATCGACCTTGAATTGTATCTCTGGTATAGCATGGGCCCAGCCCGTCGGCCATGCATGCATTCGATCCATGATGAATAGTAGCCAAAGTGCTCGTCGGGATTCTTCTCGCTCAAGTGCTGACTCGCGGTTGATATTATCAGAAGCACATGAGTATTCGTTAATGGGTATTGTATCAGAGAGGTGGTGGCTGGCATCCATACGGTTCAAGCCGAGCACGACAGCCTGCCTCCAGGCTTTCCCCAAGAAGAGCCAGCTAGCAGAGTAGTCGCCAATAGTCCAAGCGTGGAACACAAGGAGTAGTACGGCCTGTATTGTGCGGACAGCCGGGTCTGGTCTTCGCCGTGTCAGATCGTAAGAGAAACGTGCTTGTTCGTACCAGTCTTTCGCGCGCTTTCGGATTGAGGCGTCTGAATGATACCTAGCTGTTACGCAGCACATGGCATATAGGAGAAGCGGTGCATCTTTCTCCATATCGCCACATTCAACCTTTGCCAGGAAGCTCTTCCTGTGGAAGCAAGGAAACATGTGGTACAGGTGTTCGAAAAAGAGTTCGCCGAGTTGGAGGATGACATGTCGTGGGGGCAACTGTAAGCTCTCCAATATATCCAAGTCTAGCGCACTGGCGGAATGTTCTGCGGTAGATCCCGGGGTGGGGTAGTGTAAGCTAGGTGCTACGGGTTCTGAGATAGTGGATCTGGGAAGATCGAAGTTCATGCCCGAGAACTGCATGAAGTCTAGTGACTCCATCGGTATGGTATCGGAGCCTTGCGCTCGAGCCGGCGATGTCGATACATGATGCTCCGTTCGGCTCGTTGATGACGTGTCATCGTCTCGGTTTGGAGTCTTGACAGTGTAGTCGCACTTGATATTCAACTTGCTGCACAATGAGCAACTTGGGTGCTCTGCCTGTGGTAAGCACCCTATCATCAGCCCCTAGCTGATATGCGTGGACGGTTATGGGCTTACATCGCATCTTTTCTTGCGCTGTCGGCAGCTCTTGCAGGCTTGCTTACGTTTATTGACAGAGGCAGGAATGGTTAGTGTCTGCATCGCGATACGATAGCGGGCGAGTCCATAGGTACCACACGGAATGAGAGAAGGAGCGAGGATCCATGGATGGTGCCGTCGTCGCACTAGTCGGTTCCGAGCGGATAGTGCCGGATGTTGCGGACTTAAGCCTTGCAAAGGTCGCATTCTATCCAAGCAAAAACCCAATTAGGTCTGCAGCCTACATTAAGATGAAAAATACAAGGTAGGTCACCTGGATTGATTGACTTGACTCTGCCAGAGCAAGAAGACTTGGTCTATTCGAAGAAGGCATTACAGTTCATACACATGCATTGATCTTCGTGATGTCTAAACTTCATGCTGTCTCACAGTACTGCGACTGGATCACACACGCACCCTCACAGTCTAACCGAACGACCTTAGAGCTTAAGACTCTCAATGAACTTGGTCGCTTCCGCAACACCCTCATCAACCTTATCCGCATTCGTACCTTGGCCAATCGCAGTAGGAGCGCCCGGCTTGCCACCCGCCTTACCACCGATAATGGGAGTGACAGCAGCGGCCCATTTGGGTCCGTCGGCGCCTGCGTTCTTGAAGGGCTATGTCGTATATGTCAGCAATCGTTGCCAAAGAAAAAGAAAAGGGAATAGAAGAAGGGGACGACATACCTCACTAACATAACATCCATGCACAACCTTACCCTCCTCAGGCGAAGCAGAGAAAAGATACAAACTCCGATCCTTGAGTGCACTCTTCGGACCAGAAACAGTCTTGATAGCCTCGCTGATAGCCTTGTTAACCGTGCTCGACCACTCCAGCTTCTTCACCATGAACTTCTTGCTGTCGTCCTCGAAGAACTTGGTCACTTCATCGAGCACACGCTTGTTATCAGCCTTCGCAGCAGTCTTCTGCTCATCCAGAATGCTCTTTTGGATCTTGGCGAACTCCTCGCGTAGCTTGGTCTTTGCAATAGCGGATACGGTCAGGTTGTTGAGGTCGACGCCGATTTTCTTCGCTTCGGCTTCTTTGGCGGGGCCAAAAGCCATCTTGCCCATGGCTTGGACGCGTTCTTGGAATTCGCGCGCGATGCGTTGGACGTTGTAGGCTTCTTGGCCGGTTACCGCGACGATACGGCGGATGCCCTTGGCGATGCCGGATTCTTCGAGGATGACGAGTTCTTTGATCTCGCCTGTCTTGAGGACGTGGGTGCCGCCGCAGAATTCGATGGAGAGCTTTTCCCACTTCTCATTCTTGACGTCGCTGAGGAGCTCTTCGACTGGGACGCCGACGGAGACGACGCGGACGGGGTCGGGGTAGGTCTCGCCGAAGACGGCGCGGACACCGCGGATCTCCTTTGCGGATGCGAGTGGTACTTCTTTGGCGTAGACTTGTGAGTCCTGCTTAATGTACTCGGAGGAAATCTTCTCGACCTTGTCTAGCTCTGCATCTGATAGACCAGCCTTGTGCGAGAAGTCGAAACGCAGCTTCTCTGGTGCGACTAGAGAACCCTTCTGGTCGACCTCGTTACCGAGGACTTCCCGAAGAGCGTAGTTGAGGACGTGGGTACCGGTGTGGTTGTTGCGGATGGGATGTCTCCGAAGCTCGTCGAACTCTGCAATGACCTCGCTGCCTACGCTCAATTCGCCGTACTTGATGTATCCAGTGTGCAACACGTAGCCGGCATACACCTGCACGTTCTCGATACTGATCTCGGCCTCGCCATCTACAAGTAACCTTCCAGTATCGAATTCTTGACCACCCTGCTCGGCGTAGAAGTTTGTCTTGTCAAGCAAGACACCGAACTGCTCGCCTTCCGGTACCTCTTTCGTGCTCTTGAGGAACTTCTTGTTGTGATATATGGCCTTGATGGTAGCGGTGATGTTTTCGCGGCCAAACTTGGCGGAGTCGTCGGTCTTTGGGACTTCGGGCATGTTTTCCAGCGCACCAAGGTCGTGTACGTCGAACTTGACGACTACGGCACCAGCCTTCTTATCTCCCTTGCTAGCTTCGCGAGCCTTCTCTTGTGCCGCCTCAACCTCCTCGTCCTTGATCTTCAGGCCGCGCTCTTCCGCCATGAGCTTCGTCAGATCAACAGGGAAACCGTAGGTGTCGTATAACCGCCAAACATCGTCTCCTGGCAGCTCATCCGAGCCCTTGACCTTGGCCTTTTGCGCGTACTTTTCGAAGATGACCTCACCGCGATCTAACGACTTGGCGAATGCCTTTTCTTCTTCGTCCAGAATCTCCATGATGTCTTGTTGCTTCTTCTTGATCTCGGGGAACATGTCGCCCATCTGCTCAACCAGCGTAGGAACAATCTTGGAGAAGAAGTCGCCGATTTCCGTCTCGAAGTATTTGCGCGCGTATCGTGCACCTCTCCGAAGCACTCGGCGAACGACGTATCCCCGACCGACGTTGTTCGGCACACCACCGTCGGCGATGGCAAAGCTCATCATGCGAACGTGGTCCGCGACGACGCGGTATGCAGTGTCGATACCATCTGGATCCTGGTCTCCAAAGTTGCCCCTGTATTCCCGCGCTCCAGTAATCTCCTGTATCCTCTTGAACAGTGGTGTGAAGACGTCGGTGTCGTAGTTGGACTTCTTGTGCTGCAGCACTGAGACCAATCGCTCGTATCCCATACCGGTATCGATGTGCTTGTTCGGTAGCGGTCGTAGTGATCGGTCGGGCTCGCGGTTGTACTGCATGAAGACGTTGTTCCAGATCTCGATGACCTCGGGGTCGTCCATGTTGACAAGCGACGCAGCGTTCCTGTACTCTCCATTCACAGGCTCCCTTAGGTCGTAATGTACCTCCGAGCAAGGTCCACATGGGCCCTGGTCACCCATCTCCCAGAAGTTGTCCTTCATGTCACCAGGCAGAATGTGGTCTTCCGGCACGCCCACGCTCTTCCACAGCTCCTTAGCTTCAAGATCTGGCTCCAGCTCACCTGGCACGCCCTCAAAGTATGTGACGTATAACCTCTTGGGATCTATGCCGTAGACCTTTGTGAGCAGCTCCCAGGTGAAGCCTACCGCCTCCGTCTTGAAGTAGTCGCCAAAACTCCAGTTGCCCAGCATCTCGAAGAAGGTGTGGTGGTAACTGTCCTTGCCCACATCGTCGAGGTCATTGTGCTTTCCACCGGCGCGGATGCACTTTTGCGAGTTGGCGGCGCGCTTGAGCTGTGCGAAGTCGGACGAGGGGTCGACGGTGCCTTGGAAGATGGCCTTGTACTGGTTCATGCCCGCATTGGTGAAGAGGAGGGTGGGGTCAGAGAGGGGCACGACGGATGAGGACGGCACTGTTTGCTGTCAATTGGCATTCTTGCACATGTTGGACTCATAGCATCAAGAGATGTCGACTCTCGAACACTGAGACGGAAACGCACCAAACGTGTGTCCGCGCTCCTTGAAGTAATCCAGGAAAGTCTGGCGCACGCGGACGGCGCCCCATTCGTGCTTCTCTTCAACGAGCGACATGTTTGCGGCCGGCGCGTTGCCGTGGGGGAGGGGCAGCGAGAGAAGGCGTGTGCAGGTGAAGAGTCTCGTGCAGCGTCTAGGGATGACGAGCCGAGGCGAATGCGAACGAAGAAGGTGCGAGTGACGGGTCGCGAGCAAGGGCAGGCGTCGAACCGTATGGTGACTCAGAGGGGCAGCTCGCGTTGATAGCAGCATTCACGAAAACATGTGGGCAGGGTGCGGGCGCCGAGAGCAGCTGCAGCAGCAAACTGCGGGGCTGTCCTGCCGAACGCGGGCCCAGGAGCTTCGGAGGACCGACATGGCGCGCCTCAGCCCTTCTGGAAGCTTCACGTAAGTGCGCCTAGACGACCACGCTCCCAGTATAACAACCACCATGTCCCGATCCCAACACCAGCCCTATCGCTAATCCATCACACCACCCCTACCAATCGGCTGTCCTCGGGAGTACTTGTAGCACGATTTCCTGCCAAAGCTGCGATGCATGGCGCAAGTCGCTAGCTCCCCTCGTCCCTTCGCGCAACAACAGAATGCGCCCCATGGCACCAAGAGAGCCGCCGACAGCTCGCTCGAGAATGAACAGCGGCTGAGTAAGCGGTTCGATCTGCTGAATCTAGGTATGCTCGCCCCATTACACTGTACACATGGAAAGCCCCTTCTGACAACAGTACAGTAGACAACAATGGCACCCGCCTCTACATCCCCGTCCCAGGCTCAACCGACGCCCCCCTCCCGCGGCATCCCCAAGGCGCGACCTCCTACGGCGACCCTCTAGCTTTCGTCTCACCACGTCGCCAACAACCCCGCAAGCCACGCCACGTCCGCGCCAGCCCCTCCCAAGAAGCATGCGGCATGGAAGTAGAAGACACGCCCCACCGCGTCTACATCTCGGACCTCAGCGCCGAACTCTCCGACCTAGAATCCGACGAGGAAACGCCCATCTTCCTCTCCGACATTGAGAAGCACCTCTCCAAAATCCCTCAGCACATCTTACAGGGCCCAGAGCCCAAGCCGACGGATAAGAACCAGTTGGTGCTGTATAATGTGCCGAGCAGTTTGACGGTGCCCGAGGCGCAGGATAATGTGCGCAAGGCGATTGTAGAGGCGCGGCAGAGGATTAGGGATAAGCAGGTTAATCCCGTTACGGAGCCTGTGGATGTGGATCTGGGGAGGGATAGCAGTGTGGTTGGAGGACCGAGGATTATGGATGCGATACCCCAAGCTATGGCGTCACCTGTAGAGGGAGACGGAGATGCCATGGACATTGACTGATTGAATGATTGTTCGAGTGAATGGTATTATTTGTTGTTGGTCATGAAATTATTATGGATAGTTTGTAACGCTTGTTATACATCAAATGCAATCAACGTGATCCAGTCACGATCTTGTATATCCGCCTTTTGCAGCTGCTTTGTATGTGCATCCTATCTACCGTCTGAATCTATCCAAAACACCCATGATCTTGGCCTTTGCTGGCCGGGGTGGTAGTTCTTGTGATTGTCCTTGCTCTACATCGGAACCGACAACGCCGCTCTGTTGAGGTCCGGCTTGTTGTGGTACTCCTTGTGGTGGGGCACCGTATACGGGCATCTCCATACCCTGAGCTCCTTGGTTCGGGTTCATCTTGGTGGCGCCGGGAGGAGGGGGCGCAAAGTATTGGGGTGGCGCATCTGTGTTTTGGTACAGTGGCGGGGGTTCCGCCCATGTGCCGTCTTGTCGCTGTGTGTATTGCGGGTTGGGTGGATTAGGTGTGTAGGGGTTTTGCGTTTGGTAGAAGGTGAAGTGGTTCTGGGGGACCTGACCATGACGGCGGCGTTCAGAGTAGGATATGAGGAACTGTTGTGACCGTTAGTATATGAAGGGTTGCGTGAGTTGGAGAAGAGGGGTAACGTACGCGATGGTATGAGAGCAACGGTAGGCCCTTCCTCAGACGTTGCTTTGCGTGAATGCGGCCTCCTACAAACCAACCGAAGAATATGAGAAAGAAAGATGCGAGGATAATCCATTTGACGATTATGCCTTTCTGTTATCTTGTTAGTTCAAAGTCCTGTGAAGACCACTGGGTGATGAGCCAAACATACGTCTGAGTACCAAAAGCCATTGTCGTCGAAGCCACACTCCCTCGATCCGTCATCAAATTCGACGCAGTATCTCTTTGTTAATGAAATCATAACTGCGGTGTGTGTGTATTCTCAGCAGAGATAGTGGTGCGAGTCGTAGATGTCTACGTTGGATCGCAGAGGGGAAGATCGACTGGTATAAGCCCAGTATGTGCCGCAATCCAGGGAGGATGATATGGCCGATATGAGCGGTTAATGGGACAGCTGCGCCACTGCTACGTCGTTCTGTCCTTCGGTCGGTTAGGCTCCCGAGAGGGAGGTGTGTCGCGTGTGGAGTGGGTTGGCAACGGGTATTGTTTCAGATGTGTGAGGCGTGGGTGTATTGGGTTTCAAGATGGGATGGATGCGCGGGCGGCTGTTGAGTGGATGACCTCCGATAGTAAATAACTAAGGAAGTGGCTTGAGGAGAAGGAAATGGAAACTTATGGAAACGACGATGAATTGAATGAGTGACAAAAAGAATAACCAAAAAAAGAAGTGACGAAGATTGTGGCTGGGGCAACTGAAGCCTCGAGGTTGGGGAGGTCGGGGGAGCTCTGGTCTGCAAGGGACGCGTGGAAAGGAGTGGAGCGCGTCCCGTGCCCTGCAGGGCTGAAAGCTTGTTCCTTGCCCGCCTGGCCGGATGTGGCGGACTTCACTCCGCATCCTCATCTGTCAAAATGTGGCTGTGGCATTCATTGCGTTGGAAAATGCGCGTGAACCATGATGCAACGGTCGGTGAGGTTCGATTCTTAACATTGAAACATACACTTCCTTGTGTTACGTTTTGAGTAGCGCGTGTTCCCGCTAGACAGCAATGATCCGCCGCTGTTGCCGCCGCCGCAATGTACTTTCTTTTTTCACACATCACATTGTACAGTACTGTTGGGATACAGATTGAGTTACGCGGAGAACCTCGCAGCACTGACGCGCGCACAATGGACATGTCATAACGATAGGTTGGATCAAATTCAGTGCCGTTGGGATGCCGGCTTCGCTAACCTAAAGCAAAAAAGAAACAAAACACAGAGTAAACGTTGTGGTATAATGCCACCAAACGCCTGATTAACATGCCCAATGAAGACCTCACTATCGCACTCTATACTTCCGCCATTCCACTGTAGACTCCCGAGGTCCCCGTATGTTTCGCAATGCCACGTCACCGTGACGTATATTCCGCCGTCGGGCGCTGAACATAGAAAACGCCCAAAGGCTTCAACTCCGGTCCCATGCTTGAAG
Organism: Alternaria hordeiaustralica; assembly: GCF_023758085.1. Taxonomy (NCBI): domain Eukaryota; kingdom Fungi; phylum Ascomycota; class Dothideomycetes; order Pleosporales; family Pleosporaceae; genus Alternaria; species Alternaria hordeiaustralica. The sequence continues at coordinate 64,218 of NW_026056801.1, read as the reverse complement.
GTCAAATGAAACCGAGTATACAGTAGAAAGGATAACGAGGGAAAGGAAAGTCTAATGTAACAAGTTGCGAAGAGATGGACTGGCGCTAGCCCCCGTGTTGGCCCGCTCAGTGGGCGCTGACGTGACTGTTGGTGCCTCCCGCATCACTGTATCCATGGGTGTTGCCGGTCTGCCAGGTGCAGGGCTTCCGTGGTGGAGCACAGGGTACTGTGCTACTGGAGGAGGAGGAGCAGTGAATGGGCTTTCACGCGACGCAGGATGTGCGTGAGGATGGGTTGGAGAATAGGGCATTGTCCGTGGTGACTGCATAGCCCCGTTGACCATCATCGCGCCGTTGTTGTGGTGTAACTGGGGAGGTCCACTAATGGGTGGTCCAGAGTACGGTGGCCGAAGCCCTGCCGCTGCTATCGCCGAGTGCATCGGTGCACCTGAAAAGGCTGCATACCCATTCGGCTGAGGCGGGTATGGCGCGTGGAATGCAGGAATATGGCCAACAGGTGGAGCTTGTAGTGGTGGTGGCCCGTAACCGTTTCCGTTGGGCATGTGGTGTGGGGGATGCCCAGGCCCTGGAGGAACACCGCTATGCCATGAGGGCAACGGCGGAGGCTGACCTGGTATCGGTCCGCCTTGTAGCGCCCAACCTCCTGCCAAAGCTGGTGGTGGTGGTGGATATGGTGGGATTTGAGTCGCAGGCAGTGGATACGTTTGTGGTGGCTCTTTGAAGATCGAAACTGATCTCGCTCGCTCTTCCTCCTCATCATCTTTGCCATTTTGTTTCTTCCAATGACACTTCTGGCACATGTATGAAGCTGAAGGGGCCGCGTCCACATCAGTGTTGAGCCGCAAGGTTTTGTGCGCTGGTGAAGCAGCAGCTGGCGCATCAGTCATTGGCTGATCGCCTTGGCCATTGTCGTTGACGATTTGGCCTTCCTCGACGACGGGCTTCTTCTCGATGTGGCCGTTCATATCTGCAGTACCGTCGCGGTCGATTGGTCCGTCTACTATACGAGGCGCTTGCGTTGCTGCCATTTCCTCGTCAAGTTTCCACCATCGTGGGCTAGATTCGATCTTGCAGCGCACGCATTTACGCTCAGGCTTGGGCGCCGCTGGCTCGCTTGACTCTTCCTTGACTGATATACCAGCGTTGGACTGTCGACCTCGGGCTGACGTGGGTGTGGGCGCTGCGACTGCAGATGCTCGGCGGTTGGCCGGCGCAGGCACGATTTGGGGTACGATGCGTGTCGATTGGTCCACCAGATTGGCTTTGCGCGCGGTACCAGTCAGGGTGAGGTCAGCCTGCTTGAACTCCCGCGCGAACAGCTGAAGCGCAATCAGGTCTGTTCCATCTACGGGTTCATTCATTGGGTGGACAACAGTCTTGGGAGCGTGGTCTTTACACCAAATCGCGGCGATCAGAGTACCCGTCTCTCCGTTCATAGTCACCGTAGGTACGGCGTCTCTGCGAGAGACCTTGACTGGGGTCATGTCGAATCCGAATGTATATCCGTTGCTGTGCGCGCAGCCAACATGGAAAGTTGCGTGGCACTGCAGGCACGAAGTGCATGCGCCGTCGGTTGTCTTACAAAGCTTACAGACTGCGTCGTACCGAAGTGTTGGTGCTCCTATTCCCTCCACCATGTCGAGACGTGTCGCGCTGCTGAACTTGATTTCAGGATGCCATATTGCACAGTACACGTGCACCCAGTTGTTGTCAGCGGTGCGCTTGAGCGGTTCACGGGGTACAAGCGGTCGACCCTTCTCTTGTTGCCGAAGGCGATACTCGTCCTTGGCTTTGTCGATAAGCTCCTTCTCTAGGCGCTCCCTTTCGCGATCACGATCCGTCCTCTTCTTGTGCGTAATCTTCGGTTGTTCATAGAACTCTTGCTCGCTCTCCTGCTGTGGACAGAGAACGCACTCGTACGTCTTTTAATGGTCAGCATGGTATCAAGAATGACGAATTTGCAACTTACATATGACACGCTCTCTTTCTTGTCGTTCTTGCATGGATCGCAATACCACTTGTTTGCCTGCCGCGTATCTTCGACACCGTAACAAGGTTTGTGAACAGTCAACCGACAGGCTGCGCATTCTAGACGCGTACCTTCCGACGACCGACATACAGCGCATGGCAAAGGCTTCAGTTTTGGAGGCGCAGGGACTGGTGGTGGAGTTGGGGCTTTGGGCGCCGGGGCAGCCTTCTCTTTTTCTTTCTTCTTCGAGACAGGCTCGTTGACAGGAGTTGTTGTTCCACTGTCTCCGTTGGTAATGGCGGCAGTTTTCTGCTTCTTCTTCGGTGGCTCTGCAATCGGTTGGGCGATAGCAGCCGGCATCTCGACGTACTCCGGAGTGGGGTTCTTGGAGCTGGGGTCCGACTGCGCGGCGTAGACCTCACGCAGGAGCTCCTCGTCAATGCGACGCTTCCACGCCTTGCCTCCACCCTGCGCGACCTTCTTTGCGATCTCGTCTACATTTTCCCATGTCACTGCATACTTGCGCCATAAATTCGCGCAGCGCAGGCAGAGGGCGATGAGGAATCCGGTTTTGTCCTTGGAACGACCATCGGGGGGTATCATTTGACCAGGTGTCACGCCAGGCGCGCGTCTCCATTGGCGAGAGTGGCGAACTGTGCAGAACTTGCACTGGAAAAGCCGCTTGCGCTGAATGGCCTTTGCGCTGTCGAAAGCCGAGTCGTCTGCGGCATCCGCTACGTCGTCAACAAGCCGGGATTGTGCGTCAGGCTCAACCTTCTTGCTGCGGCCCTTGCGGCTGCTGTAAGAGCCCCAGATTTCTCTTCCTTTGGGTGTCTTCTTCCACATGTAGTAATAGCGCACGGCATCCCCGTAGAACATGGTCTTGCTGGTGTGCTGGCGGACGAGCCTGATCTCAGAACCATATTTTGCCACACCTTCGTTCCACTTCTTCTCTTCTTCCTTGGTCAGCTCTGGTTCTTTCAGGTCTTTCCGCTTGTCGATCTTCTTGACATGCTTCAAGGCTACATCCGCGTCGTACTGATATTTGGTGAAGAGCGTCAAGCACCGATCCAAGAAGTTCGTGTTGTACGGTTCCACTCCAACATGCGACTTGGCCAAGGCCCTTGCCCGATCCATGTAGGCTTTTACTTGATCTTCCGTGACGTTGGGAGCGTTGTCTTCTCCTCGAGTGGAGTGTACTCCTAGTGGAGGCATCTTGAACATCAGTTCCGCGGTACACTTGGAGTCCTTGTTCGGCAGATCTTCACCACGACGAACATAACCAGGCGGCTCGTCCATTACCCACTTAGGGCGCTTAGCCTTCTCAGCCTTGTCTGCTTCAATCGCCGCTACCGTCTCTTTCGATAGCTTGCCTTCCTTCTTGTTACCCGCAGCCTTGACGTAGCGTTTCTTAATCTCCGCAGGTTTGACCAGTTCCACAGGGTGTCCATGCCAGACGTTGACGTTTGCTTGGTGTCGAGGTCCCAGCCGAGAACTTGCGCGAGGGTAAATAGCCCGATCGTCGTACTGCAGTGCGTCCTCTACCCGGCAGTGTATGCCAAGATATCGCATAGGCCACATCTTAGCCAAAGCAATCTCGGCCTGTGTTGCAGGATGTGTGTCGACTTGGGAATCGGGGTCCGGTGTGTCTGCATTGGTATCGCCGCTTGCTTCCTCCTCTTCCTCATCTATGACTTCTTCCTCTTCGGCATCTTCGTGAGTGGTACCCAGGCGGGCCTCCAACTTCTTCTCTTGCGCTCTGCTACATGGGCCACAAGCCCAAGCAAATCCACGAGATGGTTTTTTGAGTAGTGGTGGGCGCACGCAGTTCATGTGATAGGTGTTGTGACAGACTGCGCACTCAACGGAGTCATTCCTAATCAGGTTAGCCCCGTCACGTGGATGGGTAAATGGAGACTTACGCTGCGCAATATCCAACACAACGCTTGCAGCTCTTGACAGCGCTTGTGAGTTCCTTTACCCGACTCGTCTCGAGACAGATGTACTTCCACCGCTCGTCCAGGGCTTTCTTGACCTTGTCGGGTACGTTGATAACCGATGAGACGGGAATGACATCGTACCAGCGATGAATGAAGCGGTCAAAAACCTGGTTGAACCAGAAGCTGTCTTTCGTTTTGCGATACTCGTCAAGGTCGCCGATTTCGCTCCGATGCAAGATTTGGCATTTTCCCCGTAAAGACGCCAGAGGGCATAGATCAGAGTGCATGGTCGCGTAGACCAGACGAGTGTCGTTGTTGTAGCGCTGGACATCTCGTGGGCGATAGAACCAATTGACTCGCATGGACTCTATCCGCTTCTTGGGGTCGTTGTCGACGTGGATAAATTCCATAACCCGGCAGAGGTAGTAAGGCTCGCCGGGCGGCTCGCACACGAGGTACACCTGATCTGCACATCCAATTAGAAAACGGAAATCAAGCCGCAAGACGTGGCTGGCGTAACGGAGCGACCGTCAGCTGCAGCCAAAGCAAATCAAAACTTACCGTTGACTGAAAGAATTTGGCCATCGTCGGCTTCCAAGTGACCGTGCTTGAGGAAAGCACCCGTGTTTTCGAACGTCATCATGTTGGTCTCTCGCGCGCTGTTGGCGGCTACCATGGCGCTGGCATGGCTTCCGCGCTTCGCCCCTGCTTGGCTTGGCGCAGCGGCACTCGCGTGACTACCATTTGCGCCATTCGCAGCAGCATTTTTGCGTCGTTTGGTTGCGGGCTGCGGTTGTGGTGTGCTTGATTGAGTCGATGCAGCTGTTGCTGATGTGCCGGAAATATGAGGATTCGGCGCGGTCTCTTTAGTGTTGGTTCCGGAATTACCCCACGATGCATTGCCTTGTGCAGAGGCGGAACCTTTCTTCCCACCCACACTGGCAGAGTGGCCGTTCTCGGGAGCCACAGAATTACGCGACGGCGGATCAGATGCGTTGCCATTTGTGGCTGCAGCTCCCATTTCGAAGTCCATTTCGGTGTCCTCAGCATAATTAGGTCGCGACCTGCCAGGACGGCCGCGCGATCGCGTACCGTATGACGATAGCGCCTCACCGTTTTGATCTGGCTCCTTTGACGATGCTTTGGACTGATTTGAAGCGACGTTGGCCGCCTCAGGTGATGGTTGCACGTCGTCCATGGCAGAAGACGCGTCGTTGGGGTTTTGTGCAGGCTCCCGTACTTCTAACGAAGCAGCAGGTGTCGAATTTCTGGTAGAAGCCTTGCTAGTTGATTTCGAAGGCGCTACTTCTGATGCAGCGCTGGTTTGATGCTGTTGATTGCTTTGCGCGTCATCTTCGTTGCGCGGTGATGGTGCATTGGACTGGTCCCCAGCCGTCGAAGACGGAGCCTCGCCTTCGCCGTTCTTCGTGTCCGCCATGCCGATTACTGCAGAAGAAGGCAGAATCAATAAAACGGCCGAGGAAAAGGACGGCGAAGAACCCTTTCAAGGCAGGCGCGGGCTGTCGCCAGGGTTGTCGCTAGAAAGAAGCCCGTCAAGTGCGGATATCAACGCAGCATGAGAAGGCCCATCAGCGCATACACGCGAACTTGTGAAGTAGCAGGTCAAGGGTGAGTATTTTCGGGGTTCAAGACGGCTGGCTTGATGGGGCCGATGGCGAAACCGGGAGGAGTTTCGTGGTTAGACGAAAGAAAGCGTGGTGTGGGGAAGAATTAGTGAAGAAGGGAGCAGTGGTTGAAGGAATTCGAAGATGGCGGACTCGCTGTAGTATGGGTCTAACGGTGCCAAGCTAGGCCCAAGGCTACGTCCGTGGGACCTAGGTTCTTTCTTACGCATATCTCATCTTTCTCATCGGTGCTGCTAACCACAGCACCCTGACAGCAGCGCCCGCGCCTGCCCACGCCGTACAGGTGCGTCGTTCGGCAAACGACGGGGGCGCTGATGGGTCCTTTGTCACGATGTGTTCTTTTGATGGTTTTTGCACGTTCATGTTCACACGGCTTCATCCTTCAACGATCTCCACCACCCCTGTCTGACATACACCGGCAACGCACCCATCATGCGGCGACTATCTCTGTAATGTGCAGTTGCTCCGCCTGTCTCAGTCATGTCCACTTGTATAGGCCAGCGGACAGGCTGCGTCGTTCGAGTCACTACTCGGTTTCATCAAATTGAGGCATTATATTCATCACATCTCATCGATTGCGTGCGCCTCGACATTTCGCTAGGCCTACTGATCTGGTATCGAGTGCTGTGATGATGGCGTGGGCGCGGCGACGAAGGTTGGAAGGAGGCGATGTATGGTACAGTCCATCGTCTAACTCGATTTAGCGCCGACAAGGGTCGACTGGTCTTAACGAGACCTCGTCGTTTGGCAGAGATCCGTGGATGGAAAGGCTTGATGCCGAATCTTCCACAGCACACATTGCGTCACCCAAGCTGGCAGAGTCAGGACATGCGCCTCATTGCCCGCGCATGTGTCCGGAAACGCAGAGCGCCTGGATCGTTTATTGTTATTCCTTTCTGCGGCCCTGCCACACTAGGCCCAGTCGCGTCTGACTCTCTTACACATCCACCTGTTCCGGCCAAATCAGCCTGGTTCAGACGGCCCGATCGTCTCCATCGTCGACTTCCATCTGGTGGTGAAGCTCCAGCGCCGCCCATGGTCGTGTCGCACATGTGCCTGCAACCCGTGCGGTTCGCGGGATTATCCAGCGGCATTGCTAGGTCCGCAGACAAGGGACGCTAGCAGACGCATTCAGTCATATCGTGTCGGCTGCCTTGTTGCCCCCCTTCGAAACACCCAGACACCCAGCCGCACCCTAGCAACCCTCGTCGGCCTCAGATTGCCCGCTCCTCATTCGCTGTTACCGGCATTCGCTAACGTGATCGTTGGCGCACATCAGCTCGCGCACTTGCAGCAACAATGTGGCCCACGCACCGTCTCATGGGCTTTGATGGGATTTTCGCAGAAGACGACACCGATGTCAAAACACGGCTTGTCAAAGCAGCCGTCTCATTGACAGTGACTTGCGTGTGCGACCCGGCGCACTCCCCAGGCTTGCAACCGACCCTAACCAAAGTGGCCTATCCGGTTCTGCGCGGAACGCGCCAGTCCCTCCTTCGCTGGGCCTCACTCGAACTTGGGAGCCGTTTCGAACGTGTTGGTGACTAAACTCCGCCAAGTGACCGAGGACTCAGCTTGCGATATCTCACAACACTCTTGCGCCAAGACAGACGTGGAGTGATTGTCGAAATGCGCCTTGCAGATCAGTCTGTCTATGAGCAGCAGAGGCGGGGCCGGATTTCGACACTGCTCTGGTCCTACAGGCAGGTCGCAGCTTAAAGACCTCATTGACTTCATCTCTGAAGTTGCGACACAACTATCTTGTGCCCACGCGCCTACCCGTGTTGACGAATAAGCGACAACAGCGAAGAGTCTTCTTCGTCATCGCTTGCGCTCGTATATCGATGCAGAGTCCTATAGTCACAAGACTTTGAGTGATCTCAGAGCTCCACAGCGCTATCTTATATTTGCGTTATCGGGGCATTTCACGGTCGCTTTCACCACCAGCACTCAGTGGTGCACATCATTCTCCGTCAAGGACCTGCCCACTCACAACATATCGCTTCCAACCCCCCCCTCCACCGCGTCTGGTTTACAGAGACGTTTCATGCCTCAGCAAAGTACTTCGTGAAAGTTTGAACCCAGCATGGTTCAGCATAGCGGTTGGGGATGTGTTAGCATTGTCTCATCTTGAAGGGGCGGTCTTTAGGTTCTTTTGCCATAAACTGGATTCAAAAGCCACGCGATCCGGTTCCGCCATGAAAACTACGAGAACCACGTCGTCTGGTACATGGCGATAGGCAGACTTGGGCAAGTCGGTACACGCATTGCGAGTTGCGCGGTCGTGTACAGTGCAGGAGGGCACTGGCCGCAATCAACCGGTGGCTGAAAGATGTTCAAGGCACATTCAACACTCCAAACGCTATTCTTGAAATGCGCTGAATCACCAGGACGTCACTTTGCGACAGTAGAGCGCAGCAAGGTGGTTATCGGCGACGCCTACCTAGACTGGCCCTCTAGTTTGGTGCATGCGGGAACGACAGGCGCTTGCAGATCGGTCGAAGAGCCATAACCGTGCCGGAACCTATCTGTTTTCTGTCCATCAACGGCGCGCAAAGCCCCTTTTCATGCCCATTGATCGAGCAAGGTTTTCAGCGACAACAATCAAACTTTCGGTCCGAGGGCAGATATAACCACTTACAGTACACAGCCGTGTCCGCGCCATGATGCTTGCCAATACTGCCTCAACCTTGGGGAGCTGGGAATGTGCTGGCAACGTTCGTGATCGCAAGAAACAACGCTCGGCTCCAGTACCGATGAACTCCCTCTGTTTGCGGAAGCGCAAAGATTACTATGTTCTGTTTCGGCTGGATGTATTCACGATGGATTACCCTGATTTCTTCAAGGTGTGCGGGCACTTGTCATGGTCGGGGTGGGGCCTTGATGACATCTGCCTGCCGAGGTCAAGCCGCTGACCTGCATGGAAAACGCACGAGCCAGCGCCAACATTAGCTGCGCTAGCATCCCCAGTGCGGATCCCCCTCCTCAGCGACTGCAACTCGCAACGGTACCTCACTCATTTCACAGAATACGCGACAATAGGTCAAGTACATTCCTTAGAACGGCAGTATGATTGAATTGTTCTGCACGTTGTCTGCATCTTGCCGCCAAACAGATCGTATCACCATAGGCTGCTGTCTTCCGCGCACGAGAAGTTCAACATCCAACCATGACATAGCCATTTTCCGTTTGTCTTTTCCCTCATCAACTCCCACCTCATTTCCCACCAAACAATCAACTCCTAGCAAGTTCCAAATTGTAGACGAAGAAGTTTACAAGGCGAAGATGGCCAAAAGACCGGCGAGACCGGCACCAGCGATACGAGCTGAAGCCTTGTCGGCGGCACCAGTGGAGGCGGCACCAGCTCCGGAGCCAGATTCGGTTCCAGAGGCAGAGGCAGAGTCTCCTGGGTTATCGTTAGTACAAGAATGAGCAGAATCTACTGCCGATGACAATCATACCTGAGGTAGCCGTAGGGTTGGCAGAGCCGGTAGCAGAGGCAGAGGCACCTGCAGCAGCAGAACCAGAAGCAGAGCCGGAGGCAACAGCGCCACCAGCAGCGCCAGGGGCGAAAGCGGTTTGGCTGCTGGGGAAAAGGCTGTTGATGCAGCTGTCGACGCACTTGGCGTAGGCAATGGAGTCGGAGGTAGAGCCATCGCCCTGGTCGCACTTGGCAGCACATTCGTTGGTTGCGATAGCCTGGGAGGCGTTGGGGCGAGCGTTGCCCAAGCATGCAGCCTGGCAGTTCACATCGCCGGCGTCGCAGTCCATGGCACAGCTGATGGCGGGAGAGAGACCGCTAGGAATGGCGGCAGCCGCTGGGGCGCTGGTAACAGACGCATCCTGGGGAAGAGCGAAGGCGCCAATGGCGAAAAGGAGAACAGCGGAGTACTTCATCTTGAATATGTTTTGGGTTTGGGTATTACGCGAAGGTTGTAAATAGCGGTTCGATTGCGAGGATTAATACAGGTATACTGAAGATGCGGTAAGCGAGCGTGGGAAGTACGAGTACTTGAAGGCTGAATCAGAATAAAGAACGAACGTTGGCGCACACACTGAGAATCCGGGGCAGGCCATCTCGCTTTTTATTGCACTGTTACACTACTAGTCAGTACATAGGGGTTTGGCGAGTAGTGGCTCCGTTGTGCTTATATTGGGTTTCGACTATGCCTCGTGTGGTAAGCCTTGTCGGGCCGGCGGCGTCATATCGAGGCACGTCGGCTGGAACCTTACCAGTGGTAGCCTGGACTCCAGGGCTGCAGGGGTCCACCACACCTGCCCCATCCATCTGCGCCAAAACGCGCTAGAAAACGACGCGTCGCGACATTTACCTCACCACGCCACTAATAAAGTGCCGCCGCCTCTCATACACCAGCGCAATGGACGACAGTGATGAGTATGGCGATGAGTTTGACGACACGGAGTTTCTCGATGCCGCAACGCAGGCCGAGAAAGAGAACACGCCTGCCTTCCCGCCCTCACCAAGGCCAGCCAAGCGGCGAAAGATCAGCAACGTAAATGAGCAATCGGAGTCTGTTCCGCGCAAGGCACAACGAGGACGTCGCCGAGGCCCATTCGTATCGTCTGATGAGGATGAAGACGCATTTGATGAATCCGATCAGACATTGTCTGAGAAAGGCAGCAAGAGTGTCTCACCTGCAAAGAGCGTGCCTGCAAGTCGCAAGAAGAGAGCGCAGTCGAAGCAAAGCTATGATGAAGATGCATCGCCCGTCAAAGAGACTGCTGCGGATAAACGGAAAGAACGCATTCATGTATCCACCATCAACCTCGAGATGCCAGACACATTCTTTACACAGCCACCTCCAACAGACTCCCCACCGTGGAAACCGCGAGGAGCAATATGGACGAAGCCTGCTACCACGATTGGCGTTCATAAGCCATCAGCACCTGCGAAACAGAATGGGTTGGACGCTACGAGGAATGTGTCTTTGCCGGGTAGACAGTCAACATCATCTAGGCCCGCACCGCAAGCGCCGCCGTCTCCAGTTCCTTCAGACTCATTCGGGGATGTCGACATCGACATTGACGAGTCACCAAGATTACCAGTTCGGGCTGCGACGGCAGCGGCAACAGGTGCCTATGACTTCACCCAAGACCTAGCAGATCTCCCATCTGACGCCTTTGCCTCCTCATGTTCCTCGCCACAGAAGCAGGACGATGTACAAGTTACGTCGGCCAGAAAGCGCGTGGTCGCACCTCTCACTGGCCTACGGCAAACTACCTTGTTCGGTCGTGCGGGTGTTGATAGTACAATTGCCCCATCCCAAGTAAACAAGCGTTACAATTTTGTCGTCGACCAGAAGGCAGAGCCACCCACTCACCACAAGCTGGATCCAGAAGCAATCAAGACATGGGTGTATCCAACAAACCTGGGCACTATCAGAGACTACCAATTCAACATCGTCCAGAGAGGTCTCTTTCACAACCTTCTGGTCGCTCTTCCGACTGGTCTGGGTAAAACATTCATCGCAGCTACGATCATACTGAACTGGTTTCGATGGACGACGGAAGCACAGATAGTTTTTGTCGCTCCAACCAAGCCGCTCGTGGCACAGCAGGTAGAAGCCTGCTTCCATATCGCAGGTATTCCGCGCTCGTACACCACAATGCTTACCGGAGGCGTGTCGACAGGCTTACGCGCAGAAGAATGGAAAGAGAAAAGAGTCTTCTTCATGACGCCTCAGACACTCCTAAACGACTTGAAATCTGGATACGCAGATCCCAAGAAGATTGTACTATTGGTTGTTGATGAAGCTCATCGTGCGACCGGCGCTTATGCTTACGTCGAGGTCGTCAGCTTCCTCCGCCGATTTAATACGAGTTTCCGAGTGCTGGCCTTAACGGCTACACCTGGTGCTGATGTTGAGTCGGTTCAGAAAGTCATCGACGGTCTGGATATTTCCAAAGTAGAGATTCGAACGGAGAACTCTATGGATATCTGCAGCTATGTTCATCAGCGCAAGATCGACAAGAAAGTCTTCCAAAATACAGACGAGATGGAGATGTGTATGGAGCTATACAGCCAAGCACTACAACCCTTGGTGAACACAATAGCTGGCCTCAACGCTTATTGGAGCAAGAACCCCCGCGACTTGACACCTTTCGGGTGCCAACAAGCCAAGAAGAAGTGGTTCCAAGAGGTCGGTCGGAACGCCAACCGTGGCCTTCAAAGCACGGTTCACACCATCTTTGCTATCCTCGCATCTATCTCCCACGGAATGGATCTACTGAAGTACCATGGCATGGGACCCTTCTACATCAAAATGAAGGAGTTTCAGGATGAAGCTGCTAAAACAAAGTCCAAGTACAAGAAGCAGATCCTCGATAGTGACGCTTGGAAGAAACTGATGGTGCGTCTCCATGGGTGGATCAACGACGACAACTTTGTTGGGCATCCAAAGTTGGAGTATTTGCAGCAGGTTATTCTGGATCACTTTGTTAACGCAGGTGATGGCCGAAACGTCGATGGCGCGCCTCCTTCGCAGACGAGAATTATGGTATTCGCCCACTTTCGTGACAGCGCCGAAGAAATCGCGCGCATCCTGAAAAGACACCAGCCGATGATTCGCCCACGCATCTTCGTCGGACAAGCGCACGGGAAGAATTCGGAAGGTATGTCGCAGAAGGACCAGTTGGAGGCTATCGAAAAATTCAAGAATGGCGAATTCAACACGTTGATTGCCACCTCGATTGGTGAAGAAGGTCTCGACATTGGCGAGGTCGATCTCATCATCTGTTACGATTCGAAAGCATCGCCGATCCGCATGTTGCAGCGCATGGGCCGTACAGGTAGAAAACGCCAGGGACGAATTGTGATGCTTCAAATGGAAGGCAAGGAAGAAAATGACGCGAACAAGGCAAACGACAGCTACCTCAAGATGCAAGAGCTTATTGCAGATGGAGGGCACTTCAATTTCCACGACGACGTATCTCGCAGGATTCTACCACCAGATGTCAAGCCAGTCGTTGACCGACGCGCGGTAGAAATCCCCGCCGAAAACTCTCAGAAAGACTGGCTCCCAGAGCCGAAAAAGGGAAGGCGGACAAAGAAGCCTCCTAAGAAATTTCACATGCCAGACGATGTCATCACTGGCTTCGTCACTGCAGGCCGTATGGGCGAGGAGATTGTACCAAAGGGTCGAGGGAAGAAAGCTGCTATGCCAGTATATCCCAGCGAGACAGCCTTTGAGATGCCACCACTCGAGCCGGTCCTTCTGGACGACTCAGCGATGCAGGATCTCGAGAGGCGATACCAGACAGTCTTCGACGATGATGACGCTCCTATGGTTGGGGGATTGGACCTGAGCAAATTTCCCGAGCGACAGCGCACCCTGCCTTACAAAACCCGTCGAGTCGGGCCAGGTCGTGTCACACGGGCTTTTGCCGGTACTATGCAACGCATGCACGATATGGACACTGACCGCCTGGAAAAGTTCCAGCGCGATCTGCACTATTCTGATTGCGAATCAGATGCAGACGATGGTTTCGTTGTGTCAAATGCGGAGGTTGCGCCAGTCATCGCAGAAGACATGTGGGAAGACGATGAACCCGCTTCACCGGTCCTTCCGACGACCAAAGCAAAAGCAAAACCTGGCCCGAAACCGAAAGCAAAGGCACCGGCGAAACCCAAGGAGAAGGCGCCACCAAAAGAGAAAGCGGCACCGAAACCAAAAGGAAAGCCAGTGCCGAAACCCAAAGAGATGGCACCTCCGAAGACCCCTAAAACACCAGCACCTCGTGGTCGAGCGCGGAAAGACAAACCAGCTGTGGGAACACCGACTTACGACACCGACGCATTGGATGAAACACCGATAACAAAAACACCTAACTGGCGCGTGTCCAACCTCGCTATGGAAAGCAATGAGTCGTCTCCACCACCGACAGATCCCCGTTTCCGCCTACCATCCCAAGCCGACACAATTGGCTCGGACGACACGTTGGGTGCGGATGAACCGGAGGACCCTCTTGCATGGCAGAATGACTCGGAGCTGGCTAGCTTCATCATTGAAGGGGAAGAGGAAGAGGTAGTGCCTACATCCAGCTTGCCCAGTATTGATATCTTTGGTGTTGGGGCGGGGACGCAAGCAGTCGTCAAAGCTGCCAGCAAGCCAAAGCGGACACCCAGACGCGAGAAGCTCTTTACCAGCGACATCACGGACGACGATGCAGTTGTCAGCAGTGATAGTGACGATGATGCACCGCTCGTCAAGAAGGGTGCGAGCAGGAAGGACGCTGTCGTTCTTGATTCTGATTCAGAAGTGGAGCAAGAGGCGCCTGTCGTTCAAAGGAAAAGAGGCAGACGAATCATAGACGACGACTCGGATGAGTAATAGATGAGGCATCGAATCGATCTTACGACCGTATATATTTAAATACTCTAATGCATGTTCATTCAAACTGTTTCCAATACTCTGGCTCGAAGCCGTCCATTTGTTGTGTGTACGGTTCTCCAGCCTTCACCCAACCCTTGATGCCACCACCAAGTGTCAAGGATGTGATCTGATCATCGCCCTTGTCCGCAATGTAGTCTGCAAACCAGCCGGAACACCTGGGGCCTCTTCCATTCGATGCGCCTATGATGTGTCAGTATACTAGTAGGATCCTGTTGTTTGTGATCCCAAATGACGATGCCATGTGGCGCGCATCTCACGCCACCAACACACGATCATCTCCTTCATGTCGCATCAAGAACGCCATTTTCATGAGGTGAAGAACTGACCACAATAGAATGCAACGCGTTTGACTCCCGCCCTTTTGCACAAATCGTACAATACCCCGCGGTTCATGTAGAAAGAGTGGGCGGGAAGGTTTAGGCTACCTCTAATAGTTCCGCCCTCATAATCGGTGCGTCGCACATCGACAATGAGCAAGTCTGGAGACGAGAGATGTGACAGGGCCTCTTCGCGTGAAAGCGTCGGTGCGGTGCAACGTGGGGCAGGAAAGGCATCTGTCCAACTCCCTGTCGCTTTGGTGGGTTCAGCCATGTCGAAGATTTAGCGGCCGTTATCAGGAAACTATTCTTAGGATATGCGCTCGCTGCAGTTGTTTTGGATATCTAACGCGCGAGTGGATTTGCAGAGCCGCACGAAAGAGTGGTCCGTTGAGCCTCCCGCTAGCGCGTCACGTCAGGGTCCAATTGGCATGTCACCGCCGCCACAGCCTTTGGTACTGGCCACATTGCTACAACCGTGGCCCGATGGACGACTGATTACAATTCCCTGGAATGCCGCGGGTCTGATCTAGTACCATACACCTGTCCCTTCCACGGTTCACTCTTTTGGCCTCTTGTGAATTCGGCTTAGGCTTTGTCTTTCATTTATCTTAGATTGCCTCGAGTCGGAACTTCCTACTTCGCCCAGGGTCTGATTTCCGACTTGCGCCAACGCGGTTTCAATAATCTACACGCTGGCCTCTTTGCCTACCCCACACGTACACTCGGCATTTAATTTACCGGAGAGACTCATATACCGAGGATACGAGTAGTTGTAAGTTTCTAACTCCTCCAACCCCTTGGGAGGCGCTGTCGCCGACGTTTACTGACTGGAGGACTCAAGTAGCCACATCATACCATCACCACGATGCGCTCCGCCGCGCAGGTGTTCTACCTAGCCGTCTTCTCGCTGCTGGGTAGCTCACACGCTGCGAGCCATGCTACCAAGTCGAGTAGTCCTCCGTCAGACGTCTGCGATGTAAGCAACAAGTCGAAAGCTCCACCAGCCCAACCTGGAGACTCAGATACTAAGACCGCTTTTCAGATATCGCCTGGTGCGATAGTTTCCGACGCTTGCGTAAGCTACAATACCCTCGAACAGCTCAACGAAGCCATACACCCATACCTCCAGTCCATCACGCAAAACACCGACTTCTTTTCGCATTACCGATTGAACCTGTACAGCAAGAAATGTCCGTTCTGGGACGACGAGAATGGCATGTGCGGGAACATCGCATGCGCGGTTAATACACTGGACAACGAGGAAGACATACCGCTCGTCTGGCGCGCAAAAGAACTCGGCAAGCTGGAGGGGCCTACAGCACAACATCCGGGGAGGAAGCAACAACGGGAAGAGAGGAAACGGCCGCTACACGGCAGCCTAGGCGAAAACGTCGACGAGAGCTGTGTGGTCGAGTACGACGACGAATGCGACGAGCGCGACTACTGCGTACCGGACGACGAATCGGCGACTGCAAAGGGCGACTACGTGTCGCTTGTAGACAACCCAGAGCGCTTCACCGGATACTCGGGCGTCGGAGCTCAGCAGGTGTGGGAGGCTATATACCGGGAGAACTGCTTCAGTAAGCCTCCCAAGAATGCACCCTCCACTGGTAGTTCGTCACCACCTGGAGGATCGTCTTTTGGCGGGTTTGGAAACCAACAGCAACTGCACGCCGCAAATCAGTTCCGCAACGTCATGCAGGAACAGGGCAAGAAGCAAAAGGTTCAGTCTGCGATTGCTCACGGTTCTCCTGTAGATAGCCTCGACCCTGTCGAATTCGACGATACCTGCCTGGAGAAGCGCGTCTTCCACCGCGTCATCTCTGGCATGCACGCGTCCATCTCCACGCACCTCTGCTACGACTACCTCAACCAGACAACAGGAGAGTGGGGACCCAACCTGGCCTGCTACGAGCAACGCCTACACAACTACCCCGAGCGCATCTCCAATGTCTACTTCAACTACGCACTCGTCATGCGAGCTGTAGGCAAGATCAGGCAGCATATTTCCGACTACTCCTTCTGCTCTGAAGACCCCGAACAAGATCTCCGTACCAAGAACTCGGTCCTGCGCCTCGCATCCGCCCTCCCCTCAGGTCCCGAGATTTTCGACGAGACGGTCATGTTCCAAGACCCCGACACAATGGTATTGAAGGAGGATTTCCGCAACCGGTTCAGGAATGTTAGTCGCATCATGGATTGCGTCGGATGCGACAAGTGCCGACTTTGGGGTAAACTACAAACGAACGGCTACGGCACAGCTCTTAAGGTGCTCTTCGAGTTCGACGAGAACGATTCCTCAAAGGACCCGCCGCTTCGCCGCACAGAGCTTGTCGCTCTCATCAACACGATGAACCGTCTTTCACATTCACTGTCCGCCATCAAAGATTTCCGTCGTATGATCGAGGAGCGCGATGGCTTACCTAGCGACATGGCTCCTGCGCTACCGGCGACCGACAAAGGAGTGTTGAAGACAAGACTCGCGCTCGAAGACTCTGACGAAGACAAACCAATCGACATCTTGACTGGCGGAGAAAAGATCCCAAGCTTCAAGCGAGACTGGGACGCGAGGAAGATGACAATGTGGCAGGAGGTCAAGGCCGAATTCAACCTTGTCAAGAGAACATTCTACTACGTGTTATGGCAGTGGACTCAACTTCCTGGGCGATTGTAAGTCATGAAGACTACTCAAACTACTTCAAAAACTGAACTAACATATTTGGATAGTACTAAAATCTTCATTCTCGAAATGAGGAGAGCCTACAATTGGTGGATGGGTTTCGTGCCCGGTCCGAGGAGCTGGGAGATTCGCATCCCGAGACGAGACGAGTTGTGAGCTTGTTCTCGAATCGAGACGCGTAGATGCATGCTGGTTTTAGATCGTACATGTATTTTGATGCATAGCTTAGGCGTACTTGGGGATGATTGGTTTGGCATATATCGAAGGCATTAGATGGCGTTTTCTTCATTTCGAACACGCGCAATGCTATAAACCTGGCACGTTTGAATACATCTTATCGCAACACACCCACGGTTCTCCTCATGCATTATGCGCTGACGCGACTTTCCCCAACAGCTATCCTCCGCGGCATCCATCGCGTCGTTCCACGCGCAATGATATATCCCCAACGCCGCGGTCTCAGCACCCCCACTACGTCATCTCGGCCGACCTTCGCCCTCGCCTCGCCTCCTCATTTCCAATCCACCGTCTCCAAACCTTCCATCCGCGAACATCCGGTCGTATCGCGTGAATTAAGCTCTGCTAAGCATTGAGGAGAAGCTACACGCCTGTTTTCAACATGTTACCCAGTTGGGAAAGCGGAGAGGTGCGGAAGATGAAGTAGAGAGGGGAACAACGATGAGTAAATTATACCAAGGTATGCGTATGTTTACGACGGTGACTTCTCTGCACATGTTGCGCAAGGGATCGCTGGTCAGTGTTCGCGATACCGTTATTGCCCTCGTCATCATGTCTACTAATCGTTATTTACGCGTCGTTTACTGCAGACCGTGCCGCGTTCAGACTACTAAGCTTTTAGTTAAGCTACACGCCTATCATCCACGATTACTCAGAGCGGTAATTGGTAATCTAACAGAAAGAGAGGGGGCGCGAGAGGGGTTCGAGCTGCACCACAGCGGGGTTCTGTGAGGGGTTTGCGTCGTCTTGACTCTTGGGTACTCTGTTTTTCTGTGGTACTCTGAAATAATTTTGTGGTTTTGGGAAAGGTACCCGATGGGTATTTGTGCCAAGGTGAGGAGAAGGCATACGCCTATTTTCTACAGTTGATGCTCGAGTTACTCAACGGGGTAAGGAAGGATGCGAAAGCGGTGTTTGCGCATGTCATGGGAGTGCGGCTCCCGGAGTTGTGCTGCTCGTCATACCTACGGGTTTTGGGGTTTGTTGCGTGTTGGTGATGATGGTTGAGGGGGGCTTTTCGCCTTCGGCTTACTACTTGCGGATGGGACGTTGAGGAACGCTTGGAAGTTTCGAGACGAGCGATAGCGCTGCTTTCGATGGTTACTGATTTGGGTATCTGATGGAGTGGAGATCAGGCGGATGGTGTAAGGAGAACGTGTACTGCTGTTCATCACCGAGCTTTTACTGAGTGCCTTGGACCTGATCAGTTTCCTTTCAGTTTGGTACAACATCCATCAACTGAACAACATGACGTGGTGGATGCCGTACGAAACTGAAAGATGAAACGATGATTTCATATTCAGATAATGCGTTTTGAGTTACTTCACGGGACACGCAGGTCATGAGCCGAGTGACGCGATGATAGAAATTATGTCGAAACCTTGTAGGCGTTTGGATATGATGAGTATGATTATAGAGAACATTGCCTCTGATTCATAGTGCCACGTTCGCACAATATCTCGATTCGAAATCCGTTCATCAAATGACTGCAAGCTTGCAATACATGTGGTAATTTCTACGTTCACGCAAAACGTAATATGTACTACCAAAACCATCAACCCACCGCTCCATCCAGAACTCGCCCTAACCTAACCCGACGGACAGTTCTTTTCTAGAAATCGTAGTCTGCATTAGGTCTTCAGGAATCTGCAAGATAAAGCGAAGGAATACGCCTGTTTTCGATAGTTACCTGACTGGGACAAAACACCAGATGTTTGGGTAATGAAGGAACACGCTTGTCAAGTGCTGGTTGCTTTTCTGCACGCCTAGTAGATTTGTACCGAGATCTGAACACATGCAAGATGAAGCGAAGGAATACGCCTACTTTCCATGATTGCCTGTCTGGGTAGGCCAAGTGACACACCGATGTTTGGTGTTGCTTTTTAGTGTTTGAGATGTTGGTACGCTTGCGGAGGCGTGTTTAGTTTGGAGGGATTTGAAGCAGGGTGCCGATGGCGATACATTGGTAGTACAGAGACGCGATGCGAGGTTTGCGAGGCTGATGCTCGTTGCGAGACGGAAGAGACGGGGATGGATTGGTATAGAAGTAGAAGTTATGTGTCCCTCAACGCTGCGCGTTTTACCATCGTGCCTGGATGCGACTATTCAGAATGCCAACAATTCGACAAGTGCATACGCACGAAAAGACGCCTGGCAATCAACAGAACATGAGCGATTACACGTGACTTCTCATCTTACAGCCTCACCAACGGAAAAATATGAGGCTCTCATACGCCTGCTTTCAACACCTACCCAACACCGTAAATGCATCCACTTCCTAAGGAACGACCAAGCTACACCAAGTCTGACAAGCCAAACGCCTACTTTCCACGCCTACCTTTTCCAGTAATTTTTCTTCGTTGGCAAAAAAAGACGACATCGACGTGTCGTTGGCGCGTCATCCAGAGAGGAAAAAAGTTTGCTTATTCCCGCGTAACCTTCCCTTCCGCGGGTGCGAGTCGGTGAGCCACGGGCAAGCAGAACAAGCAAACCAATTTTTCTCCGTTGGCATTACCAAGCCTCCGCATCTACAATCTACGGTTTTCTTTAATGGGTAACTTTGAAGAGGCCAAGCTTTGGAGCCTGCAATCGATGGTTACTGTTTAGAGGAATATCGGCGAGGATGAAGCTGTTTCACCGTTATTGCCGTATCGAGTGCTGCGATCAATGCGCGAGTTTAGTGGATGGTGATGGGAAAGTGTTATTTCCGACGTATTGCCGAAGATGGTGGGTGAGGCGTGAGAAGGTTTTAATATAACCGTTTGACGCCTGCTTTCGATGCCTACTCTATGCGGTAGGTGAGGAAGGTTAGATGCAGGGACGAGAGGTAGTATACGAGAAAGGTTGCGTGTTTGCTTTTGAGGATTGGTGGGTATACCCGCCTAGTCTTGATCCACTGACCGGGTGGACGTTCAACGGGTATATACAGCCGAGTTCAAGTATTAACAACTACGAATGCCAGATAACCACCAGCCTAAGATTACAGCAGATCCTATTTACAAGTAAATATAGCACAGAGGGCTACCACCAAGGGTGTTGAGCACATCGCGAATCTTCACAGTCTTTCCGTTGACTCCTAAGACCAAGGGCTCGTCGATGGTGGCGTTGCGGGTTGGAGGCTTGTTCGACAAGGTCAAAGTACCAGTCACCTCATTCGCCTCACGTGGATGAAGTGTCTGCCAAATCCAGTAGATGCGGTCAAGCATAGCGTGGTGGAGCCAAAAGACGGGGTCGTTTACAGAGGAGTAGAGATCAGTTCCGTCTCCGCCCATGGTGTAGTGACCTGAGGTGTGTAGACCGAGGAAGCCATCCGGGTAGCGACCTTGGATCTCGACCCAGAAGTCGCGATGCGTCTGAGAAGCTCTGCCAATGGTCACATTCAGTAAGTTCGCCGTAGTGAACCACTTCTTGGGAATGTAAGGACTGATGTCTCGGCGCAGGCAATGAGGGTTGTAGTCGTTGGGGTCGATGCCCAAATCGGGGAAGCCTTGCATACCAGGAGAAATCGGACCAATGTTCGCCACCGTGCTGTGCTTTGTCAGCTTTCCGTAAGGATTGGGTTATGCGACGGTCTCACTTCTTGAAAGGGCCGCTCTTGACACATCCGCCTCCTTTTCCAGAGGGGATGGAGATTGTTCGGGCACCGGCAAGACTGCCGTTATGCGCGAAGAACTCGCCATCGCCACCCAAACTGGTGTCACTTCCGTCGAAGACAGGGGACTTGTATATATTGTCGGTGTGTGCGAACCAGTTCCAGTACTAGAGAAGTTAGACATGTAAGAGTCACTCGAAGTGTCTGGTACTGACCGGTTGATAGCCCTTGTAGCCACATTCGTTTCGGAGGGCTTGCTCGTACGACCAGACAAAGTAGCGGTGCCAGGTGAGGAAGAGCCCATTGCCATGAATACCAAGGGTCTGGTTCACGTGGATGGCGACATAGTCGTCAAAGCGCGTCTTCGCTGCTGAAGCCCACGATTTGTCGGACTTGGCTGGCAAAGTTCGCAGACATTGGACAGCTTTGATGTACGCTTTCCGATCTGATTTGCTCAGGTGATCCCTTGTCGAGGTTAGCCAGCACCAATTCATGCGCGTGGTAAGCTTACCAGTCCCTCCGGATGGTTGTCTTCGCCAAAGAACAACCCTTGGGAGCCCTTTTTGAAACACTCTCATTTTGTTCAAGCGTTTCGTAGGCGCTCTGCTGCAGTTGGGCGAGAGCCTCGAGAGGGTCTACTGCAGGGTCTATATCGATGACTGGAGTTGAGGGCGAGTCAAAGGGGACCGCAGCCACAAGGCTTACAGCCAACAGCTGCACGGCGGTTACAGCTTGTAACAGACGCATGGTGATGGTGATGGGATCGCTATGTGCAAGGTCTGGCGATTTAAGGAAGTAAGATCTGAATCCAAATCGACGGTTATATCCAATGCGAATGCAACCCTTGTTCATGCAAGGCCTTCGCCGCAAGCGTACTTCCGATTTCCAAGGACCCATATTAGAAGAAGCGGCTCTGCAGCGAGTCCAGATGAATAAATCGATCAACGCGGCTTAGAGTATAGGCGCGCCTAATGAAAGCCTGCATCCTCCCCGTACTTTAGCCCAAGAGTGTCCTGCTATGGGGCCATAGCTTGTACTGGAAACGCGGTGCAGACTAGCCTACGGCCTCCTTAGGTACGTCTTTGACCTCGGAGTAGCGACTGAACGGCCGGTAGCGCTCGTCGTGGGATATTACCATGCGGAATTTTATGCTGCCAAGATTATACCATGTCAGGGCGATGGGAGTGCATGCTTCCCGAGCACGGCACTGTGTGTGGTCGCCCATTGTTCGCTTGGAGTGGCGAGTAAACGGCTGTCACGACGGGGACTGTTTTTGGTCGTGATCACTTTGCGCGATGCGATACAGAAGGATCATCTGTCGACCGTTTAGCTGGGTGATCTAAAGGCTCCTGAAGCAAACTTGGCACTGCTAAGATCTGGGATCTGTAGGATTGTGTTGGATCGAAATGACATATGCATACAAAGGCGAAAGGTTGGCTGTCGACCAATGGGACGCCGTCCCACACCATGCGACTATATCTGACTGCGGCATGAGATCGTCAAAGGGTCGCGTAGGAGTGGCGCCTTCCTGCGGTGAATGCGAGACGGGACGGAGACGGGAAAGAGCCCTTGACAGTGGTAAACGATCCCTCGTACCTGCCGCCCCACGAACAACCGGTTCACTCCCATGACTGCGCCGCTTTATACCAGAAGCCTTTAGACCCAGATACATTTTCATATCCCACGCAATGTCACCAAACAAGCCCATTGGCAATCAAGTAACAGATCGCAAAGGCCTACAGCTGTGTCTTTGCCTATTCAGCCTAAACTGATCCTTCTCGTATTGCCACCCCCAAGAACCAACATGTCGGCTTGTTTACCACAGAAGCGAGCTCGGTTTTCGCTGCAAGTTGAGACCATTCATGCGCGCAGCGGACCATTAGCCACCCGTCGACCCGTCGAACCGTTGCGCTGGGCTGGCTCGTCTGCGATGGAATCCTACCCTTCGGCCCGATTACTTAGTGCGCGAACGCATTTGGGACCGGTGCATGCTGAAAGTAGATGCAGGAGCGGGCTGCATGCAGGCGATGCCGTCTCTTTGCCATGCACTATGGGCAATATACATTCGTTTCAAGAAAAAGCAAAGCGCAGGAAGGATTCTCCAAGAAATTGGCACACAAGGATGCCACATCTCACGGTAAGCAGGCTGACGAACCAACAAACGAGGCCATGTCACCTTCTAGAACACTGCTACCGTGCTTTCAAGTCGTTGCAGAGAGCTCCGTATCCTGCTGGGCATGAAATGTAGGAAGGGGGCGTGTAACACAACATATCCTTAGTTTCGACAGGATGCATGCCACTTATGTCTCCTTCCTACGACTCCATTTTGCTAGACCCTCATCTTTGCCGTCACTATGGCACCAAAGAACACCGACCCGGTGCGTGCAGCAGAGAGTAATCTAGGATACCTCCTCGGCGTTACCGCGACTTTCCATGTCATCGCACTGATCTTTGTTGGGATGCGCATGTATGCCCGCTTCCTCGTCGTGAAGGCATTTGGCAAAGACGATGCCCTCATACTAGCGGCAGCGGTGAGAAACTATCGTGAATCAAGTTTGAACGCTTCCCTAACTGCGTGGATTAGACTTGTGTATTTCTTGGTGGAATGGTGACCTACATACTAGCTGGCCAGCATGGCTTAGGTCGTCACACCGACACTCTCGAGAAGTCAGATCACCAAGAGTACCTGAAGTTGACCTTCATACAAGCTCTTGTCTCCAGTATTGGTGGTATGGCCTTCCTCAAGTTGTCCGTCGGGTTCTCACTCCTTCGTTTGGGTGTTCCAACGTTATACAACAGGATACTCTGGTCGCTTATCGGTAAGTCCATGGTGCTTTGAAGAGCGAATTAGTTACGTCTACTAAGCATTGTCAGCATTCGTCTGTCTCTACACACTCGTATCTTGGAGTGAATGGGCTGCCGTGTGCAAACCTATCGCCGGCTTCTGGAATAAAGACCTCAAGCCAACCTGCGTGCCTGTGAAAATTCACAAGGGCTTCGCGCTGATGAACACGAGTAAATCAGTCCTTCACCACACTTACTATACTCGGTGGCTGACCAGATCGTACGCAGGCTGCAACATGTTTACGGATATCTGCTTTGCAACCATCCCTATCCCCATCATTATGGGGTTGCAGATGAAGCAGAAGACTCGCATGTACCTCATCTTTGTTCTGAGCTTGGGCTACACGTAAGTTTCCCGGCATTGAGAAGAGAGAGACTTGAGTTGGGGCACAAAAGCTAACCCAAGTCAAGAGCGGTGGCCATGGGCATCGTCAAGGCCGTTGTCCAGAACACAAAGAGAGGCGACCCCGACCAGTCATTGTATGTCTCTACGTCTATCCTGGAATCAGCATGGACGTTTGCTAACAGTGTGGCAGCACCAACGACATCCAATTCTGGGGCTTCCTCCAAGTGAACGTCGGAATCATAGCCGCATGTGCGCCATCGCTCAAGCCCCTCGTCGGTGGCATTCTTCGCCTCCCCTCGACGCAGTATTCCAACAGCCGAAGTAACTTCGCCTCGGGATCGAACGGCCAGTCCAACAAAAGTAGATTGCAAAGCAGGATACGCGTTAGCACTCGAATTGAGAGCAAAGGGTGGATAAGGACAGATAGCGATATCGAGCTGGATGAGCGGGAGTCCTTTGGCAGCCAGGCGCAAATAACGAGCATCAAGGATGAGCGTGTTGTTCGATAATGATGAGTCCGTTTTCTAGCCGACACTCATTTGCGGAATTGAAGGTTGTGAAGATGCCTATGTCGAAGCAGATAGCAATCACACAGCATGATACGACTGTGCAAGTAAGCAGCTTCTCCAGTGGTCGCGCATTTAAGAAGGCAAGGAACCTATTCCAAAGTAAGCGATGCGCTGCGTGTGGATGTCAGAAGTGTAATGGGTGTCGTGCGCGTGGTTCATGCCAGCAGCGGGCGACCTCGGGATGACGCGGGCACTAACGGGACCCCTCGGCCCCACCCCTCACTCCGCAATCATGCTACCTATGTATGTGTCTACACAACTGGACCCTACTAACTCACAGTATCCCGTACATTCAAGAAGGAGACTACCACATCGCCGTGTAAGACAATGATCGATAGGGATGTCATTCGTAATGCGGGATGAGTCCTCACGGCAGTATTGGGCGAGAACGAAACCTGTTTACATATGAGAAGGCGTCGCCAGGGAAAGCATACGACGGGTAGTGCGAGGCAAACCTGTTCGTTTCGTCTCGTTTACGGTATAATGATACGCCAGTTATACTCCCTTTGCAACTTCCAGGGAACAGTGCGGACCCATCACGATTGACCTGTACCAAGTTTGGAGCGACAACAGACAAGCTGCACGCAGTTTATTTGCCGGAGTTGTACCTTGCGCCGCCCTGGCCATCGTTGTAGTAGGTCGAGCCCTGGAAGTGAATTAGTAAGAGTCTATCCGTGTTGGACAAGTTTGACGTACGTTGGGGTTGCTGTAGTAGTACGAGCCATCGGTGTTGGAGTAGTGGTAAGAGTTGGGGTTTGAGGCGCTGGAGCCATAGTCGCGGGAGCAATAGTGGTTTCCCTACGAAAGAGTCTCAGTCAGGCGCAAAGAAAACGAAGAAGTAAGATCATACCTGGCTGTTGGTACCGGAGCTGGTTGTGGTGTAGCCTCCGCTGCCGGTATTGCCAGAGGAAGCCGAGCCGGAGCCGGAGGAGTTGGATGTGTTCTGAGACGACATGGCAGTTGGCTGACTGACGTGGGTATTCGGATAATTGAGTGGAAGCTGAGTGATATCAAGTTGTAGAAGAAAAGAGGAGAAGAGGAAGGGGTGTTAAATGTACGAGGAAGGCAGTGCCGTGAGGAGAACCCCCGCACTGACTTCCCGCAACGGCTTACGCTTTCCTCATTCTGATCCCACGAGCTTCGCCACGCGGAACGCGCTACTGCTTGTATCAACGTTGGACCGCTATCGCGTTGTCACGAGCTTACCAGAAAGGACGGGCCGCTACTACAATCTTGGTATAGTGACACGGCTTTCAGACTACGCGACTCATGCGACGGGACGCGTTTGATTACCTTGGGCTCAAGATCTCACTGGCGTTAGAAGGGAAGTAGAGCGTTCAAGTTGCAGGATCATTTCTTAGGTTGCTACACTCGATCTTGGAAGATCAGCTCGCAAGGAAAGCAGATACAGCCCGACCACCCAGCTTCCTTCCCTTCCTTTTCGTCTATCACATCCTTTGTATCTTCACCAGCTCCAACCTTGAATCCGTGTCATCTGCATATGACAACGTGTCTCAGTGCGCCGCTCCAACCTCTTAATGTTGTCGCGCCGGAGATGCCTGTAGAACGGCTTCAATGACAGAAAGCTCCACCAGCTCGGCAGCCGCCTGGTGTTGTTCCCTTCTCTTCTTTACTCTGTACCATGCTCCGAACAGGACGAATCCTACTACGGCCGACGAACCGATTGCGGAGATGACGATGAAGATGATGATGGTGGCGGATGTAGTTGCCTGCTGTTTCGCGACTTCTGTGACAGGCGACGATTTGGGTTCAAAGAGACTCATGGCTGTTTGCTGTTGGTTGCTCTGAATGCTGACTTGTGGTAGTTGTATGAGGATGGCGCCGCGCCGGTTCAGACGATGTCGTATCTGGACCTTGTCGTAGCAACAGTGCCCTACTAAGCCACTCGCTCGTCCACTCGCTCGTCCGACGTCCGAAGCGTTTGCCGTAAGTTGAAGGTCGAGACTGTTGGTCCAGGTGGTATCGGGTTTGTCCAGATGAGCGCCGGTCCGTCGACAATGACAACGCCGCGTTGTCGAAGGCGCCTCCACCGTGCTTTGCTGTGTACGTTGGACCAGCGGAGAAAGGCGACGACGAGAAGGATCTGGAAGAGAAGGATGATAAGAACGCCGATGACGATCAGGAAGAGCGGCCAGTCAGGAAGATTGAGGGGCGCCAGTGATACGTGAGTGGATGCTGGGAGTGCCGGCATGGTTGAGAAGATGGCGTGAGAGTGAAGATGCGAGAGGGAGGAGCTCTCCCAATGATTGAGGAAAGTTCCAGTAGCGGTGAGTTGACGCTCGCGTCTCACTTTCACCTTCACTTTGAAATCTCATCTCGCCCGTTTGCGGTGACATCATGTTATTTCCTCAGTCACCTAGTATCTTGTCGCACCCAGGAAGATACTCTGTCTCGTCTGTCGCAGCTTCGTACTTTTCTGTCGCACCCAGGCGCCGACAACGTACCCTATACTCACTTCTTGTCGATACCATACCACCATCTGCCGACTACAATGGCACCGCCGGCGCTCCAAGACAACGGAATCGTGAGCTTGCCGACTACGATGGCGGCACCAAAGCTGCAGGAGAACGGGGTCCTGAGCCTGGAGGATACGCCCGGCGAGATCAAGAAGATGTAAGTACATGACTACAATGAATTCAACTACAATACTAACATTGATATAGCATTGAACAGAATGACGCGCAGTCCCCGCTGCTGAAGCTCCCAGCAGAGATCCGCAACCGCATCGCAAGTCTCGCTTGCGAGACAGAAACTGGTTTTGTATGGTTTCTCGATGACAATGGCCATATTGTCACCTCTTCCAAGTTCCGCGAAGCGGTTTCCGCAAACCCTTTGGATGCGGTTTGCAAGATGCTGCGCGCGGAGACAAAGTGGCTGGAGATCAAGATGCACAAGATCAAGGTGGAAAGCGAAATCTTTCTGCGAATGCACACCGACAAAGACCTCCGATTGAGGCAAATCAAAGGCGTCATAGAGATAGCCATCATTCACCAAGGTGAATTCATGATTGAGAATCGCCGGCGTCAAGCCATCTTCGAATACGCCAAAGCAAACCCCGACATCAAGATCGTGGTGCGCATCACCAACTGGAAAGTTGCTTCGGCAATGATACCACTCCAGTACTTTGTCTGCCTGGGATGGGCAATGGAAAAGACCCTACGGGGCAAAAAGAGGAAGTTTACCGGCTGCACAAAGGCCTTTGCAAGCTGGGAGGATGGAAAGGCAAAAGAAGACCTCGATCTGCCAAATCTGAGGTTCTTCCCCAGCATGGTGTTCTTTGGCGAAGACACGTTCCGCCGCAACATGAACAATGGCGAGGAGCGTACATTCGTCAAGAAGCTCCTCAAGCAGTATGGGAGTGAAGATGCGGTGGTGGAGGCGATGAACGTCTGGTTTGAGGAGGGTATATAGATGTCTTGTTCGGTCCTCCGCGTCGACTCGCGCGAGATGCACCGAGCTGTATTTGGTCGCATCGGCAGCAGCTACCCCGAGAAATGTAAATCTGAACAGTTTGACCACGATTGATATTGAATGCAAAGTCTTATACCTTGACATCGGAGCAGCTTGGGAAGTCGGTGTAAGATGTTGCTCCGACATGGTTTTGCAGCGAGAGTCAGTTCCGAAGACGGCAATATCGCCCGCTGACTGTCGCGTTCGTGCGAGCAAAGACCGATCGGGCTATGATGCCTGGGCGGGATGATTTGCCATAACGAGCATCGTGGAGCTGAACCATCAACGAACGTTGCAAGAGTTGAAGACGAAGAAGTCGCCCAGCAAATGTATTGCGTCTACGATGTTCGAGATTTACGATTGTGGCTAGGCTTGACATGTGCTCTAGCCTTCACATGCCAACGGCGAGTTCCACGGTTGCGCGTTCCCACGCGTGACTTGCCCCAGGTTTCCCAGCAAGCCCCAACTCCTCGGCGTTCCGTCCGATGGAGAGGTCAGCCAACCGCCCTGCCGCCAACCACGATGCGCATACCCAAGTCATGTGCGCGCTGACGGCGACGAGCGTCTTCACATGCAACAGCTGGACCGTTGCTCAATATTCGCATCAGCAGCGCAGCGCAGGCCGGGCTTGGTGAGGCTCACGCATTGCCAGCAGACAAACCGCCGCCGCGTGATTGGCCCGCGCGGCGACAACCTAGGAAGTGCATGCGGGTTAGCGCATTCTCCACTTCCGAGGCACAAGTTGCGCTCCAAGTGCTAGACGGAAGCCGAGCAGCCATCCGTTGCATCCATACAAAGCAGAAGCCGATCCCCAGACTTTTCGCCTTCATCTGCTCTCTCTCCATACCCCGTCTTTTCTCCCCTTCCCCCCTTCAACCGTATCCATCACCATGCCTGAGAGAGTCATTGTTGTTGGCGCTGGCTGTAAGCATCACTGCATCATACATCGTCACGCGCATGGCTAACCACGACGGCAGTGTCCGGCTTGAGCGCTGCTCACACCATCTACCTCGCTGGTGGAAACGTTGTTCTCCTCGACAAGAACAACTTCATGGGAGGCAACTCCACAAAGGCCACATCGGGAATCAACGGTGCTCTTACAAGGACCCAAGTCGACGAGAAGATCGGCGACAGCGTCAAGCAGTTCTACGATGACACACTCAAGTCTGCGCGAGACAAGGCGCGGCCAGACCTGATCAAGGTCCTGACCTACAAGTCCGCTGCCGCCGTCGAGTGGCTGATGGACGTCTTCAACCTAGACCTCACTCTCGTCTCGCGGTTGGGGTACGTCCGGCAGTATTCCCGAATCTGACACATGTACTGACTTTGACAGCGGTCACTCCCAACCCCGTACCCACCGCGGCCACGATGCCAAGTTTCCTGGCATGGCCATCACATACGCTCTGATGCAACGATTCGAGGAGTTGGCCGAGCAGGAGCCGGATCGCGTCCAGCTCGTCAAGAAGGCCAAGGTCTCCAAGATCAACACCGAGGGCAACCGCGCCACCGGTGTCACATACACATTCGGCGGCGAGGAGACGACACTCGAGGGACCCGTCATCCTGGCGACTGGTGGTTACGCCGCCGACTTCACAGAGGACTCTCTTCTGAAGAAGTGGAGGCCAGACACCTACGACCTCTCCACCACCAACGGTGCTCACGCTACCGGTGACGGACACAAGATGCTGATGAAGATTGGTGCCAACGGCATCGACATGGACAAGGTCCAAGTGCACCCTACCGGTCTTGTCGACCCCAAGGACCCTACAGCAAAGACCAAGTTCTTGGCCGCCGAAGGTACGTGCATCACCGACATATATCTTTCTCATGCTAACAGTCTCTAGCTCTCCGTGGTGAGGGTGGTATCCTTCTCAACAACAAGGGCAAGCGCTTCTGCGACGACCTCGGTCACCGCGACTACGTCTCCGGCATGATGTGGACTGAGAAGGAGAAGGGCAACTGGCCCATTCGCCTCGTCCTCAACTCCAAGGCATCCAACGTCCTCGACTTCCACACAAGACATTACTCCGGCCGTGGCCTGATGAAGAAGATGACCGGTGCGGAGCTCGCCAAGGAGATTGGTGTCAGCGACAAGGACCTCCAGACCGAGTTCCAAAGCTACAACGCCATTGCCAAGGGCGAGAAGAAGGACGAGTGGAACAAGAAGTACTTCCACAACCTGCCCTTCGACATCAACGACACCTTCCACGTTGCGCAGATGGAGCCTGTACTCCATTTCACCATGGGTGGTATCGAGATCAACGACCAAGCCCAGTGCTTGAACTCCGACGGCAAGCCGTTCGACGGTCTGTACGTCTGCGGTGAGCTTGCTGGTGGTGTCCACGGTGCCAACCGTCTCGGTGGATCATCACTTCTTGGCTGCGTCGTCTACGGTCGCGTAGCTGGAGACTCCGCCTCCAAGTACCTTTTCCAACAAGCGCTCAACAAGACCGGTGGCGCTGCTGTCAACCGTCTAGGTCAGATCTCGCTACACATCGACCCATCGCAACCGGGCAAGGTCTCCGTTGAGTGGGGTAACGGTGTCAGCGGAAACGCTCAAGCCAGCTCTTCGTCAGACCCCGTTGAGCATCAAAAGCAGCTGTCTTCAGCACCTGTCATGTCGTCAAACGGCGACTCCAACGACCCAGGAAAGGTTTCCAAGCCTAACGCACCCAAGAAGTTCAGCATTCCCGACAAGGAGTTCTCGCTCGAGGAGGTCGCAAAGCACAACAAGAAGGATGATTTATGGATTGCAGTAAAGGGCATCGTTATGGATGTCACCAACTGGACAGATGAGCACCCAGGAGGTCCTCAGGCGCTCTTCAGCCACATGGGCAAGGACGCCTCAGAGGAATTTGAGATGCTTCACGACGATGAGGTTATCCCCAAGTACGCCCCCGAGATCGTAATTGGTCGGGTCAAGGGTCAAGAGGTGACACTTGAGTACTAGAGAGGGAAAATGTTGTTTGTACTTTTAGCATGTTCGAAATGATATCACTTGCATATTTCAGATGAAAGTTTAGTCGACATACTCTTGTGCTGTTCATACCATTTATGCATTCACTTGGTTAGCAGGGTTACACTGCAGAGAGTCGAGCCTCTCGTGCCATGGTAGCAGCGGCAGATCGGCCTTGGATCAGCCTCGGACCCTGGGCCGCATTTTCCCCAGACCATGAACACGCCGCACCCCGTCCCCCTTTGAGCATTACGCAGGCGACATGCTCACGACTGCGTAACGTTTCCCCTCACGTGCATCCTTCCTCAAAAATGCTGCGCCAGCAACTCCTTCATTCCTTTGACAGACAATGACCACATACGACGAGTATGGCATTCCCGTCGGCGCATACTCAGAACCCGAGAGCTTGACACACCAAGCATGGCGGCTGTGCAGGGCCTTCTTTCTATATCGCATACGACCTGCTGTGCAGGGTAAGAGAAATGAGCTGCGCAGTGGGAACTGGAGCTTTAAGCGGCTCTTTACGCTCGTGAATGGGCTGGTGTTGCTGTGGTGGGTGGTTCTGTACTGGGGCGAGAGAGGTATCTTCAACAGCGCCGTCGAGAGCTGCCACTGGGACAAATGGGAAGACTGGGTACGTCTATATCTCACAATATCTACCAGATTATGCGAAACTAATCGCAACTACAGGAAACCGGCGCGAACCCCCACAGACTCATCTTCGTCGCCGACCCGCAACTCATAGATCCGCACACCTACCCCGGCCGCCCGTGGCCCCTCAATCCTCTAGCCTACAAATACACCGATCTGTACCTACGTCGCACCTATTCTCGCTTCCAGACCGTCCTATACCCCGACACTATCTTCTTCCTCGGCGATCTCTTCGACGGTGGCCGCGAATGGTCTACGCGCACGACTACCTCGCCGGAGAAGCAGTACCGCAAATATGGCGACGACTTTTGGATGAACGAGTACAGAAGATTCGGGAACATCTTCTTCAAACACTGGGGTGATGGAGGCATGCAGGCGAGACCAGGACAGCCTGGACGGAAGCTCATAAGCAGTCTACCTGGTAACCATGACCTGGGATTTGCCAAAGGAGTGCAAGAAGGCGTCCGAAACCGATTCGAAGCCTACTTCGGCGACGGCAACAGAATCGACGTCATCGCAAACCACACCTTCGTCTCAATCGACAGCGTCTCCCTGAGCGCATTCGGCCAGGAGTCCCCCGAACAAGTCGAGAAGATATGGCGCCCTACAAAAGACTTCCTCTCCGACGCAAAGAAGCGCAAAAAGCGCCTCATCCAACGCGAACTACGAGCGCAACAAGGCCTGCGACCCTACCCAGGCATGCCACACAACGCAATCTCCGCGCAAGACCTAGCCACTTCGTCCCTTCCCCACGCGGACGACGACATCACCGAATTCCCCACCATCCTCCTCACCCACGTGCCCCTCTACCGCGCCCCAGGTACACCCTGCGGCCCCCTCCGCGAACACTGGCCCCCTACGCCTCCCCCACCCGGCCAACCTCCCCTCGACCACGACGACCGAAACGCCATCTCCGTCCGCGGCGGCTACCAATACCAAAACGTGCTCAACCGCGAAATCACCGCTGATATCGCTGAGAAGGTCGGTGATATCCGGTATGCCTTTTCGGGCGACGACCACGACTACTGCGAGTTGGTGCATAAAGCGTATACCAGTGCTGGCGGCGGCATACGCGAGATCACGGTCAAGAGCATTAGTTGGGCTATGGGCGTTAGGCTCCCGGGTGTTGTGCTGGTCAGTCTGTGGAATCCGGTTGATACGCTTGGGAGGCCGGTGAATGGCGGGGATGCGAGTAAGACGATTCAAACGAAGTTGTGTTTGCTGCCTGATCAAATTGGCACGTTTCTGAGATATGGGAGTCTGTTCGGGTTGACGCTGTTGCTGCTGTTCGTTCGCGCGGCGGGCGTTATGCTAGGCGTTGTCTCGAATGGCGAGGACGGAAAGGCGGAAAGTCCGCTGTTGCCTACGACGAACGTCCCTGCTGCTATGGAGAAGGAATCCCACTCTTCCAACTCATCGACCTCTTCTGAACGAAACGGCAACCTATCTGCTCGAGCGACTACTCAAGCACGAACTCAACAATATCAACAGTCGAAATACCAACTCCCGTTGATACAACACGCCGGCTATGATCCCGCCAAAGACCTCGACGTCGACGACGATGCAGGAGATAAGAAGGTTAGAGTCTACGGTGTCAATACCAAAGCATCTAAGAAGCCGCGGAAACGGAGAAAGGGACTAGCATTGTTTTGGTGGGAACTCAGGACGAGTTTGAGGACGGTGGTTGTGCTGGGGGGCGTGTGGTATGTGTTCTTGGTGTGGAGGGGGTGAAGGATGTATCTCTGGTCGTTCGTCACATGTTGTAGAAATATTATTGGTCAACTTCCAGTCTGGATTTTGGTCTAGTTTGCAAAGTGACGGTGTGACGTAGGGTTCTAGGCCCGGAAATCGCAGGATATGTGAGTCTGCACCTTGTTGATAGAGAGTAGACCGTCCGCATGCCTCGACCCATCTTGTTATCCATTCCCCCGCACCTCATTGCTTCTGTGTACACTCCTCAATGGCAAGCTACTGACTTTGTCGACGAAGACTGGCTGAACATCAAGTATCCGACGAAAGCACCCACAGCCACAGCAAGCATAACCCAACCGTTGTACGTCATGAAAAGCAGCCTATACACATTAGCTCCAAACACCACCTCCAATCCAACCAAAATGAACTTACATGATGAAGAAGGAGTAAAACACCTGCACAGCATACAAAACAGCCTTGATAATCTTCATCTGCTGCTCGGCACTGCGCCCCACACCACCGTTTCTCCCTGATCCAAGTAATGAGCTAGATTCATCTGCGTCGTCTTTACACGGCGACGAAAAGGTTAAACTCAGCGAGTGTTCCCCAAGAAGTGTGTTGGTGATTGAAGATAGAAGAAAAGAGACCTCCCTAGTCTCCTACTTCTACGACCTTGCCTCTTTGTCGTAGTCTTACTTGCTACTACTACTTCTGTCGTCTGTGTGTGTATGAGAAAGGTAGACTCACCTCTAGGTCCCTCCATGACGCCCTTGGAGTAGGCTTCGTATCGTCGCGATATCTCGCGGATGGCTTCGTAGCCGGCAGTCATGAGGACGACGGCGAGGAGCGAGAAGACGAGCGAGGTCGTGCCGGAGATGTGCCAGGAGGGGAAGACGATGCAGAGATCGGTCGTGTCCCAGGTAAACAGCATCTATTAGAGCGACGTGTCAGCGTGTCGTCCGATACTGGGATGTAGATAGCCATACGTTCATGTTGCACTTGGGTCCGTCGCCGCCCATGCCGGGCATGTCGTGGCCCATGTGGCCGTGGTCCATGTGCGAGTGATCCATGCCCATGTTGTGTTTTGCTTTCGAGGTCGGTTGGAGTGGTTGTTGTTGGATGCTACGGAGGAGATGGGGAAGCTATTCTCGTGTCTCGAGATAGGCGGGTCGAGAAGCTGCATGTGATGGCACGCGTCGCACCAGTGATCGACAAATGCACGCACGAGCCGCGGTTCCGCGGGGCGAGAAGCTCCCCACTCGTGGACCCTTGATGATTACATCGTCGACTTTACATTTCAAAGCAGACCAAACAAACTCGTCGCGCTGATTTGAGGAACGAGGTTCTCTTTTGACGTACACATCAATCCAGCATGAACACGACGCGATCATTACGGCCGGCCATCAGGCTCGCGCAACGCGCTTCGCGATCAACACCGCGAGCTTCCGTAACACTCCCACAGCGCCACTTCTCGCAATCGCAACCGCACCGACAACTAGGTCCACCATTGAACATACCAAAATGGTAAGATACATACATATACCACCCCAGCTCCTCTCAACTCCTCCCATCCCATCCCGCCTCAAACAACCCCAACTAACAAACCTCGCACGCAGGGTCTCCGAAAACGCGCACATGCTCAAACCGCCGATAAACAACTACTGCGTCTACAACGACGCCGTAACCGTAATGATAGTCGGCGGCCCCAACGAACGAACCGACTACCACATCAACGAAACCGCAGAATGGTTCTACCAACACAAAGGCGGCATGCTACTCAAAGTGGTCGACACGACCCTCCCACCAGGCCAGCAATTCAAAGACATCCACATCAACGAAGGCGACATGTTCTTACTGCCCCCAAACACGCCGCATAACCCCGTGCGCTTCAAAGATACCGTGGGCGTTGTGCTGGAGCAGAAGAGGCCGGAGGGCAGTTTGGACCGCCTGAGGTGGTATTGTCAGAACTGTGGGGATAAGGTGTATGAGGCGGCGTTTTATTGTACGGATTTGGGCACGCAGATTAAGGATGCGGTGAATGCTTTCAAGGCGGATACGGAGAAGAGGACGTGTAAGAGTTGTGGGACTGTTTGTGATACTGCGCCGCAGCCCAAGAAGGCTTAATTGGGATGGAAACGGGGTGTATGATATGTATTCTATGTACGGTGACTGAAAGGGAGAAGGAAATAAGGTTCAAAGTCCTTTCCACATGATCTTGGAAATGTGGTCTGTCTTCTTTCGACTGGGTTTGGCGAGGCCCAGGTATCGCAGTTCGGCTAGTGCTCGCTGGAATAGTGCCCTGTGACTAATTAGTAACTACGGCTCTTGTGTGCGGGTACAAACTTACATGGTGTTGGGCTCGTTCTCTTCCGTTCCGTCCCCTGCAATGGCGTTGAACGCCGACCAAAGATCGGTGACATTGATCAAGGTTCCGGACTCGAGGTACATCTGATACACAATGGCTGTTGCGGGTTGTGTTGCAGAAAGGGCTGCCGGGTTTCCATCGACTCCACTACAGCATTCGCAGCCCAGATAGTCGTGAGGTGAAGCTAGTGCACGCTCAACAGCAAAGCGCGGCTTGGGTTGGAAGACCTCTGTGTGTGGTGACTTTAGGTCGTATATGAAGAGCTCATTCAGAGTCAACGTCTTCGGGTCGATGAACGAGGATGTGAAATACGCCTCGAGCTTGTCGTGAAATGCCGTGACCAAGTCTGAGTATGCCTTGTCTTGCTCGGACAGTGCAGCTTTGTGCTTGCTCAGAAGTACTTTTTGTGCCACGACGGTGGTTCGTACACTGTCGTTGCGAACATCGTGTTGCGTGCGGAGCGGTGCATCGGCGTTTTGTAGCAGGCTGTCGAGCGTCTGCTGAGCTGAAGCAATGCCCAACGAGAGGTTGTCGTCTTCAAGATCTCGTAGCGATGCTAGCAAATGTACCAGTCTGTCGGATGGAATCTTCTTGATGGATAACATCGTTTCGCGGATGAGGGGCGATCCAGCTAGCTCGCCAGCTGCTGCTCGGGTCCAGATAGATGAAAGCCGGACGCTGGGTGACATCTGAAGCGACTCGCGGATGTTCGCTAGTACTTCCGCAGCGTGGCTCAATGATATCATGGCGCGTTGGCCAGATTGCAGATGATGTGCAATCTGGTCGAACAGGTACTTGTTGTCTTCCAGTACTCTTCGTACGTCTTGTGCCTGACCAGCTTCTAGCATGCGCTCAACCCACTGGCGAAACGATGGCAGAGTGCGAACAGCTTCGAACGCGTCTGCTGATAGGTCTCCGGGTGTAACATCATTCGTGAGGAAGACGCTGGGTACGCTAGCATAAAAGTGCGACATGTAAGCGTACTTCAGCCCATCACAGAAATCTTGTGTGTTTTGAACGTGATCTTTCTGTCGATCCAGCATACGGCGACAGAGGTTGGGTCCAATGTGAAGTCGAGAATCTGTGCTGGCAACCGTCGAGCGAAACAGCTTCTCGATGATTTCATCAGATTGGGTA
Source organism: Alternaria hordeiaustralica (assembly GCF_023758085.1). Lineage (NCBI taxonomy): Eukaryota > Fungi > Ascomycota > Dothideomycetes > Pleosporales > Pleosporaceae > Alternaria > Alternaria hordeiaustralica. Next base: position 27,388 of record NW_026056801.1, on the reverse strand, counting down.
ACGTCAAACTTCTGGCCTTCAAGGTAGCGGAGTGAATTGCCTGCCAGACGCTCCTCGAAGCTCTCTGCCGAAGTAGCAATGCCAAAGAGTAGAACGAAAGGTAGACGATCGAGCCATGAGCTGTATAAATTAGCATGGGCCATTGCTAGATATGATCAGACGTACTGAAGAAGATCAACTACATCGACGAGTAGTGCGACGTCGAAAGCCTCACTATCCTGCAAAGCGACAACGATGCTAGAAGCACGATTCTTCTTTTGCCATTCCTGAACATGGCCAAGATCGTAATTGAGTAACTTTGGACCATGCCTCGAAGACGTAGCTGGACGGTCTACATCATCCTCATCCTCATCGTCCACGCGCGAAGTAACCTTCTTGATGAGCGTTTTCAGCAGCGTCTTCAAATTTGGGCATTCGCTGGACGTCAGCACCACATATGCGCAGTTTTCAGCTCTGATGCCCCGACCCAAACGCTCGAAGAAAGGGCCATGAGATGCAATGCTAGGACCGGCAACGATGAGCGCTGTTGGTATGGCAAACTTGGGCTCATCTGGCGATGCGCTGGAAGCGGAGATGAAGTTGACGATCTTTTCCTGGGTGGCGCTATCTGCCCCTTCCAAAGTGCTCTGCTCATATTAGCAGCCATTTGACGCGTGTTACTATTCGGCTCACTTGAATGCGCTCGTCTTGCTGTGCCCACAACTCCCGATACCTGGCTAGCCGTTCTGGTAGTTGCGCCTGCGGGTCGAATTTACCGGTTCTTTGTCGCTTTGGCGCCCGTTCTTCTGTCGAAGGTGGCTCATATATGTAGCTTTTCTGATGTTCCATTTTCGATTGTTGCAGTCGTGATGATTTCTCTACTTGTCTGATGTTGTTGATGGGCAAGGGCTAGGGGCAGGCGCGACGAATCGCGAAGCGCGTGAGCACGGGACTTGGTGATTTGGTCAAAGCTCACGAGGCTGTTTCAGGGACAACGCCGAATACCAGCATGTGTAGTGGACAATATTATGGTAGGAGTGATAGAGTTATGACATCCGAGAAATCTGTTCAATTGCGGTCTATCTGCACTGGTTTACCTACGGAGGTATTGTACTATTTTCACCTCGCGCGTTCCTCTTGTCCATCTTATTGATAATCGATAGCTATTGGGAGTGTAGAAAGTACTTTGAGATTGCCTCACCTTCGAACGGTCATGGACAGACATCTTGGAGCCAGGAAGAACTGGACTTCTTGATTCACTAGATTCTCACTAGCGACTATGACTTTTCGAGACCGTTCCAAGGTTGTCATGTTGTGACCGCGACCCAGAGCTGCAAAGCCAGACAATGTTGCACGAGCCGAGCGTTACGCCGGTCTCATGTATCCAGCCGTGATCTCACCTATTGTAGGCTAAGAGCATAGCAGAATTCGTGCTCGTAGCTTGTATCATCGAGACATCTTCATGTAGTGAAGATTTAGGTCTCTCAATCGTGCTCCTCCTCAGTCACTCCTGGACATCCTTCCATTTCGGCATCAGGGTATTCGTATCCGCAGTACAGACAGTAATGGTACTCTTCGCGAAGGAATACCAGAAGCTTCTGTAACCGCTCTGCCACGGGCAAGGCCTCAAACTCTGCCAGCTCTGGATCTTCATCCTCGAGCTCGTTCTCAAGTGTAGTATAGAAGGGCGCAAGGTCTCGACCTTGTGCTATCTTCGAATCGTCGTCATCGTCTTCGGGGACTAGCGTCGGTAGTCGCGACGAAATGCTATTATTCAGTTCTCGTCGTTGTTGCTTGTCGCGGTTCTTCTCGACCCTGCGCCGCGCACGAACACGCCAAAGGACGTTGATGTCCTTCAGTGGTTTCTCGCTCGTGTCTGGCGCGCCTTTTTCTTCGGCCTTCTTGTCAGACAAGCGCTCGGCTGTCCTTTGTGCGCTGTTCAAATCCCGTTCGGCCTTCTTCTCTTTCTGTTCTTGGCGCATTATCTCTAGGTAATCACCCTCTTCTTCCTTTGCGCGCTTTGCCAGTCGATCTGCTTCCTCGAACTGTTCTCTGAATTTGCGCTTCTTCTCCGACTCAAGACCAATGCCCCCTCTGTCGTCTTTGGGGTTGACCCGTATAGGCTCTTTGCGCGCGTCTTCGGACTTGCCCAGAGCATCACCCTGCTTGAATCCAAATTTGGCCATCATCTTGAATCCCTTGTTGGTCTCAGGCAGAGCAGTGGCCAGGGCAGCTTCTCGTGCAGCTTCGGCCTCTTCTTCTCGTTCAGCTTTGGTCTTCTGTCGCGCTTTGGCTTCGCCCTGTCCATGTGTCAGTCTGGCACAATTCCGCAATTCCACTCAACGCACCTCTTTGCGCTTGCGCGCGGCGCGCTGGAGGGAAGTCTCATACTTTGGCCCCTTTGGCGCATCCTCAAACACCATATTCATGTAATCATCCTCCTCGTCGGATTGCGCCATCTTGTGCTAGTGAGTTGTGAATGCTCTAAAAATTTGTGTTGTCGACTCGGGCGCCTCAACTCGCAGGACCGCCCGCAGCGGCAGCGACCCACCTTCGTAGCGTTCCCTTGGCATATGTCAGGGCAGGCGATCCCCCAGAGTCTTCTTTCGACCACATCTCCTCGCCCAGCCTGCTAAATGCCATCGGCCCTCAATCAGCGCTATAGTGACACATCGCGCATTCTATCGCGGGTGCACATTAGGCCTCCCAAACGACCTGGGTGCATATTAGGCCTTCCAAACGATCTCGTCTCCAACCGTAGACCCGGGAGGCTCGAACAACGACTTCCGCCACCTACGTTCCTTGGGGAAAAGGGCTGGGCCGGCCCTGAGTGCCACACAAATCGAATTGGACACGCCATGAACCGCAGATGGCGGGTGTTTCGGATGCCAAGGCAACCCCTGCTCGATGTTGATTTAGAGGACTTTCAGTGCGACGGATCCATCTGCTTGTATGCTTTGTCCTAGTGTGTATATCAAGATGCAGAGATGCAGCCGCTTGCTGGGTGTTGGGGTTGATTCGGCTGAGCCCATGATTTCGGCTTTTCGCCTTCATGTGAATGAGGGGGTTGGTGATTCTCTTACCTGAGGCAATAAGCCTCTGCTCACCTGCTGATTTAGACGGCTTTAGATTATTTCCTCACTGCAACAAAGAGGCGCGTCTCCCGAATTCAGATCGACCACCGACAAGCATTGGCTTACATTGGTTGCCGCTTCAGGGGGTTTCTCCACCTCTAACCTCAAAAGGTGCAGGACCCGCGCTACCGTCTGGGGTCAACAACGATCCCTCGCACTGCTCGGGCTGTTCAATATGATCGCGTGTCACTCGAGTCAACGCCTTTTCGCCTCTGGTTGTAGTAGGACGAGCCAATCCAGATAGACGGACATTGCCGAGCAGCTTGGAGCTTCATGCAGACCTATCCACTCACGGCTCTTCGGCGCCCTAGGTTACAAAATGTGGCCGCATTCTTCAGACATCCCTCACGCATGTGCCAGTTGATCCTTCAATTGCCTGCGCTGCCTCGGCTTCATAATGCGACCGGATAGGTGGTGAGTGCTTCGGAGCGTATCCGCAACAGGCTACTTTCTCGGGCAACCCGTCATCTTCATGAAAATCGCTAAGAGGCCTGTCACTGATCGTACCCTTTTTGACATTCGCCTTGCCATCGGTGCACAGCCAATTGGTATTTGGCGTAAGAGGGGTCTCGGTCGTTTTCGCGCATGTGCCAGTCTCCTACACATTCCCCAGCTTTTGACATCCACAAGGTGTGCGTTCCCCCGCGTACCTCCGCGTTCATACCGTCCTTGGAAGTCTTGGTGTATTTTCTTATTTCTACTTAATTCGCGTGCGACACCCTGCGGGTCTGTCCCCTGAAGAACCCACAGTCGCTCTGAATCGCCATCAACCGGTGGGCGACAGAGTGATCGAACTGTACACAACAACTTCTTTACACTTCACACAAGACCGTCAATATGGAGAGCAAAGACGGCGGAGCGACACGGGCGGACGATGTGTATACAACGCCCCAGAAGAAAGGCGGCGTTATGAATAAGCTCTACCCGCCAGGGCCCACGCCAGGCGCCAAAGGGCGTATGAAGAACCACTGCAGAAAGTTTTGGTGGTGTGGTAAGTCTCTCCCGACAGCCTCAACGTACTTCGTGTTTACATTACGTCAGATTGCCTGGTCCTCGTGATCATAGTGTTGGTCATCGTTCTGCCAATCATATTTGTTGGCATACCAAATAAGGCACAGCATGAGATCAACTCCTCGACTCTCGAGGTTACCGCCCAGGAAGTTACCAACCCGCAGCAGAACGGTGTCCACCTGAAGATTGATACAGTCATCAGGAGTGGCAGCAGTTATCACCCTAAGATTGATAGCTTCAAAGCAGGACTATCGCTACCAGGACAAGACCCTTTCATCTACATCACCATACCTGAAGCGAAATCTGAGGCAGAGACCCGCGTCACCGTCGATCAAGATGTCATTTTCGCGAGTGATGTCGAGTTCTCCAGTTATACCAAGGCTGTGCTTGACAGCGAGACACTCCAAATTCACCTTGACGGCAAGACCAACATTCACCTCTCTGGCCTGCCTACCATGGACGTCGATTACAACAAAGTCATTACGATGAAGGGTATGTCTCATTGAAGCTACAGTAAGAACTAGTCTAATCGTGTTTGCAGGACTAAACAAGCTCTCTGGACTCAACATCAGCGACGTGCGCATTCTCTCTGGCACAGACGAGATCCTTTCCGATGGCTCCAACCTCATTGCCAACGTCAGCATTCCCAACCCCTCTGTCATGACCCTCGACCTAGGCAACATCACCATGAACCTAGCCGTCGACGGCACCGCAATTGGCTACGCACTCATTCCAGACCTTTACCTCAAGCCCGGCGACAACGTATTCCCTCTGCAAAGCCACGTCGACCAGCTCGCTATCTTGGGCCTGATCCAGAACAAGTACAACGATGCTGTGCTGCCGCTTGAGATTGTGGGCAACTCGAGTATCAAGGATGGCCAGCACTTGACCTACTACGAAGATGCGATCAAGAGCAACACGATCAACCTGAATCTCGATGTTGGACCAGCGTTGGCTGATATTGGGATTAACATCACCAGCTTTGGAGGCTCGTAGATTGCCTAGCACCTTCGCAGTGCTTTTACATCCTTGCTTTCCGAGGTCGTTCACGGGAAGTTGGCGGAATGTTGATGTGCACTTACTTTGATACCATCGCTTTGATGATTGTGTTTACGGAGGATGAAGTGGTTAATACATGATACCTTGTCCTTACAGTAATACATAATATTACTCAAGACATGCGCTTATGCTTTTCAACGTTTACAGAACATGGTTCCATTTCACTCTTACCACTGACAAGCGAAGGACTACTAACGCGAACATGTTACCTCTCAATACCTACCCCGAGTCCTGAGAACGATGTCATTGGCCCTTGACAGAGTCACAATAAAGTCGAGGTAGGTGGCCTACCAATCCATACGACACTCGCACCGAGCTTTCCGGATCGGTCGAGAGTTCTCTTCCAGAACGACAATATCCACTCGTCACAATTTCATTTGCTACGGCAGACCCTTTTGAAGATCGCAAGGAGTAGATTACAACACGACGCTCGTTCTCAGCTCTACCATGTACAACAGTATCTTTGACCTCAGAACAGAGTTCCGACATCGCGAAGATATCGATCTCTTGTCATCATCGGTCGGACGTGTTGGCTGAACGTGTTTTCGTTGACCTCAGAACACTGGTCGATATCACGAAGACATCGATCTCTTGTATCACCGGTCGGCGCCGCTGTCCTGTTTCGTTTTCTTTGACCTCAGAACATTTGTCAATGCCTCGACGACATCGATCTCTTGTCATCACCGGTCGACGCCGCTATCCTTTTTTTTTGACCTCAGAACAGATGATCGACGTCCCGAAGACATCATTCCCTTGTCATCACCGGTCTATGTAGCTGTTTGACTATTCTTCTCCATCGTCGATCGAGATGACGTGCTGACATACCCTTGGTCTTTTCGACTTGGAGGTGCAGCACATTGAGGAGGCAGGAGTGAGCGAACCTTTTGTACTTCGCAGGTGTGGTGGATGGTTTGGAAGCGAGCGCAGTTTTCCTCTTTGGTAGCGAATGATACAATTTCCCATCAGCACCCGTGAACCTCACATCTCCCTCATGATTACCTGTGCTTCTCATCATCACATACTCATGCCCCCTTATTATCCCCCATATCCACTATGCAGCAGCGAACCATCCCCTCACTTCTAACCCAACACCCATGAATCTTCTCAGCCCTCGATCTCCCATTCGTCGGCAAAGAACTCCACAATGTTCACTGCGGCCTGCGAACCCACCGCACCTTCCAGTTTCTCCATACTCCCCGGCACACCAGAAGCAGCACCTAGGGCCAGTACGACGAGTTCCTTTAGACTACCCACAACGTCGCTTAGAGCGATGACTTGCGCTTGGCTCAGAGGCGGTTCGGTTGTGCAGTAAGGAAGTAGGTCATTGACTGCATTGCCAAGGGTGCGGGATGGTTGGCGTGGCGGCGGTGGGGGGATGGAAGGCGCGTTCTGAGGTTGACGAGGGACTTGGGGGTGGTGATATTGTTGAGAGTGAAAGGTCCTGTCGTTGAATGCTTGCGAATAGTAGTCCGCTCCCCCGTCTAGTTGAGCAGGGGCGACAACGCTCATGGGGCGCATGTCTCCGCTTTCGATGATGGGCTGCTCTTTCTCGTCGGGACAAGGCGCAGTATCGCAGGTGTTGTATAGAAGACCCATACCGAGAGTAAGCAGATGTGAGTCTCCGAGGCAATTGGGGATGATCTGGTGTCAGAATGATTGAGCGTGTATCTCTGAGATATCGAGGGAGTGTGTTCTTTGTATGTGGTCCTAGTCAGTGCCTGTGAGCTAAGCTTCTTCTTGTAGAAGGTGCGTCGGTCACGACGGAAAGAGCAACCAACGGATGTAGACAGAACGTCAAATCAAGATGTGAAGCTAACAATAGAAGATTTTGGGAGCGCAACACTGTAAGGAATGAAAAACTTCATGCTTCTATCATTGTGTTGGGTATATGAGAGGAGTGTATCCGAATAGTGCTCTCGACATGGTACAACGATGAGTCGAGCCTGTGGAATGTATGCCCGTACGATGTACATATCTACGCTTCCCTGGTGTACATCCCTAGATCCTTATGTTGTGAGGGCTTATCGGCTGGCGACTGCTCGTGCGCTGCAGATGTAGCATTCGTCGCTTGGGCAGCATTGGGTTGAGCCTCGACAGAAATTGGCTTCGCTTCGGCGCCCACGGCTTCAGGCTTTTTGTCTTCCTTCTTCCCACTGCCCGTGAAGAACCCTAGTATCTTTGAGGAAGCAGGCTCCGGGTGCTTCGCCTTGAACTCCTCAAATTCTGCCTTGACTGCTTTGAGCTCAGCCTGCACCTCCTCCAAGTCTTCTCTTATGTCGTCTCTGGCATTGCGTGCCTTCCTTCTTTGTCGCCATTGCTCAACGAGGATTACAGCGATTCCAACGGCAAATATGAAGGTCTCGGCAGCGAAGTTGGCGCCCATCTCGATAGCTTTTTGTTCGGATAGAGGTCGGATACGGGGCTTGATTCTCTCTTCAGTCTTCTTCTTGATAGCTTCTCGTTCCTTCTCCGTGAGCGCCTCCTCCGCCTTCATCTCCTCTTCAGTAAGCACCGTTGGGGCGGCTGCTTTTTTCCGCGCAGCCTCTGCTAATTGGACTTCCTTCTTAATCTGTCTGTCGATAACAGCCGGGTCCTGGAGGAGGCCGAGGCGCATGCGCATATCGACGCGATGCAAACCTTGGGCAAATTTGACGCATATCCGGCGAAAGCGGTCGTGTTCGTGGGCATTGCGTTTGATGGCATTCTGGAATGTGTCAATTATGACTGAAGATCCCCGGGGCTGACCAACATACTGCTACAGGCTTCGCAAGCGTTCTGACGAACAGTGATGTGACCTTGAGCGTGAGAGACATGTTTGGTTACGAGAGCGTTTCGGATGGTCGCGGGGAGATATGGAGACAATTGACCGGCGGACGGGTGCGCATCGCAAGCTTCATACAGATAGACGCATCGGAACAGCTGTATAGCAAAGTGGTGTAGGATTATTCGTGGTGGTGCGCATGGCTGCAGGCTCGATGTTCAAATCGATGCTGCCTTGCGCTGCCGGAGATCCACCGACAGCGATGGCGATTGACTGCGGGCCCAGCAGCTCCATGACAACGCGGGAGACGTGACGAGACGCATGGCCAGCGCACACGACTAAGTCGAACTCGTACTGGATCGTGAGGCACGATCTCCAGTGCAAGCTTGTGCAAGTCGCTGTGCATCGAGCGGACTGTCCCGGGCACCGATTGGCCGACAGCCCTAGCAACGACGCTAACGGGCCCTTGTTTACATGCCATCAACACTCTGCGACTTCGTCCCCGATTTCATCATCTCTCACCATCTACCTCCACGCCAATGTCTGCCTCGTCGATACACGCAGATGCCCCGCCGGCCGTGGTGCAGGACCCCGAGGGACTCCAATATGAAACGGGATCGCAGCTGGGCAAAGGCGGCTTCGCGATCTGCCATCGCGCAAAGCTGCTGGGCCACGAACACCTCGGCAGCTCGACCGTCGCTTTGAAGATTGTCAAATCCAAAATGGAGCCCCCCAAACTGGCGCAAAAGGTACTGGAAGCTTGGGAGGAAAGCATGGCTATTTGCTGACGCGCCGCAGTTTGTCACTGAACTACAGATCCACTCGAAGCTATCTCATCCCAACATCGTCGAGTTCTTCCGCGCCTTCTCTTTCGAATCAAGCACCTACGTTGTCCTGGAGCTATGCGAAAACGGTTCTCTTGCCGATGCGATCAAGAAGCGCAAATACTTCACCATGCCTGAGATCCGGCGGTTCATGATCCAGACGTGCGGCGCAATCAAATACCTCCACCAACGGAACATCGTACACCGCGATCTCAAGACAGGCAACCTCTTCCTCGACCGCGATATGAATGTCAAGGTCGGCGACTTCGGTCTTGCTGCACTACTGGTGTCACAGAGCGACTATGGGGCGATCCGTCGAACAACCATGTGTGGTACACCAAACTACCTTGCACCAGAGGTCTTGGAGAAGACAGGAAAGGGTCACGACGAGAAGGTCGACCTGTGGGCTATCGGGATCATGATGTACACACTCGCGGTCGGAAGGGCGCCATTCCATGCCGCCAAGCGCGAAGACATCTACCGGAAGCTGAAGGCTCGCGAATACACCTGGCCCGACCTCGCCAAGTTTGCCAACGAGATCACCGACGACCTCCGCGACATTGTCTCGCTACTGTTGGTGCACGAAGACGAGCGACCGACCCCCGACCAGATTGTTGCGCACCCTTTCTTCAAACTGGGCTATATCCCATTGGAGCTGAGCAGCGAATGTACCTCGCGGGTGCCGAAATGGCCGAAGAACCGCCCACCAACAGCATCCACGATTAGGCGTGGATACACTGAGGAGTGGTGGGCGCTTTGCAAGTCCTCATCGGTCGGCGAATACGAACAAGGAAAGGCATTTGGAACCTTCGGTCGCAGAACCAACAAGACAGTAGCAAGAGATTGTCAAAAGGAGATTGAAGCCGGCAAGCAACCAAACATCCCGTTCTCTAAAGATGTCGTCTACGTACCTTTCCCTGCCCGCACGCAGTGGCCTCATCAAGCCCCGGGAGGGCTCAGCGAAATATCGGAAGAGAAGGAATCGTCATCTGAAAGCCAAGCCCTGTCAGAAACTACCGGGAACGAGCGGACAAAGACTCGTGCATCCAGAGCCCCACGGAGGGAGCCACAGCCGATGCAGACATTGAAGGAGAACGTAGAGCCAGCCGAAGAGCCAGAACCCGCGCACAGGATACTTGACAAACAGCCGACGCGGTTGCGAGCAGCCCGCAAGATCTCGAACACTGGGCGTGTTACTGCGAGCACGGCTTCCGCACCTGCTCCTCTACGCGTCCCTCGTGAGGCACGAACTTCGACGCGCGCACGAGCGGCGAAGGAAACCGCAAAAGAAGCGCCAAAGACAACATCGAACGGGCTCCCTGACCTTCCACCTCTAAGAGTCTCCCGGACCAGCGCTCGAGAGAGCGCGAAATCGGAACCTGCGCCGCAACCAACTTCAGCGCGAAGTGCTCCCCGCTATCGGACCGTCAGCAATGATATGCCTGCGACTGACCCAGTGACCGTGTTGGCGCGCTTGATGACGTTCCGCGATAACCTTGAACGAGCCCTCGACAAGAAGCCTACAAAGTCAAGAAGAGACCAGCCACCGCAATTACCATTTGTCGCAAAATGGGTAGATTACAGCCGCAGATACGGAGTGGGATACGTTCTCAACGATGGTAGTATCGGGACACTCCTCTCTGCAGAGGATCAATACCCCGTTACGATCGCTTTTGCCACGGACGGATACAATCACCTACGCAAGGCTGGAGGCAACCGAGAGCTTGCCAAAAGCGTTGCGCTCAACTACTATACGACCGTGAAGAAGGATCGGGGACTGTCGGAGATTGAAGTGCTCGAATCGCGACGCATTGAGGAGATCCGGACAGTGTGGCACAAGTTTGGAAAGTACATGTGCGCAACCTTTGGTGACGAAGAAAAGCCGCTCAGAAAAGATCCCCGCGTGAATTTTGTTCGCTTCTACCAACGCCTTGGTAACGTTGGGATCTGGGGTTTCGACGACGGCTCCTTCCAAGTAAGCGCTTTTGCCAATTCTCGCAAAGCCTGTCTAACAGTATGTTTAGTTCAACTTCCCCGACCACACCAAACTTGTCTTGTCGTCAGATGCAAGCTACGGGCACTTTTTATGCCTTCCTCTGGATGCGACGTCTCTTCTCGAAGAGACAGGAAACGTGCCGTGGAAGCACGTAAAGGCCAGAGCACATCTTCGCGGTTCATTGCAACAGCTTCTCTACGGCTCAGCCGACAAGGAAGACAGTTACAAAGAGCTCACAGAGGGCAACCTCCTCCGCGCGAAGATTGAATTTATCTATGCTGTCGTGTCGGAATGGTGTCAAGAAGGCGGTCTGGGCTGCCTCGTAGACCCCAAGGTATATTCCTGGGGCGGTCCGCAACTAGAAGAGTCCAAGCGGCTGGACTGGGCGAGCGTTGGGCGTTTTGGCGGTGATGTTTTCTCATGATGATTGAATGACGACCTTGGAGCGATGGCGTTTTTGGGATCTGGGATATTTCTATTAGGGTTTTGGGCATTTCCACGGCGTCGTCTCTGCTACTGAGCAGTGCTGTTGTTCGAACACTCAATCACGACGGTTTGCATGTTGCTGGCGTTTTCTCCTAGCGATTAGTTTGAATGAGCATCCGGTCACGACCCTCAAAACGTTGGTGCCTAATGCCTAAGTTTGTGACACGTCACGAGAAATTATGCGTACGCGGCACACCCGGGTCGTCCTTGTGTGAGGCGTTTGCTGCGACACTTTGATGCGGAAACTGGGCCGAGCCTGGATGGGTTCGCAGCGGCGACGGTGAATGATGAAGTAGTATGAGAGCAGATGTTTTGGGAAGTGACATGGCTACAATGCATGACAGTCTGATGCGTGCAGCGCAACATGAAATGAGGGTGAATGGAGATGACGAGGAAATTCCAGCCGCGGCGGTAGCTTGCGCGTACGTCGTACTTGAATAGCTGTGGCTGTGCTGGGACGATGGGGCGAGTACCCTCCGAAGCGCCCGATTCCATCCAGGGCTCTGACGTTGGCCGGTCTCTACAACCGCCGCATTGCAGCCATCTTTACACGCCCACACTCCCGAGCGACTGCTCCCCCCATACTGGTTCTACCTGGCTTTGCCGTCCATTATTACCACATCGCTGCTCCCTGAAATCCGCAGCACACGTCCTACCCCACTGGCCGACTCAAGCTACAGGTCCCAGCTCGACGTCGGGCACCAATCATGGTAGGATGCAGAGAGACTTCGGGGAAGGAACACAGGCTGATACAGGTGATATGTAGGGGAAAACCAACCGCGCCGCGCGCAAGGCCGGAGGCGGCGCTCAGCCAAAGGCCCAGTTCGCTACCAAGGCCGTCTTCGAGACCACCAAGAAGAAGGAAGTCGGTGTATCGGATCTCACCTTGATCAGCAAGGTTTCGAATGAGGCCATCAACGAGAACCTGAAGAAGCGATTCGAAAATGGCGAGATATACGTGCGTCGACCCGCTTGCGCCAGCCCCGCGTCGCACACCCACGCAGGGATAGACTAGGACAGCGACTGACTATGGGCGCAGACATACATCGGCCACGTGCTGGTCTCGGTCAACCCGTTCCGCGACTGTAGGTGACAGGACATGCGCCTCAGAGGGGGATGCTGACAAGTGGCAGTGGGCATCTACACCGACCAAGTGCTGGAGAGTTACAAGGGCAAGAACAGGCTGGAGGTGCGGTGCATAGCTGTCCACTAACTCCCAGGGCTAATGAGGCATAGGTACCCCCTCACGTCTTCGCAATCGCCGAGTCCGCCTACTACAACATGAACGCATACAAGGAGAACCAATGTGTCATCATCTCCGGCGAATCAGGAGCGGGAAAGACAGAAGCCGCGAAGCGACTTATGCAGTACATCGCCAACGTCTCGGGGGGTAGCAATTCATCTATCCAGGAGATCAAGGACATGGTGCTGGCCACCAACCCGCTGCTCGAATCCTTTGGAAACGCGAAGACGCTGAGGAACAACAACTCGTCGCGGTTCGGAAAGTATCTCGAGATCCACTTCAACGCGCAAGGAGAGCCAGTGGGAGCAAACATCAACAACTACCTGCTCGAGAAGACCCGAGTAACGGGTCAGATCGTGAACGAGCGCAACTTCCATATCTTCTACCAGTTCACAAAAGCCGCATCTTCACAATACAGAGGTACGCCCAGTTTGACTAGACATTAGACTCGCGCTGACATGCACAGAAATCTTCGGATTACAACAACCGCAAGCCTATCTCTACACGAGCAAATCGAAATGTTTCGACGTCCCGGGAATCGACGACCACGCCGAGTTCGACGACACGCTGAACGCCATGAAGGTTATTGGATTACAACAAGCGGAGCAGGACAACATATTCCGGATGCTTGCAGCAATTTTGTGGCTAGGAAATGTGTCGTTCCGCGAGGATGACTCAGGCAACGCAGCTATTGTCGACCAGTCGGTAGTAGATTTCGTAGCCTATCTCCTCGAAGTCGATGCGTCGCATGTCAACAAAGCTCTGACCATTCGTGTTATGGAGACAAGTCGAGGAGGGCGACGAGGCTCCGTATACGACGTGCCTCTGAACTGCGCGCAAGCAAATGCAGTCCGCGACGCACTCTCCAAGGGAATCTACTTCAACCTCTTCGACTGGATTGTGGAGCGCGTCAACGTCTCTTTGAAGGCCCGAGGTGCGACCGCCCAGTCGATTGGTATTCTGGATATCTACGGCTTTGAGATCTTCGAAAAGAACAGCTTCGAGCAGTTGTGCATCAACTACGTCAACGAGAAGTTACAGCAAATCTTTATCCAATTGACGCTCAAGGCGGAACAAGAAGAGTACGAGCGCGAGCAGATCAAGTGGACTCCCATCAAGTACTTCGACAACAAGATTGTATGCGACCTGATTGAGGAGAAGCGGCCACCGGGTGTTTTCGCAGCCCTGAACGACGCTTGTGCGACAGCCCACGCCGATCCTACCGCCGCGGATCAAACATTCGTCCAGAGACTTAACGCTCTCTCGTCGAACCCGAACTTCACGCCTCGCCAGGGTCAGTTCGTCATTAAGCACTATGCTGGTGAGGTCTCGTACGCGATCGATGGCATGACCGACAAGAACAAGGATCAGTTGTTGAAAGACTTGCTAAACCTGCTTGGTCAGAGCAGCAACACCTTTGTGCATACTCTCTTCCCCCACCAGGTGGATCAGGACAACAGGCGACGACCCCCGACGGCTGGAGATAAGATCAAAGCCTCGGCGAACGACCTGGTGACGACTTTGATGCAAGCTCGTCCGTCCTACATCCGTACCATCAAGCCCAACGAGAACAAATCGCCCAAAGAATTCACCGATGCCAACGTACTACATCAGGTCAAGTATCTGGGTCTGCAAGAAAACGTGCGCATTCGGAGAGCTGGTTTTGCGTCCCGTCAGACCTTCGATAAGTTCGTGGAGCGGTTCTTCTTGCTGTCACCAAAGTGCTCATATGCAGGAGAGTACACCTGGACCGGGGACTACGAGACGGGTGCTAAACAGATCTTGAAGGATACCAACATCCCAGCGGAGGAGTTCCAAATTGGTACAACAAAGGTTTTCATCAAGACACCCGAGACACTGTTCGCCTTGGAGACTATGCGAGACAAGTACTGGCACAACATGGCTATTCGCATTCAGCGCGCATGGAGAAACTATCTACGATACCGAGCAGAGTGCGCGACGCGCATCCAGCGGTTCTGGCGCAAGCTTAATGGCGGCAAGGAATTCATCGAATGGCGCGACCAAGGTCACAAGATACTCGGAGGGCGGAAAGAACGCAGAAGATACAGTTTGATTGGATCCCGAAGATTCATGGGCGACTACCTTGGTATCGGAAACAAAGGTGGCACTGGTGAGGTCATGGCCCAAGCGGTCGGCATAGCTCCGAACGAAGAGGTGCCATTCTCGTGCAGGGCGGAAGTGCTTGTATCGAAGCTCGGTCGATCAAGTAAACCAGAAGCTCGCACGCTCATTCTGACAAAGAAGAACGTTTACCTGGTCAAGGTTGCCTCGGTCAAAGGGCAAATCCAGATTTTGCCTGAGAGGGTAATACCCGTTGGCGCCATCAAGATGATCAGCTGTTCAACACTTAAAGACGACTGGTTCTCGATCGGCGCTGGGTCACCAACAGAGCCTGATCCACTAGTGAACTGCGTATTCAAGACTGAGTTCTTCACTCAGCTGCATAACGTGCTGCGAGGCGCAATGACACTCCAAATAGGCGAGACGTAAGTTCCACAGTCGGCATGCATCCTAAAATGGCTAACACACCGTAGCATCCAATACAACAAGAAGCCTGGCAAGCCAGCTCAGGTCAAGGTCGTCAAAGATCCCGCCGTACCGAGGGATGACCAGTACAAGAGTAGCACCATCCACGTTGGGCCAGGAGAGCCACCCAACTCCGTTTCCAAACCCACGCCCAAAGGCAAGCAGATCGCCGCAAAGCCCATCACAAAGGGTAAGCTGTTGCGGCCCGGTGGTCCTGGCGGAGGTCCTTCGAAGCTCGCCTCTCGTCCAGCACAACCAAGAGCTGTACCCACGCCTGCCGCCCCGCAACCGAGACCTGTCCCTCAGCCAGAAGTGTCGCAAGCCAGACCTGTTCCGGCGCCCGTCGCTGCCTTGTCGAACGGTGCAGGCTATCATGCGCGTACCGCGTCAGCCGGCTCATCACGCACACCTCCCCCTCCACCCCCACCGCCGCCAGCGCCAGCTCAGCCGAAGGAACCTCGATACAAGGCGCTATATGACTTTGCAGGTCAGAGCGCTGGAGAGTTGAGTCTAGGGAAGGATGAGATCATCCTGGTCACACAGAAGGAGGGCAATGGTACGTTCATTCTGATCTTCCACTAACGCGACATACTAACGAAGCTTCAACAGGTTGGTGGCTAGCATCCCGTCTTGACAAATCCGCCTCCGGCTGGGCGCCGTCTGCATACCTTGAGGAAGTACGTTCAGCAGCACCTGCTCCACCCCCAGCGCCACCCGCTCGCCCTGCAAACAGCAAGCCCAAGCCTCCGGCTCCACCTGCCAAACGTCCTGCCGCCAGGAAAGCCGTCAACGGTGACTCTGGACGGGATAGTGGGTACAGTGGTAGTGGGGGTAGCACAATGGAGAGCGCGCGGGACAGCAGTGGTAGTATCGCTGGTGGATTAGCAGAGGCGCTTAGACAGCGTCAGGCTGCTATGCATGGACGGAAGCAGGATGATTGGTAGATTCAAGCTAAAAGCATCCTCGATGAGGCGTATGAGAAGAGAAGGAGGCAACGTTGATGGAAAGCCTCTTTGGGTCAATGAGTTAGCATTCGTATAGAAGAATTGGTCTTGAGCCATGCATTTCGGATTTTAGGTGCTGTGATTGTGAATGCAATGTGGAAGGATGGCTTTTGATGGGAAGGTGATGAGGTACTCTGAGATACTGGCAAACATGCTCTGATTCACAGCCGCCGAAATACATGTGAATTGTCCAACGTTCTTGCGTGGTCGATTATTGAGACGTCAGGCACAGCTTTCATGGCGGTTTCTTCGGCTTGCCCAAACGGTGTCTTCATGCCGATCACTTTCAGCGCAAGACCCCAGAGACGGCCCAGTACTCCACTATCCTTCCTCATGATACGCAGAACGTGTTCACATGCTATTCCGGGGACATGGAGGTCGAGCGCTGCTTCGCCTGCTGAGAAAGCAGGCACGCAGGATAAGCGGCGCGGAAGTTACTCCCGAAGTCACTTGCCGCAGTGCCTTTCCAACACCAGCACAGCAGGAAACAGTGCATCTCAACGATGAACTTGCTGGTACCAACACTTGGTTGCTGAATGACTACGGTGCGGTCGCAATCAAGTACCATAGTACCTCTTCATTTGCTATTCCTCCGACGATACTCCGATCAATTTGCTCGTGTCAGGTGCTCAACGGCGTGGGGATATAGGGCTACGAGTTGACGCACGAGCTAGTAGCCGGCCTGGACAGTAGTGTCGTGATAGATTCGCATCCTCATTGAAATACGGATTCGCAGATGAAGATTCGGTGAAGATAGCCAGACTTCGCAATGATCTTCGTGTGTCTGAGATCCAACCGCGACATCGTGCACGTGCGGCGTTGGCGGGGCAAGAACAGACGACGTCCAGATGTTTCCATTCCGACTTTCTGGTCTGGTCACTGCTTCCAACGTCCGATGGTGTCGATGAACCACAATCAACGCTCGCTTGGCCCAGGCGGAGACTTCGTCAGCGTGATATGCAAGCCAGGATGCAGACGGTTCACTGGCCCGGGTTCCCGCTAACATACCCGCCTCTCGGGCCGCTACAACCTCATTGCGAGATTTCCCACCACTGATTGGTATGCAACCGCGCTGTATCATCCTTTGACTGCCTAATGTGCGCTTCGGAAGCTGCTCAACTGCCTTTTAGACTAGCTTCGGAGGTTCAGGTCCGCCATCACAGCTGTCCAACAAAGAGTAGGCGACGAATCAAGTTCCACGCTGCTTACCTCGAGAGACGAATGTCTCGCTGCGCGGCGTAGACTTGCATGTCTAGTCTACGTGTCACCTGCTCCTTCAACCTACTTGCGCGGGATGTCTGGCTCTTACTTGCTCAGAAAGCTGCAACGTGGTGGGGATCAAAGGATTGCTATCGTACCCTTCGCGTTACTCTCGGATTTCGCCACAAGAAGCCGTTGCAACGGATCTAGATTGAGATCACACATGAGCCTCCCTCCTGTCGACAGATCGAGACGGGCGCGTTAACTTCGGTTGATTGCCCCCGCCGACCAATAATACTTACCTTGTAGATCTGAGACGACGTGCCTGCGAGCCGTGACTAGGACAAGGCTTGTTTCCAATAGATCCGGTACTCGAGCGTTTTCCCTGGGTCCATGCGTCAAGAGACAGTCGCATCCAGCGCTGCGCAAGTACTAAAGGATGACAATCTACTTCGATTGACTGCCTCTGAATCTGCTAATCCTTCAGCTTGTCCTCCCTCTCTCGTTCGCATCGTCGTCCAACCCCTCGCTCGTTACCGCTCCGGTTGCAGTGGCAAGAAGGCGCGGCAATTCGCTCGAACGCTCCGGATTTATCGAATGATTAATTCTGGTTGATCTGCAATGGCTACAATCAACCTTGGAAACGCTAGTCCGACGGAAGATATCAAACAGCACGACATAAAGCACGCGGCTATCCACATCCAACCAGTCACTCTCGTTACTCCTACTTTGACGCCTGCTGCGACTCCAGAGGAGGCTTCCCCGGCAGACGAAACGATGGCGGGCAAGAAGATCTTCTCGATGGAGCGGCCGGACGACAAGGCGAGGGAACTTGCGGCGAAGCTGACTCTAGAGGAACAGGTATGTTCGCCTTTACTTTTGTGGCAGATATCTCGAATTTCGGCGTTCGATACGGTCATGTCGAATGATTGAGGCAGAAGGGGGTGTCAACTCTACCCTACACGTCTTTCTGGTAGGGATACGAGTCATTCCCCAGCCACAATCCCTTATCTCAGCCCGTCTTTTGGAGCAGAAGGTCTAGAAGGATTGGTTCTCGAAATTCGGTAATCAAAATGAATGGCTTTTCTGATCGCTTAGAATCCCACCTGACCTCGTTAATCTATTCAAAAGCCGAAGCAGCCTTGAGCGGAGCCGGGCTGACCATTCCAGATCTCACTACTTGCAGGAGCGGACTTCTGGCGGACTGTAGCCATACCCGAAAAGGGCATACCGTCAATCAAGACATCAGATGGACCCAATGGCGCTCGCGGAGAGTTCTTCACTAACGGCACACCTGTACGTACTCCGGCTTGGCACTGCTTGTCTTACGCTGACGAAGCTAGGCCGCTTTATTCCCATGCGGCATATCCATGGCTTCCACGTGGAACTTGGATATGATTGAGGAGATCGGCCGTCACCTCGGAGAAGAAGCAAAGGCTCGTGGTGCAAACGTGTTGCTTGCGCCTACCGTGTGCATGCACCGGTCCCCTCTTGGTGGCCGCAACTTTGAGTCGTATTCGGAAGATCCTTTCCTTACTGGAAAGCTTGCTGCATCGTATGTTCGCGGTCTTCAGAGCAAGGGTGTTGCAGCTACGATCAAACACTTTCTTGGGAACGAGCAAGAAACTGAGCGGCAGGCGTACGATGCCATCGTTGCTGAGCGGCCATTGCGTGAGATCTATCTGAAGCCCTTCGAGATAGCTGTTCGAGATGCATCACCCTGGGCGCTCATGAGTGCTTACAATATGATCAATGGCATTCACGCGGATGAGTATGAGCACTCGATCAAGGAGATTCTCCGAGGCGAGTGGAAGTGGAACGGAGCCATTATTTCCGACTGGACGGGCACATATGCGACTGCACCATCAATAAAAGCTGGTGTTGACGTTGAGATGCCCGGGCCGTCCAAATGGCGCAAGATCGACCAAGTGAAGGAATGTCTGGAGAAGGGTGAGCTGACCCGTGGTGATATCGAAGAATCCGCCGCCAGAGTACTCTATCTTGTCGATCGTGTCAAGGGTTTGAGCAACATGACACCAGAGGAGCCGGAACAGTCGATCGACAACGTGGAGACGCGGAACCTGATTCTCCAGGCTGGTATCGAAGGATTGACGCTTCTGAAGAACGAGAACAGCGTACTCCCCATCAAGAACGCGAAGAAGATTGCGATGATTGGGCCAAATGTCAAGCGAGCCATTGCCAGTGGAGGAGGAAGCGCAGGTCTCAACCCCTACTACAACGTCACACCTTGGCAAGGTCTCCAAAATCGATTCGACGGAGACATCACATTTGCCCAAGGCTGCGATAGCTCGAAGTGGCTACCGCTTGCTTCACCATACTGCCGGTCCAATGGTGAGACCGGTGTTCAGTTAGAATACTACAAGGGCGACAGGTTCAAGGGTGAGCCGGCGGTCGTTCAACACAAGGTGAGCACAGATCTCTGGCTATGGGACTCTGCGCCAATGGAACTTCTTCCAGACTTTTCCTTCAAAGTCAAGACCACACTCACACCGAAGACTACCGGAAACCACAGCTTCAGCTTTGCGTCAGTTGGGCCAGGGCGCATGTACATCAACGGCGACATTTTCATCGACAACTGGGACTGGATACAGGAGGGCGAGGCTATGTTCTCCGCTTCAGAAGATGTACTCAAGTCGATCCATCTCGAAGAGGGCAAGCCTGTGGAGATTTTGATTGAGAGCACCAACGAAGTGCGACCCGCGTCCAAGGCTTCTGTCATAGGCCGTCGTCACGACTACGGTGGCTGCCGAATCGGCTACCAAGAGGAGGACAAGATCGATCGTCTACAGGAAGCCGCGGACGCAGCGCGTGATGCTGATGTGGCTGTAGTAGTCGTTGGACTGGACGCCGAGTGGGAGTCGGAAGGATACGACAGGCAAACGATGGATCTTCCGAAGAACGGCTCGCAGGATCGTCTGATCGAAGCTGTTCTAGCTGCCAACCCGCGCACCGTCATCGTCAACCAATCTGGAACACCGATTACCATGCCATGGGTACAGAAGGCACCAGCTATCCTCCAAGCATGGTACCAAGGTCAGGAAGCAGGAAATGCTCTTGCCGATGTGCTGCTCGGAAACAGCAGTCCCAGCGGGAAATTGCCAACGACCTTCCCTGTCCGTATCGAAGACAACCCCGCGTACCACAACTGGCCTGGCGAGAACTTGAAGACTGTGTACGGCGAGGGTATCTACGTGGGCTACAGGCATTACGAGCGCTCCAAGATTGCACCGCTCTTTGCGTTTGGCCACGGTCTCACGTACACGACCTTCGAATACGGAACACCGAGTGCTAGCAGCACGGTACTCTCTGAGGATGGGAAGATTACCATCACCGTACCAGTCACGAACACGGGTTCATTTGCGGCGCACGAAATTGTACAAGCATACGTCAAAGACGTCAAATCGACGCTTCCTCGCCCCGAGAAGGAACTCCAGGCTTTCGGCAAAGTCTTCTTGCAGCCTGATGAGACGAAGGATGTAGTCTTGGCACTGGACAAGTACTCCGTGGGATACTTTGACACGAGTCTTGGTCAGACAGGTGCCTGGATTGCAGAGGAGGGCGCGTTTGAGGTGTTGATTGGTGCTAGCAGCGCTGATATCAGGTAAGTCCGCCGCTTGGTTGGTTCACTCAAGCGAGATTACTAATATGATGTCCAGGTCAAGAGTCGGCTTTGAGGTTACTGAGAGTTTCCAGTGGATCTTCTAATGAAGGATTGAGCGGAGGGTACGGAATGGACAACGAGCATCACGAGTCTTCTTATGTTGTGGTTTTGAGGCGTTTGTGGTGGGGATGGGCGAGTGCGATTGAATTGGCTTCCCACCGAAGTCATATGGAGTGAATACATATTTTCGTGCTTCATTTTGGAAACGACGCGTGAAACTTGGTATAGGTTTGCGTGAAAATATACCATAAGCCAACGAAGGGAAAGTAGCTTCGGCATGCGGCATCTCAGATAAGGCTGACGGCCGAGTGGCTCGGCTAGATGACGCGCTGATTGATTTTCTGCCACCGCCTTCCGGGCCGACAGTTGCACCGATCTGTGGTCCCTGACGAGAACCTGTGTCGATAGCGGAAGCATCATCACCAGCCTGCCCTTTCGCTATTGTTCTTTTTGACTCGTTCGAGCCTGTCGCATACATCTCGACCGCCGTCCCATCTTCTGTCGACGCCCGAATCGCGCGACTTGGGTCCCCGTGCCAGCTCCAGCCGCGCTTTTGCTCCTGATCAACAGCGGGCGACCGAGTTCCAGTTACGAGCCACACCACGCCCAACAGACCCCCCTCGAAGAAACGAGCCTCCCATGAGCTCCAGCAGAGGCTAATCCGCTCAACACACGATAACGCGACTACCGAACCGGCTACGCAAGCTGCCTTATCGCCGGCACGCCTGGTAAAGCCGAGGACATGAATCCAGCGCATCGCGACGGGTGGCCGCCTGCACAAGCGGCGGCAGCTGGGCAGGGCCAGCAGCAAACAGAGCAGGGTCAAGGCCAGGCGCCACGGCCTCTGGGTCCCTATGGGTGCGTACTCGCCTCCCACTCGCTGCCCACAGCAGACGGGCACCATGAGCGAAGACGCCTGCGAGCTCCTTTTCTCACCACCCTTCGATTGGATTCACGCTGACTTCGAGACCGATGACAGGCCAAACAGCGCGACGCCCCAGGGTCCCTCACATGCGTCACCCGCCCAGGGTCCGGGACCAGTACTCCCTCCACCATCTGGTACGTAGCACCGGCGGACGACGCGCCTGTTCGCATTGCTAACCCCGTCACAGGTGGCGGCTACTACTCGTCAAACGCCGCGACAGCCCACAACCAGAACCTCCCCACACTTCCCGGGCTGACGGCGCAACCTCAGCACTCGTCGCCCCACATGTCCGCCCAGCGACCGCCATCGTCAGACGCGGGCGCGCAAGCTCACCAAGGCCCGCAGGCCCCTCCGTACTCACTACCCGGCATCTCGCAAACCCTACAACAGCAGCAGCAGCACATGCCGACTTCGGAGCAAGCCAACGCCGACAGAGAGCGCGAGATGCGCGATCGCGAAAACAGAGACAGAGAGATGGAGTCGCATGCCATGCACCAGCAAGAAGACATCGTCAAGCGCGAGGCAGAGCAGCGGGACCGCGACCTGCATGAGCGACAGCAGCGCGAGCACGCTGCGCACCAGAACCACTCAGGGCCGATCCAAATACACCAGCCAGTGGCAGTCGCACCCTCGACGCGAACCATCCACGGTCCCAACGGTCTGCTTGGCCAATCTGGACCCATGAACGGGCCAAACCCACTTGCGCCACCCATGGGTGGCCCCAACTCAGGCCCCATGTATGGAAATGCGCCCGCACAGCATGAGCAGACTACACCGCGCATGCAACACGCTGTACAGGCACCTACCCAGGCCCAGATGTTGATGCCTTTTGCTGGCCCTCCAGGATCCATGGCTATGGGCCAGGGACAGCAGCCCATCCTCAACGACGCCCTGAGCTATCTCGACCAGGTCAAAGTCCAGTTCGCCGACCACCCCGACGTGTACAACCGGTTTCTCGACATCATGAAGGATTTCAAGAGCGGTGCTATCGACACCCCAGGCGTCATTGAGAGGGTATCGACACTGTTTGCGGGCAATCCGGCCTTGATCCAAGGTTTCAACACCTTTCTGCCACCCGGCTACAAGATCGAGTGTGGCACCAACGGCGACCCAAACGCTATCAGAGTCACCACGCCCATGGGAACCATGGTATCGACTATGCCCGCTCCAAGGCCGCTTTCACCGCCACGCAGCGGTGCTGTCAATGGCAACAACGGCCCGCAACACGAGAGCACATACTACGAGACTGCCCAAGGACGCCCATGGCCTCAACAACAGAGAGCTCAAGGTCCTGAGGGACAAGAATCGATGTTTTCACCCAATAACCGTACTCTAGGAGGGCCATTGTACGGTCCCCAAGGACAGCAGGGCCCAGCTCCTCACTCGCCAGAGGTCACATCGCGTCCTCATCCTGACCCTGCTGGAGCTGCAGCGCTAGCTCACCAACAAGAGCAGAGAGGCGTTTCGCAGTTACAAAACGCAGTATCTGCAGCTACTGGCCGCTCAATGATGTCACCCAGCGTTGATCCGGGTGCCTCGTTACAAGGACAGGCTATGAACGGTGCTGCTCAGCTTCCACAGATGGGCGGGGCTGCAGCAGAGAAGAGAGGGCCAGTAGAGTTCAACCACGCGATTAGCTACGTGAACAAGATCAAGGTACCATTCTTCACTGTGAGGTTGAAAATCAAAGTGCTAATAGTACCCTAGAACCGATTCGCAGCTCACCCAGACATTTACAAAAACTTCCTGGAGATACTACAGACGTACCAGAGAGAGTCGAAGCCCATTCAGGACGTCTACGCCCAAGTCACCCACCTGTTTGGTGGTGCGCCAGATCTCCTGGAAGATTTCAAGCAGTTCCTTCCGGAGTCCGCTGCTCAACACAGAGCGCAACAGCAGGCCGCCAAGAACGCGGCTGAAGACGCAGTCATGCTCAGCAATGTTCGAGGTGAATCAGGATACGGTGCCGCTGCAAACCAACAAACGCCCGGACGCGCCGATACATCTCGATTGCCTCCGATGGGCAACTTCGCACCTACACCTACAGCGAACCGCGACAACAAGAGGAAGCGCGAGCGACAAGGCCCTGTGGCTGCACCGATGCCCGCGCCCATGTCGCAAGAAATGCCAACCTCAAACGTTCGAGGAGGATACAACCAGGGCAATGTCAACAAGGTACGTACATGATTTCACACTATAACGGGCAGGGTTAGGTCACGTTGTTTTTCTTTATAGAGGCACGTGCATCTCCACGGCTCTCTGCCCCAACCCTTTCAATTCTTTCCTTTGGTCAAATTCTATTTCCATCTCAACCCCACCAAATCACAACCATTGTCATCGAGACTATCATCACTATGTTTGATGGTGGGGTACTGTTTAGCTCTCTTCCCACCAGAGATGAAAATAGGCCTTCCTTCGAATGCAATAGAGCATCACAAAAGATCATCAACTAACATGTTGAAGCGCGCAAAGACCGGACATGGCGCAAAGCAGGCAATTCCCGATGGACCACCGGTATCACCCACTCTGACTCCTGCGCTACCTGAGCCAATGCCACCGACGACGACCACAACACCCAGCCAGGATGAGCTTGCTTTCTTTGACCGCGTCAAGAAGTTCATTGGAAACAAAAACACAATGAACGAGTTCTTGAAGCTCTGCAACCTCTACTCGCAAGACTTGATCGACAAGCAGTTACTACTGTCTCGCGCCGGTTCTTTCATCGGCGGGAATCAGGAACTCTATGCTTGGTTCAAGAAGTTCATGGGCGAGGACGAAGAGCAGCAAAAGTACCGCCCCAAAACTGTCAACTCGCGTGTCTCATTATCGAACTGCCGCAGTCTTGGTCCTAGCTATCGCTTGCTCCCAAGGCGCGAACGAGAACGCGTGTGTAGTGGACGCGACGAGCTCTGCAGATCTGTTCTGAACGACGAGTGGGCATCTCACCCGACCTGGGCCTCCGAGGATTCTGGTTTCGTTGCCCATCGCAAGAACACTTTCGAGGAGGGCTTGCACAGAATCGAGGAAGAGCGCCACGACTACGACTTCAACATCGAGGCCTGCAGCCGCACGATCCAACAGCTGGAGCCTATCGCCAACCAGCTGCTCACGATGAAGCCGGAGGACAGACAGGGATTCACATTGCCGCCTGGACTTGGTGGACAGAGTGAGACGATCTACAAACGTGTCATTATGAAGATCTATGGCCGTGACAGGGGAAAGGACGTGATTAAGGAACTGTTCCAAATGCCCTGGAGCGTCGTTCCCGTACTCCTCCACCGCTTGAAGACCAAACTCGAGGATTGGAAGGCCGCCCAGCGTGAATGGGAGAAGGTCTGGCGCGATCAGACCCAAAAGATCTTCTGGAAATCGCTGGATCACCAGAGCATCACCGTCAAGCAGGCCGACAAGCGACAGTTCCAGCCCAAATCCCTTACGAACGAGATCCAGGTCAGATACGAAGAGCAGAAGCGCCTCCAGCAGATCCAAGAGATATCGCAGCCGGACTACCAGTTTGCCTTTTCCTTCCGGGATGAAGAGGTACTCTTCGACGTGGCTCGGCTAATGCTTACGTTTGCGGATAACAACAACAGTGCCGACTTTGCAAAGGTCGTACCTTTTATCAAGGAATTCGTTCCTCTCTTCTTTGGTATCGATTCTGCCAAGTTCGAGCAGCGGGTACAAACCTCGCCACGTGATACGCCAAACGATTCTGGCGAGGACACGCCCTCTCCAGACGATGATGTTTCCCAACGCTCGCAGAAATTGAAGAAGGGGGACCTCCGTCGCAATGTTCTCGACCCCAACAACAAATCACGAAAGGACAAGGAAGACAGTGTTGCGTCGGCGAGCCGAGACAGTACTCCGGACGCATCCGCTATGGACGAGGAAGCTGCTGCTGACAGTTCAAACTCCAATCCTCGCGCAGATCGGCCAGAGAGGCAATGGGTAGAATATACCGATGCTCCCACGCCTTTCGGCGACCGAGAGTTCGAACACGAAGAACCCTACCAACGAGTAGAGTACAACATGTACTCCAACGCTTCGATTTACTGCTTCTTCCGCATGTTCGTCATGCTCTACGAGAGGCTGTTGAAGCTCAAGGATAGCGAAGAGGAGGTACGAGAAGTCATTGCGCGCGCCAAGGAGCCAAAGGCAGCGCAGAAGCTCAAGATGCTCGACAAGCAGCCCGACGACTTTTTCAAGGACACATCGCCATCAGCGAACTACTACCAACAGCTTCTCGAAATGTTCCAAGATCAAATCTCTGGCGAAGTCGAGATGAACTTTATCGAGGAGACCTTACGAAGGTACTATTTGCAGATTGGGTGGCAGTTGTACTCCTTCGACAGGCTCCTGAGCTCGCTTGTTCGCTTCGCTCTTGCTGTCGTCAGTCATGATAACAAGGATAAGAGCCTTGATATCTACAACCTCTTCAGGAAGGATCGTGTCAACGATACCACGACCCACAAGAACGAGATCAGCTATCGCAAGGCTGTGGAGAAGCTCGCCAAGGACGCTGACACCTACCGCATCACCTACGTAAGTCAACACCACCTCCCCCTTATAGATCATGTATTGATGTTTCTACAGAACCCCGCCAAGATGTGGGCGCACGTGCGGCTTTTCAAGAAGGACGACCCGACCTTCGATTTCACCACGCTCGACCGGATTAAGCGCTGGCGAGCATACGTCGCCTCGTACATGGCCGTGGAACCCACCGAAGAAGTCGACCTGTCCCGCGTCAACTACCCGTACCTCAAGAAGCGTCTCGCTCGAGCCGAAGATCTCACCGAGGAAGAACGCTTCGACCACGTCAAGCACAGCGACAAGATCACCGTGTCCATCAGCCCCGCCGCTTACATCATGACCTTTATCAATAGCGAACCTTTCGGCACAGGTGGTGTTCAATACTTCCTGCAACCAGACGCCGTGCGCGCGGGTCTCAGCGAGGCCGTCCCCAACCCAGCTGAAGAGTACAAGAAGCTCAACGACGAGCGGAGAGAGAGGGTCCAAGATATTCTCGTCAGGAACAACACCTGGATGAAGGATCTTAGCCGGGACGATGTAGACGCGAAGAAGGCGGCTTTCAAGAAGGATCTCGAAGAGCCCAGGAAGGTGGCTGATAATGAAGATGTGGACATGGACGGCGCAGATGGTCTCGACTAAGCGCTTTGTCCTTCAGTTTGCAATGAGCAGGCAGCTGGGTGGTTGGCAACGCATGTTCTTGCGTCTCTGGCGTTCTTTTGTGTGGTGTGCCGGGACTTGAATGCCAGAATGCGAGCGGACGAAAAGGCCTGGTTCTCTACGGATTCCTTCTGGCTTCGATTCAGTTTTGCATGTTTTCCGCGTTCACGCGTTTGGAAGGGGTGGCTGGGTGGGTGGCATGTGTGCAGCATAAGGCGTGCTTTTGCACAGCACGACTATGGGCGC
Source organism: Alternaria hordeiaustralica (assembly GCF_023758085.1). Lineage (NCBI taxonomy): Eukaryota > Fungi > Ascomycota > Dothideomycetes > Pleosporales > Pleosporaceae > Alternaria > Alternaria hordeiaustralica. The sequence continues at coordinate 104 of NW_026056801.1, read as the reverse complement.
GGGGGGGGGGGGGGGGGGGGGGGGTTGGGGGCATATTGCGTGAAGCGTGAGAGTTATCTCAAAGGCTCTCTGGTGGCAAGTCAAATGATGGTGTTGTACAAGGA